>NW_024080822.1:151138-701241 GCF_003009895.1 Hyaena hyaena
AAAAAAAAAAAAAAGAAAGGTATTCATGTATAAGACTTATTTTTTTTTTAAATCTACAAATGAATTGGTAAGAGTTTGGAAACAAGAAGCCCAGTTAGGAAAGTACTGTAATATCCAGCTGGTTAGATCAGAGAAGTGGCAGTGCTGAGAAACAGGAAGGGAATATTTTAAAGGCAAGGCAACTTCAGAGACAGAATTTCCCAAACTTGGGAATGAATTGAATATAACGTGAGAAAGGAAGGATCGCTGGCTTTGGAAACTGGATTGTTGATGTTATTCATTAATGTTGAAATAGAAGAGGAAAAAGAATTCTAGAGAAGGTAGCAGAAAAGGCTAAACGTTTATATTTTGAAACATTTAGTTGGAGGTTCCTGTGGGAGAAGTCCAAGAGATTGTTGGATATATTGGTTTGGATTTCAAGAGAGAGGGCTGGTTGCAGGTAATAGGCTTGGAAATCATCGACTGGAGCCATAGAATTATGGCTCAGTAAAGGGAAGAGCTAAGTGACTAAAACAGAAACCTGAAGAATACCTTTTAAAGAATAGTCAGAGGAAGACCCCTAGAGAAAAGGTTAAGAAGTATAGCCTCGGGAACTGGAAAACAGATAGCAAGTGTTGTCTACGAATTCAAAAAATTTGAGCTTTTAAAGTAAAAGTAAAAACAAAGCTTTTAGGGCTGCACTCTGCAGCAAGCATTTCTTGTTCTTTGAGAAAGTCGTTTTAGCGGTACGATGGAGACAGTGTTCATGTTGGGATAGATTAAAGAGCACACGAAGAAGGCACTAAGAGTCAAGGAAGAAGAAGTTTTGTGTTTGGCTTGGTTCAGTTTGTATTGAAGTCGGGTAAAATATACGTGTGTTTGAATGCTGATGACAAGTAGAGAATAAAGGTTGACAATGAAACAGAGAGGGGTGATAAGTCTATGGTTCCTGAGTTAGTGGAAGACCCAGAAACATGTTTAGAAGAACAGAATTAGATAGAAAGTGTAGCTTTCTTCATGATTCATTGTAAAGAGAGAAAAACAAAAGGATAGCTGTAGATTCAGACATTTCTGTGGTGTTGATTTTGTAGGAATCAGAACATTGTGGGCAATGTTTTTCTGTTTTTGCAAAGTTTTCTACAGGAACTGAAATGGAGGTTGAGGGTCAGGGTTTGAGAATAGTGGAAAATGTCTGAATGTCTGAAATATCTCATAATAAGAGTGAGATAAACATGACTAACAAAAACAGTCAAGTCAAGAACTCCTGACTTTTGAGGTTGGCTGTCATGAATTTAGGCTGGCTCTAATCTCTACAAGTTATGGGATCATTTAAGGTAGTTCTGATTCTCCATTTGAACATGCAGGAAAGTTAAGCATTTAAATATTGGCAGACTGAGATTAGGGCATGACTGAGTTTGGAAATATAATAAAGAATAAGATAGGGCTACCTGGGTAGCTCAGTCAGTTAAGCATCCGACTTGGGCTGAGGCCACGATCTCTTGGTTCATGAGGTTCAGCTGTGGTGTCAGCTCAGAGCCTGGAGCCTGCTTCAGATTCTGTGCCTTCCTCTCTCTCTGCCCCTCCCCTGCTCACACACTCTCTCTCTCTTTAAAAAAATAAAACATTTTTTTAAATGTTAAAAAAGAATAAAATAGAAGAATTCTTTGAAGTGATATATCATGAAGAGGATTAGTTACATTTAAGATTTCCTTATGACAAAGTCCAGTTAGAAGCAATGGGTAAAATGAAATGAAAGCCATGGTCTCTCTAGATTAAGCGGCCAAGGGACTTAGAAATCAGGGTCCTGAATGTGTCAACCACATGAATGCTGAAGTCATTTGAGATAATGTGGCTGGAATCTGGGTTGGAGGGCAAAAGTCACCCTTTTTAAATCTACAGTGAAAGATGGAGAATGGCAAGGAGCACGATAATGACAGTGATGATTACGTTAGAGGGTGTGTAGCTGGAGGCCCTGAGCTTCAAAAATGACCAGGTTTCACCCACAAATGGTGGAACCATCCTACTGGAGTGGCCATTCTGAGGTGTTCAGTCTATAGGAAGCAAGTAGCTTCTATCTGGAGAAGGGTAGGAAAGTGCAGTGCTCAGTGGAAATCCAAGTTTCAGTTAAAGAGGCAGAAAAAAATAGTCAGCAGAGATTTCAAAAATCTAAGGTAAATTGTGGACCAAGGAATGGCTTGTTCAGGGTCACAATGAGTAATTTTGGAAACAGGAAAGCTATGTTAGGAGAGATGAGCAGATCGTATCAGGATAAGAGAGGAGAGGATAGAGAACCAGTACTGTTCTTGAGTGATTATTAAGAAGGGCTAGGAATTCCAGAGAAGACGAGTTTAGATGGCCAGTTTTTCAAACTGACTAATCCTAGAATTTTCCTGGTGCTTGTGTCAGGGTCAGGAGGGGGGTCAGTCACACAGATCTCTTAACTATGAGCAGATGCTTCTCTAGAAAATAAATGCCCCCATCTCTCTGCTATCAGCCCACTGTAAGAAAACCACAGACATGAGCACTGAGGTGTTGTGCAGAGATGTGCTCCGATCAGAAGTCTGAGACAGTACACTAATGGGAATAGAAACTCAAGACTTCAGCCTTTGGCAGAGAGTGGCCTCCAGGATGAGGGACATGGCCAAAAGTTTCCTGAATGGGTGGTCCTGAACCCTCCAAATTTACCCCCGGCAGTTTCCCAGAGCCTGAGATTTACTTTGAGCCCCAGCCTTGTGAGACTTCGAGGCGACTGAGCAGAGTAATGAAGACATAGATGTACTGACTGCCTTCCTGGCTTTGGACACTTATCTTGCTACTCTCAGCTTTAGATGCTTATCTGTAAAACAGATGTGCCTTCCTCATTGAGTTGTCGTGAGGTTTAAAGGAAATAGATCTAACACACCTAGCATGGGGGTGGAATAAAATACGTGTTCAATAAGTGGCAGCTATTATTAATTTTTTCAGAATAATATTCTGGCAAGAAGCACATAGAGCTTTTCAGAAACTATGCTCATAGTCCCCAGCCTGAAAGGTGGTAGAGAGAGAAGGATCCAATTTTAGAATAGGTGTCTCACTCTCTTCCCTGAATTTTCCTGGTACTGAGCCAGTCTCTTTTCTCTGCCTGCTACCTGCCTTTAAAAACTGCAATCCAGTGGCTTTTTGGACCTCAGCACTGGAAATTCTAATTCTTAATTCCAGGGAGAGACCACACAGTACTATATTTTTAAGACCTCGTAGAAGAATCTGGTGCATAGCCAGGGTTTCAGACCAGTGTAAATTGTAGACTGTTCTAGAAAGTCACAAGAGTCTTCATCAATGTCGTCTTTAGGTGAAAATGACATACAGAGAGTACAAGTAATATCTCACAGATTTTACCACTAAATAAGAGGAAACTTGAATAGCTTCTATGTTATTTGGCTTAGTTCTTAGCCTTTGCTTCTAGCTCAACATCCAGACCAGGCCTGTTTTATTCTTTAGTCACAGATCATTTCAGATAACGAAGACTGACTCCCTTTTACTTCATAATCCCACCCTTCACCAAACTACTTTATATTCTTGCCCCATGGTCTCTGCTTCATTGCCTTTGCTCTCTGCCCTCCCCCAGGGCAAAAATACAAGTTTTTATTCTTTTTTAGTAGGCATTAAGTCGACACAGTATAAAATTCAAAAAATCCAAATTGCATCTATGAAAAGTTAATTTCCTCCCCTTTGTCTCCCAGCCACCTACTTCTCCTACTTTGAGACAAGTACTATTCTCATTTCTGAGGCATCCTTTCAAAAATATCCTTTGCATGTAAAAACACTTTTCTATATGCATACAGTATACTATATGTCTGCTTTGTGTATTTTTCATATGACTATGGATATTAGAAAATTTTCTGTATCAGTATATATAGATGTACATCATACTTTGTAATAGCTTCATATTCTCCAATGTTCAAATAGAACATCATTTTAGTTAGTTTCCTTCTAAGAAAAAAAAAAAAAAACTATCCCTGCCAAGCAGTAAGTTTCAAATATTGGAGAATCCAGTTGAACTCACAGGTATGGTTCCCCATCTACCTTGAGGGGATTCAGATAGCTAGCTGAACTCAGAGTTCTTCTCATTACAAAAACATTTTCATATTCTCAGCTTATAAATTTTAGTTTTATATGAAATGCACTCTGTGCATATTGATCCTAGAACACCTGAAGTTTTAAGAAGGCCCTAATTTATTGAATCTTATTAGAAAAATCATAAGAACCAGAATGGTTTTCTCCATAAGGAATGCAAGTAGCAAAACATGGGCAAAGACACTCTGAGAATCAGACAAAGGAGATCACTTGGAATGTTGGAGATCTCATCTCACTTCTTTCTTTTTTTCTTTTAAGTAATCTATCCGCTCAACACAGGACTCAAACTCACAACCCAGAGATCAACAGTCATATGGCTGACTGACTTAGCTATCCAAGGACCTCATACCTTACCTCTATTTAAAGAACTATAGCAACTGTGAACACTATTCCCCTCTAGAAAACCTAAGGAGAAAGTATTTGCTTAAACTTTCTGGTAGGAAGCTATCCTGATGCTTTCACAGTATTTACATACCACGATTGGGAGAAAAGATCTGCTACTTCAAATCATTGTCACAAATAAAATAGAATTAAATTAAATTAAAATTTTAAAAAGTATAGTTAAAAAGTTTTCCATTAGTATATGGAATCAGTGAGTTAGAATCATTTAAAATCAATGAATTATATTTGTTAATTCTCCAAGTAGATTGTGGGCATGTGGACATGTACTTAAATCACTGATAGGGATGGGGAAAGCAGAAGTAGGGGGAGGTGTAGATAGGGGGAAAGTTAAAAAATTAAGCGTTGTTATATTGCATATGAAGTGATGGAACTCTCTAGTAGATAGAGTGAGTAAAACTTCAAGAATCAAGACCAGAACATCTTGTGAGAATCTGCTAAAATTTAAGATCAGGATGATGGTAAATACCATGACAATGGAAACCTGCCTGAATATACACTCTTTCTGCTCTTTATCCAATTTACTGAATCTCTGTGGTATAAAACATAGTTCTGTTTCATTCATCTTTAAAACAGAAGAAAACATCCCCCTCAGTAATCTCTTCCTTCCTTCTGTAGCCAAGCTCATTTCAACAGCAATAATTCTCATTTATTGTATTCATTTCTCGTTCCACTCTCTACTCATCCTATGAAAAGCTACACTTTCCTCAACCACCCCATAAAAGTTATTCTGAAAAAGACCAATATTCCAATATTGGAATAATTCCAATATTATTGCTGCTGTTATTATTATTTAACATCTCAATTTTTAAAGTCAATTTATTTATTTTTGAGAGACACAGAGAGAGAGCACAAGCAGGGGAGGGACAGAGAGAGAGGGAGAGAGAGAGAATACCAAGCAGGCTCCATGCTGTTAGTGTAGAGCCCAGAGCAGGGATCAAACCCATGAACCATGAGATCATGACCTGAACCGAAACTGAGAGTTGAATGCTTAACTGACTGAGCCCCACATCTCAAAACTTCTTAATTCTTTTGACTACTCTCCTAAAAAAACACTCTTCCTTTTCATTTTTTTTTCTCACTTCTCTGATTATTTGCAGTCTCTACAATAAAGACTGGATTCCTCTTGTTCTACCTGGATTCTAGGTGTTGGTGATCTCCAAAAACATGTTCTTGGCCTTCTTTCCCCACCTTCAAAGTTTTACCTTCAAATAAAGCACTTTAAATGATGACTACCCCTTCTAAATTCCCATTTCTAGTATGACTCTTGAGCTTTGGGAAAACCAAAGGGAACTTCCAGGTGGGAATAGGGAAAACATTGCGAAGTGTGTGGTGGAGATGGAAAAACGACAGAAGAGAGGGCGTGGGATGGCATATCATATTATTATTATTAATAAGACCAATCTATTGCTTATTAATATGTTCTTATTTCAGAGAAAATTCAAAAATAGAGTTATGAGTGCATTTATTAAAAACTATTAATATGGTTTCAAAAAGAAACAAAATATTACAAAGTTTTCAAATATTACCGTTTTCTATTGAATACACATTTTTTTTTAATAGTTAAGAGTAACCCTTTAAAAGTTCCACTTGGAAAACATACTTATTGCACACAAATATATAAGCAAAGTCAAAAGAGTAGTAACAAATTGGAATAAAATTATTTGCCGCTAGTAACATATAATATAAAAAAAAAAGCAGTCTTTTTGATGGCTGAGTAATATTTCATTATGTATATATACCACATCTTCTTTATCCATTCATCATTTGAGGGGATGGACATTTGGGCTCTCTCCAGAGTTTGGCTATTGTTGATAATGCTGCTTTAAACATTGGGGTGCATATATCCCTTCAAATCTGTATTTTTGTATCTTTTGGGTAAATACCTAATAGTGCAATTGCTGGATGGTACATAGTTTTATTTTTAGTTTTTTGAGGAACCCCCATACTGCTTTCCAGAGTGGCTGTACCAGTTTTCATTCCCACCAACAGTACAAGAGAGTTCCCCATTCTCCACATCATCACCAATGCCTGTGGTTTCTTGTGTTGTTAATTTTAGCCATTGTGACAGGTGTGGAGTTTTCTCATTGTGGTTTTGATTTGTATTTCACTGATGATGAGTGATGTTGAGCATCTTTTCATGTGTCTGTTATCCACTGGGATGTCTTCTTTGGAAAACTGTCTGTTCATGTATTCTGCCCATTTCTTAATTAGGTTATTTCTTTTTGGGTGTTGAGTTTGATAAGTTCTTTATAGATTTCGGATACTAATCCTTTATCTGATATGTTTTTGCAAATATCTTCTCCCATTCTGTAGGCTGCCTTCTAGTTTAGCTGATTGTTTTCTTCACTGTGCAGAAGTCTTCCCTCTTGATGAGGTCTCAATAGTTCATGTTTGCTTGTTTCTCTTCCCTTCGGGGATGTGTCTGCTAAGAATTGCTCAAAGAGGTTGCTGCCTGTCTTTTCCTCTATGATTTTGGTGGTTTCCTGTCTCACCTTTAGGTCTTTCATCCATTTTGAATTTATTTTTGTGCATGCTGTAAGAGAGTGGTACAGTTTCATTCTTCTGAATGTTGCCATTCAGTTTTTCCAACACCAATTATTGAAGAGAGTGTCTTTTATCCATGAGTTATTCTTTCCTGCTTTGTCAAAGTTTAGTTAACCACATAGTTGTGAGTCTATTTCTGGGTTTCGTAATTTGTTCCATTGACCTATATGTCTGGTTTTGTGCCAGTATCATACTGTCTTAATGACTATAGCTTGGTAATATAGCTTGAGATTCAGAATTGTGATGCCTCCAGTTTTGTTCTTCTTTTTCAAGTTTGGTTTGGCTATTTGGGGTCTTTTGTGGTTCCATACAAATTTTAGGACTGTTTGTTGAAATCTTGCCATTCGCAATGATGTGGGTGGAGCTAGAATGTCTCCCTCTCTTGCTGCCCCTCCCTGCCCACATTCTCTCTCTCTCTCTCAAAAATAAATACATTACAAAAATATGTACTATATATGCTATGGAACCATTTCTTTTTCTGGATTTTTAATTCTGAATTGTGGACCCACACCTTTTTGTATCTTTCTGGCTTTCTTCCTTTATGTATTAACTTTCTAGGGTTCAACCATTTGACATACATAGTTCATATTCATTTTTTGTCACTGCTATATGATGTCCAATTCATGAACATATCCATTTTCCCATCAACAGATATTTAGGTTGCTTGCAGGTTTTTTTTACTATTATTAACAACACTATTACCAGGTTTCTTGTACCAGGTGATCATCTCTCGAGTGCATTTGCTAATATTGAACATGCTCATGTTCAGCTTACACAATAATGCCAAATTGTTGCACAGCTTACACTCTTAACAATTGATTTAGAGTGTCCCCTCTGTTCTATATCTTGTTAAAATTTGCTGTTGTCATACTTTGAATATTGATCAATGTATTGAATATATCGGGATACTTCATTGGATACTGATTTACCTTTTACTGGTTATAAGGTTGAGCTTCTTTTTATATATTAGGCTATTTGTCTTTCCTCTTCAGTAAAATACTTGTTTGTATCTTTTGTCCTTCTTTTCCTATAAGTTATTTCCTCTACTGTGAATTTTTTTCACATCTTTTGATTATTTTTATTAGTTTACTGATTTATGAAAATGTTTCATTTATTTTGGATAGTACTCCTTTTTCAATTTTACATATAGAAAAAAATTCTCCCTATATCAGGATTCTTGTTTGTTTTCTTTATAGTAACTATTGATGGGAGGGAAAAAAACAGTTCCTGGTTTTAATGAGTCAAATTTATCAAGCTTTTCTTTCACAGTTTGCACTATATATATGTTATTCAAGAAATCCTTTTCAGGGCACCTGGGTGGTTCAGTCGGTTAAACGTCGGACTTCGGCTTAGGTCATAGTCTCATGGTTCATGAGTTTGAGCCCCGCATGAGGCTCTGAACTGACAGCTCAGAGCCTGGAACCTGCTTCAGATTCTGTGTCTCCCTCTCTCTCTGACCCTCCCCAGCTCACACTTCGTCTCTCTCTCTCTCTGTCTCTCAAAAACGAATAAATGTCAAAAAATTTTTTAAAAAAAGAAATCCTTCTCTATATGAAGGCAATAAGGAATTATTCTGTATTTTCTCCCAGGTTTGTAAGTTTTCCTTTTACATTTAAATCATTAGTGCATACAAATTTTATATACATTCTGATAGGAGTATAGATCAATAGATGAATAAATAGGTACATAGATACAAGAGAGGTGCTCATGGAATAGTGCACATTTTCCTCACTGATGTAGAGTACCGCCTTGTCATTTATTAGATTTCCATACTTGCATTGTGCTGTTTCTGGACTATTACATTCCTCTTATCTACTGATGTATCCCTGTGCAAATACCAGTATCTGACTTACTCTAGAGTATAAATACATCTCGATATCTGATACAGCTTATTGTCCTTCCTCATTCTAGTTGAAATGTTTCTTTCATTTATTCTTAACTCTTTGTACTTCCAAATAAATATTTAAATTAATATTTTCCTATTCCATTATAAATTCCGTTGGAGTTTTATTGGAAGTGTTTTAATGCTCTAGACTAGTTGGAGAATTGATATATTTATGGCATAAATTCCTCCTAACCAGGATCATGATATCACCCTAATTAAGTTCCCTCTAAAGTACTTCAATAAAATGTTCAACTGTCTCTGAAGACCTTACACAAATTTTTTTTAGATTTATTCCTTGATACTATGTATGTGCATGTATATATATAATATAATTCTACATATATTACATAATGATACTTTAATGCTATATATCTTATATAATTATATTATATAACATGTAATTATTGACACATATACATTTGTTGTTGCTCTTATGTATATCATTTCTCAGTTTAAATTTTCTAAATCTTTATTGCTAATGTATAGAAAAGCAGTTGATTTTAATATCAAAATTCAATATCTTTCCTGAACTATCTTTTTATACTGTGTAGGTACTTTTGTGTATGTAAGTGTATGGGGAGGGAGTTTCTATGTAGGCAACTGCATCATTTGTAAATACTCACAAGTTTTAGTTTTTCCATTAAATCTTTATTTGTATGCTGGCTTAGGTTTCTATTATGCTGTGAATTAGAAATCATGCTAACAAGAAATCTTGTCCTGCTGTGATTTAAAGAGAATTGTTCTATAGAATTTGATCATGGAGAATGATGCTTGCTTTAGGTTTTAAATAGGTAGATTTTTATCAGGTTAGAGAACTTTTCTAATTTGCTAAGAGTTTTAGCATGAACTATCATAATTAAGAAAAAATTTTTAGTGTTTATTTTTGAGACAGAGAGAGGCAGAGCATGAGTGGAGGAGGGTCAGAGAGAGAGGGAGACACAGAATCAGAAGCAGGCTCCAGGCTCTGAGCTGGCAGCGCAGAGCCCGATGCAGAGTTTGAACTCAAGAGCTGTGAGATCATGACCTGACCCAAAGTTGGACACTTAACAGACTGAACCATCTAGGTGCCCTGAATTATTATGAATTTTGCCAAATGCTTTTTTTCTGTTTCTACTGAGATGATCATATGCTTTTTTTTTAACTTTCTGAATATGATTGATTGCATTAATCAATTTTTTAGCATTAAAACACCATTGCATTATTGCATTAAACCCCAAATGGTCACGATAAATGAGCTTTTGTTATATTCAGCTGGGTTTTCTAATATTGTGTTTAGAATATTTACATATACGTTTGTGAACAAGATGACCCTTCTTTGATTTTGGTATTTAGAATTTATTGGAGAAATTTTCCTCTTTCTAGTCTCTGCATGATTTCTGTGAGACAGAAATTGGGATTCTGGTCCTCAGGCTTTCTTTGTGGAGAAAATCTTAATTCATTTTTTTAAAATGTCATTTATTTATTTTGAGAGAAGGAGGCCCTACCCCCTTCTCTTCCCTGCCCCCTACCCCCCACCCCAGTGCTGCCAGTGAACACTGCCCAGTGCAGGGCTGGATCCCACAGACCTTAGCTTAAATCAAGAGTCAGACCCTCAGCTGGCTCACCACCCAGGCTCCCCTTTTATTTCTGATTAAAGATCTTCAATGATTATAAGACAACCCAAGATTCATATTTCCTCTTGTCGGCTTCTTTTTACGTCAGCTTTAAAAAATATATGTATTTTTTTAGTTCATTTAGTCTTTTAAAATTCATTTGCAGTAAGTTATTTGTCTTACCTTTTTCTCTTTTAAAATTTCTGTTCAGGGGCCCCTGGCTCAGTCTGTTAAGCATTTGACTCGATTTTGGCTCAAGTCATGATCTCATGGTTGGTGAATTCTAGCCCCACTCTATGCTCTCAGAACAGAGCCTGCTTCGGATTCTCGGTCTCTCTGTCTCTCTGTCTCTGTCTCTCTGTCTCTGTCTCTCTCTCTCTCTCTGCCCTTCCCCAGCTCCCACACTGCACTCTCTCGCTCTCAAAAATAAAAAATATTTTTTTAAAAATCTCTGCCCAATTGTACTTATTTATAACATTGTTTCTAAGCCATGTTGCCGCTGGTTTGTTACTTTTTTGGTATTTCAGCTATTTCTCTGGAATATTAAAAATGAATTCCAGCATGTGACTCTTGTTTTGGGATGAGAAACTGCAAGTGTTCAGAAAATAAAGTATTAATTTTCCTTCTCGAAGCTTTCTTTAGAAGCCTTCAGATTTGTCGGGGCGCCTGGTGGCTTAGTCGGTTAAGCGTCCGACTTTCGCTTGGGTCATAATCTCGCGGTTCGTGGGTTCGAGCCCCGCGTCGGGCTCTGTGCTGACTGCCAGCTCAGAGCCTGGAGCCTGTTTCAGTCTGTGACTCCCTCTCTCTCTGACCCTCCCCTGCTCACGCGCTCTCTCTCTCTCTCCTAAAAATAAATAAAACATTAAAAAAAAAAAAAAGAAGAAGCCTTCAGATTTGTCTTAACGGGGTGGGATTCTGATGTTCAGTTTTGAAAACCGGCTCCACAAGCTTGCCTATATTGGAAGAGTTCTATTTGATAGAGTGTGTCATCTGTACTTCTGACCCTGAGGAGATCACCCACAGTCAAATACTTGATGAATCTCCTCGGATCAACACTGAAGAGACCTCTAAATGCAAGATTTAGCCTTCCCAATGGCACCACCAGTCTTGGACAATTTCAGTTAATGAAATCTGGCAAGAAGGCGCTGTTCGTATTACCCAAGCCATTTGTTTGTGAGTGATTCTGTTCAGGCAAGGAATCCAAGGCAATGGCAACACCCCAGTTACATGATGAAATTTATTTGCTTTGTAATGAAACGCAGCAGTTTCTGTTGGATATAAAATATAAAATCCAAAGGGTAGAAGAGAAACAAAGAGAACCAGCAAATAATATTCCTGTAAAGCCATCAAGGCTTAATTCTTAGAGCTTTCCACTGTAAACAAATGAACACTTGAGATGGAGAGGGAGCAGGGTGGTAGGCAGAACATACCACCTACTAGTGGAAAAACGAGAACTGAAAGAGAATTATGAGTGACTGGAAGGAGAGAACGCTGCTGAGCTCTTCCCTCCAGTTTCCGAGCAGAGAGCACTTCCATGGCCAGCCAGGAAGTCTAGGCAAATGTCTGCACATGCAGACCTCATGCTATGCATGGTGATCCCCTGGCAGGCTTGACTTTGGATTCTGATCTCACTGATTTTCAAATCTCCTTCTTTTCTAACGTATGGGTTCAAAATTATAGTTTCCTCTAAAAATCCTTTTAGCTAAAGCCTTCAAATTCTAATGCCGTGCCACGTTTTTCTTTTGGTTCTGAGAATCTTCTAATTTGCAATGTAATTATAAGTAGATGCATTAGCTACTTAGAAGTGTGCTTTTTTAAAAATCCCACATGCATAGAGGCACCTGGGTGGCTCAGTCGGTTAAGCGTCCGACTTCAGCCCAGGTCATGATCCCACATTTCATAGGTTCGAGCCCCTCGTCGGGCTCTGTGCTGACAGCTCGGAGCCTGGAACCTGCTTCAGATTCTTTGTCTTTAGGGAGAAAACAGTCAGTATACTCAATTATTATTACAGTCACCTATGCATACCTCTTACATAAATATTAGGGCTTTTCCTCAAAGTTCCTATACTCTTACCGATATTTTTTTACTTGCTTTATCTCTCAGTTACCGAGGATGTATGCTACAGTCTCTTACTATGAAGACAGATTTTTCAATATCTCCTTGCAGTTACATCAGTTTTTGTTTTATACATTTTCAAGCTATTCTATTAGGTACATAGACTCTTAGAATTATACATTTCTGGTTAGTTAAACCTATGAGTGACTCTCTTTTTCCTCCTATAATACTTTTTTTCATAAAATATATTTTGTTACTGTTATTAAAACTGGACCTATTTCCTTTGCTTAGTGTCTGTGCAGTGTATCTTACATGTTCCTTTGTTTTCATCCTTTCATTGTTCTTATGTTTGAAGTGTGTCTTGTACAGAGCTGGAAATGTTTTATTACCAACTATAACAACTTGCCCCTTTATTGAAAGAGTGAAATTGAACAACATTATTTATTAGCATTGATATATTTCTACCCAATTATACCACCATATTTTCATTTTCTATTTATCTTATATTTTCTGTAAGTTTTCTTTCTTCTTTCTTTCCTTTTTTTTTGAAATAAGATTTTTCTCATTCTATCTTTTCCCTTCTACTGGTTTAGAAGATATGCACGTTACCCTTTTCATGGTGACTCCTGCAATTCTGAATATAAAAACTCTATGTCTCACTCCACCTCAGGTCACCTTATCACAAAGCTCCAAGAACTGTGCTCGATGGCAGCCCAGCCCACACTCTAACCCTTAACAGTAGAAGAACCTTAAGATGATTTAATGCTCTCAGCACCCTTCTGGTTGACAAGCTCCTTTTGCTCTATATTTTAGCTTTCTCTATGTTTTAGACACTTTTATTATTGTTTTATCCAATCGATATTTATTATAATTTATCCACTTTTTAATTACTTTTACATTTTATTATTTTCTTGAATCTCAGATCTTCTTTTTAGGATTCTCTCTTTTTTTTTTTTTTTATCCTTAAATGTACCCTTCAGACAGTACTTTAGTGAACAGTTTTATTTTTTATAGTAAACACATTTTTTGTATGTTTGAAAAATGCCTTTTCTCATGCTTGCTCTTGATAGTTTCATAATATACATAACTTTTTTGAGAGAGAGAGAGAGAGAGAGAGCACACAAGCAGGGTAGAGGGGCAGAGGGAGAGATGGAGTCCCAAGCAAGTTCCATGCCCATCAGGGAGCCGGAATTGGGGCTTGAACTCACAACTCTGAGATCATGACCCAGGCTGAAATCGAGTTGGACGCTCAACCCACTGAGAAACCGAGGGACCCCAATAAGATACACAATTTTAAATTTACAGTTGTTTTCTCTAAACACTTTGAAAATATAATTCTACCATTGACTATCTCCATTGTCATTATTGATGCCAGCTAAGAGTCTGATTTTTGTTCCTTAGTATGTAATCTGCCTTTTTAACTGGCTGCTTTCATGATTTATTATTATTATTCCTAGTATTATTATTTTAACTACTACTACTGTACTATTAGACTTTAGTTTTTAGAGCTGTTTTGGGTTTATAGAAAAACTGAGAGAAAGTACAGGGAATAAACGCCCACATACTCCTCACCATCACCACTACCAATCACACTTTCCTTTGTTATTAATATCTTGCATTAGTGTGAAATACTTTTGTTACAATCAAGGAACCAGTGATGAAACATTATTACAAACTGAAGGCCCTAGTTTACATTAGGGCTCACTTTTTGTGTCGCTCACTCTATGGGATTTGAAGAACGTATGGTAATAACTTGTATCCACCATTACAGGGTCACCCAGAATAGCTCCACTGCTCTAAACACTTGCTCACGTACCAAATCCACTGTTGTAATCCTTCTATTGATTTGGTTGTTTTACTTCAGTTATTTTAGGTTTTATTTCTATTTTTTTTTTCCAAAACCGTCTTTGGTAATTTCTTCATCCTTACTCATATTTTTCATTTCTGCTTTTATTCATTTAAACACATTAACCATACCCATTTTATATTTATATTCAGCAATTCCAACATCCAATATCTTCACAGGTCTGTTTCTTTTGGAAGTTGCCCGCGACGACTTCCTCTGATGTGTTTTATGACTTCTTTTTGTTAGTTCAGAGTTGCTGCCACTCTCTCTGTGAGGCAGTTCTGAGGCCTGGATTGGGGCTTTATTCCTCCAAGGAGTTTTGGCATTTGCTTCTCTTAATTACCTGGGAGTACTATAGACTCTGTGCACTTTAAATTAAAACTTTTCTGCTTGCTGAAAATTAAAATTTTCATGCTATCTAAGCAGTAGATATTCAGACTCTCCAGACCCAGGTGAGAGCTGGCGGGAGGACTTTTTTTTAAGTTCCACCCAAAACAATGCAGAAATAGAACACGTTTTTTGCATCTTCCTCCAGATCTGTGAAAGGGATTTCCAGCTCAGCTTCCTATCCTGCAAGGAGCAGACGCTGCCTTCCCCTTCTAGAAAGCAAAGATCTGTCTCAATATACCTGGTACTTCAGGTACTTCCTGATCTCAAACTGTTTTTGTTTTTGACCTTATTTGAACTCCCTGTTTTCTATCCAGAAGATTTCAGGACCACTGGCTCATTATACTACTAAAAAGAAGAATCTGGTGGGGCGTCTGGGTGGCTCAGTCAGTTAAGCATCCGATTTTGGCTTAGGTCATGATCCCATGGCTTGTGGGTTCAAGTCCAAGATTGGGGTTTTTACCCACAGCTGAAAGACTGGAGCCTGCTTTGGATTCTGTGTCTCCCTCTCTCTCTGTCCCTCCATTGTTCACCCTCTGTCTGTCTTGCTCTCAAAAATAAACAAACATTAAAAACAAAACAAAAAAAAGAGTGGAGTCCGGAATATTTACTTGTCACATATCTTTTTGTACTTGAATTTTAACCATTCATCTGCATTATATAGTATAAATAAATATATTCAAATACATTTTAAAATAAATCTTCTTAAGGTCATGAACACTAGGGTTATAATTTAACCAAAAATCTTGGTCCTAGATTTAATAATAACAGTTTTAAAATGTATTTAGGCATTTGTCTTCAGCTTGGTCTTACAGCTTAAATGAAAAAAAAAATTCTCAACTTCCAAAAAAAATAGGTTTTATATCTAATTCATCTAAACATGATAACTCTTCAAGATTGCATTTCCTGAAGAGGTAGAGGGTAAGGCCCGTTATCACGGTCTGCCATACTAGAAATCAGAATCTAGAGAGTTTTTGCTGTTGGCAAAGGATTTCTAGAGAATAAAGTCATTCTTTATAATGAAAAAAAAATTCTGTTTATTTTGCAAACTTATTTACAAAAAGAATGTGTTGCCTACCTGGGAATATAGGAAGTCTCACTATTTATTTTTCTCCAAGTATGTGATGACAGGGAGAATGTCAGTTCCGGCAGGCCTGCACGTGGCTGTGCTCTACACCGCTGTTCTCCCACCTTGCCTGCCAAAATTGTCTACCTCTTCCTTCTGAGTAATTCCTAATCCCTGTGAATTTTAACATTTGCCTATCCACTTTTTCAAAAGCTGGTCTGCCCATCGCTATCACCCAATCATTTCTGGGAAGGCTGCATTCCCTTCCAGCGTGCAGTGAGCCCCTGGCAAAGCCATTACTGCCCTTGCCTTTTTTCATCTGACCTGTCTAGTCTGCACGGTCACTCAGTCTTCTTTTCTCTCTGTTATCACTACTCCTTGTAGATTTGTAGCAGTGACAGGGTTGGAGAGGAAGCACATAGGGTCCTGTGGCTGAAAATCACATCCTGTGTGGAACTGCCGCTTCAATGCAGACCGTGTGGGTACAGAGCTTTGGCTCCGCCAAACGTGTTTTGTGGCTTCCAAGAGCAGTATCCCCCCCCCGCCCCCACATTGCTCTAAACCCAGTTTTTGGACTGAATTAAGATACAGACAATGTTTAAAGTTTAAATATGTTAATTAGATAACTCATCATCCATAAATATATTTTTGTTCAAAAAAACAATTGTTCTATTTCAAAGCCCTCTATCGAAAACCTCATTATCTCACTCTAAGGAAATAATACAGTACAACCGGATATAAACTGAAAATTCTGACTTTACTATCTTGACTGCCTCTCCTTCATTTGTTTGTACTGGACTTTTGTTTTCTTTTCTAATATATAGGGAATATACGTTCCTGTTCCTGGAATAACATCCACCTCTACCCCGATTTCTTTAAATCTATGGCTGGGTAACCACACGGTTATTAATGGAAGATTTAGGGCAATAGGGGTGAGGGACCGGTGTTGATACAGGGTTGACTCAAATGTAATTGGTGAAAGAGCTCCTTCTCAGAGTGCCTCCTGCTTTGCCAAGGCAAGACATAAACCAAACTCCAAGGGAGGCATACGCAGCCATTCGCTAATAAATTTGGTAGATTTCAAAAGATCATTCCGTGGATAAGTCCTATGTAAACTACACTTTCTTGGTGTCTAACATGGCAAGGAAACTTACAGACTAGGAAGGAAGTGTCTCCTAGATCCCTCCCCTTCTCCCTGCTCTATGTCTCTCTCTCCAGCTCCTCTCTTTCTGTAATCTCTCTGTTTCGGTCCCTACCTCCCTACCCACTCTCCCCCTATTAACAGACTACCTGCTTCTCGTATCTTGCAAACGTACAAATCTGAGGCTTGCTCCAGATGCCAACAGCTAATGGCTCCTTCTGTTGGGTCTGTCACCACGCATTCCTGCTGCACGGGGAGGGAAGAGCGCACAGAGTGAGAGTAGGCAGGCGAGAAAGGAAAAAGCTGTTGCTGACAGCTGTTAGCCCACAGCTCACAGCTAGGCCTGGTGTTCCGTGGAACATAAATGATTACACACAGCACCAACGTCAGGCAAGGTCACTCAGTGACTGTGATGAAGGGAGACAAAACAAGACTATATCATAAACATGTCTGAGCACAGATGAAATACACAGGGCAAATCGCAGTAAGGCTTCAACATCTCCTTCATTTGACCAACCGGAATGACTACTTCTTTACCATCTCCAGCTCCAAAGATCTGCTCCATTCTTCCTGCCTCCTCGATAAAAAGTAAGATACTTTGTCATGGGCTCTCTGTTTTCTGACAGTACCAGAGAAAAACCATGTTTCATCGACTCCTCACCTCAAAACGCCAAATATAAACCCAAAATCCGCAACAAGCCCCTTTAACACTCTCTTCCTGAGATGCCCTTGGGTCCCCACAGGGTGGTCTTCTTGCCGCCAACCAGTAACCCCCCTTGTTGATAAAAGGTGGTCTGGGTGGCCTTTGATTGGAACCACTGACGAGTCTCTCATGTCATTCGGGCTCTTGGCTGTTCTGAAGAGGAGCAAGCGTGCCTCTAGGGTGAGCTTATATTTTCTTGGAGAAAACAGAACTAGTTCATAGGAGAAGATATATTCTTCCTGTTAATAGAACTTTGATTTTTCCCTTTGTGAATCAGCAATCACAGTATTACTATATTAAGAGATATTTAACTACTTTTTGGCTTGTCTTATATTATAGCAGCTACTACATTGGCTTTAACAGGCTTCCTTGGAAACCCAAGAGCATTAATATGTACTCCTGTTAAGGGCACATGGGTCGCTCAGTTGGTTAACTGTCCGACTCTTGATCTCAGCTCAGGTCTTGATTTCAAGGTCATGAGTTAAAACCTTGCCTAGGGCTCCATGCTGGGCATGAAGACTACTTTTTTAAAAAATGTACTTCTGTTAATTTGATTTTGAAAATCTCACTTATTTTCTATTTGTCCCTAAAAGCGGAGAAGGAGATATCTTCCAGTGCATCTGACCATATAATAAGTTCATGTATTCAAGTCATTCTTATAAACAAGATTATTTTCAAATGTTGGAGACTAACCAAAAGCTCATTATAATTTTCACCAATCTAGGGATTTACCTTCATTCCAATATTGTTTTCATAGTTGTTACCCTAAGCCAGTCATCCCCAAGGTACTGTTAGTATTACTTGAGAAGCACAAGTAAAGATTTCCCAGCTGAAGAATTTCCTTCCCACTAGGCTACCACTAGGGAAAGAAAGAAATTAACATTTATTGAGTTTCTTCTAAATGTGAAGCACTCTCATAAAAATTTATCTCATTTAATTCTTGCAACATGCTGTAAGATGGGTACTATTATCCAAATTTTGACACTTGAGGAAACTCGAGGGTAATGGTTTTCTCAGCAGGGCAGGGACTCTGTCTTTTATCAGCTATGCCTCCAGGACAGCTCAGTGGTGAACTCAGTGTAGGCACTCAATAAAAGGTCAGTTGAATAAATGAGCCTCGAAAAGGTCAAGAAAATTGTTTGGGGTCAAAAACTTTCTAAGAACCAAAGTAAAAATCCAAACCCCATTCTCTGTCTACCTCCCTAAAGTATATTAAGTCCCTAAATTACACCAGGTGCTAACATCGTGCTGTCTGACAAGTGAGCTGACAACAAGTAGAAATTCAAACATGGTAAAGAAGTGAAATGTTTACAATACCCCACACCCTAATTAGTACCCAGGACACAGTTGGTATGCTGACATGAGGTTTTCTAGAGCCAGCTCTCTCTTGGGTCATTCAGGCCACAGATGTTACTGAGATTTCACATGGTAGGACTAATTGTTGTCCATGTATCTTCTTGGCTTGGACCTACGGCATGATTTTCTGAGACTGTATTCCGGAATTCTGATGCATGCCCATTACCATGGCAGGGATTACGAAAGAAGGACAGCCCGGTCACCCAGCTAGAAAGTGAAGGATGTGGGATCCAGCCCCACTTTACCTGACTTCCATATATGGTGTCTTGTAAAGAGTTAAAGAGCAAAAGAAAGGTGAAGAGGCAGAAAGTAATTTTGCCAATGGCAAACCAAATACATCATCAATAGAGTCAGTAGGTAGGGGGTGTCTGCCTGGGTTGTACCTCTGCCCCTGGCTGTGGCACTACCAGATGGTCTCAGCACTTGGAAGTCTTCATTCTGGTACCAAGCGATGTCCCCTTCAGCCCCTGGAGCTACGTTGGCACTTAGTGGACACATGTAATTGTAATCCATACTTGCGAATAAGAATTGAAAATCTTTCCCTCTCTGCTTCTTCCCCTCTGCCTGTACCCTTAATATGTATTTGTTTTCTATTTGGGGCCAAATTATTGGCCAAAACTATTCCTCTCATATTACCTCAAACCTAGTGACTTAAAGCAAAACAAACTTATCTTTCAGTTCTGGAGATCAGAGGCCTAAAATTGTTGTTGTTTTTTTTCCAAGGTGAAAATCAGGGTATAGACAGGCCTGTGTTCCTGCTGGAAGATCTAGGAGAAAATACGTTTTTTTTGCCTTTTTCAGCCTTGAGAGAACACCTACATTCCTTGGCTTATAGTCCCTTCCTCCAACCTCAGAGCTGGGACACTAGCGTCTTTTCTTCTCTGACCTCTGCTTACATCTTCACACCTTGCCCTCACCTCTCCGGCCATCACCTCCATTTCTTCTCCTTCCTAGGGACACCCGACTGAATGGTTTTTCAAGCATTTGTAGCAGGGTATGCAGAACTGAGTGTTGATCAGTGTGTTTGTGACCATGTAAGCCTGGTTGTAGGTTTTTTTCAGGTACAAGGCAAATGCAACCATAAAAGACTCTTAAATACAGAGAACAAACTGAGGGTTGCTTGAAGGGTTGGGGTGGGGATGGGCTAAAAGTGCCCACATTAAGGAGGGCACTTTTCAGGATGAGCACTGGGCGTCATATGTGAGAGATGAATCACTGAGTTCTACTCCTAAAGCCAAGACTATACTCTATGTTAACTAACTTGAATTTAAATTAAAAAAAAAAAAGAAAAAGAATCATAGGAAGCTGTCTCAGTGGCTTAAAGTCCCTCTTACCAGGCATGAGACGTGGGGAGTAAGTACTGTCCTTCTCCCACAGAGGCCCTGAGGGCACGGTCACGTTCTCCAAAGAAAGCTTCCAGTTTCCAAATAAACACCCAGCTGCTTCAACTCTAACACTGGCCCACGTAAAGCAAGAGTAAATGAAAAAGAGACTTTTTCCCCAACAGTTTTGCAAGTTTAACATAGGAAAAACTGAGGAGATTGGCACACAGGCGATCTTGATCCTCAGTGGGACCCTAAAGAAGAGGAGTTCCATTTTAACATCCTGTCATATACAGTCAGTTCTGCTAGAAAGCTACCTATGTGCTCCCGAATCACCACGTTATGCAAAACTGAGCAATAAAAACCACAGGAGTTATGGGTTTGTGGGCATAACACTTAAAAACTTTCTCAGTGACACATTACAAAATATATATGTATAGGTGTATATATAAGCCTAATAAACATAGCAACACAGTTTTACAGTTGTTAAATGGTTAAGGAATACATAAATGTTACAATAAATATGGCACTTGGCCTTGAAAGAGACCTGCAGTCAGCTTGGGGATGTAAGCATCAGAAGGAAGGCAAGTTGTGAGTTACCAGGAAGTGTTGAAAGAAGGGGGGTTCATCGGGAGGGTTGGGAAAGGAGGGAGTCAGGTGGAAGGTTGCCATGCCAAACGTGAACAGGTGGGACGCATAACACATGCCATGAATTGAGGTAGCCGGCAGATGGTTGAGAGGGGTATAAGTGTGCGCGTGCTTTCCTCATGTATTCCTGGGCTGCTAAGTTCTGCTGAGCGCAGTTTTCTGTGCTCATCTAGTGTTTCTCATGGATGAAATCACGTGTAAGCAAACATGAGATTCCCGTTATGCTCAAATTATCCTTTGATACATCACTTGTGCCAGAACAAATTTACATTTTCAAAACAAGCATTATAGCACAACTGACTGTTCTGATCAGATCCTCCTGGGGGAGACACACCAAAGGAGAGGAGCTTATCAAGCTATTAAACAGAAGTTGTTTTCAGTTGTCTGGCATCTTTGGGTATTGCTAGACAGATGGTGAGAACTAGGATTCATTCCCTTATATTAAAGGCAAAATCAAGAAGAGATTGTAAAGATGTCTCCCAGAGACACAGGGGAAAATGTAGGTAAAGAAAAGTTCTCCTGAATTCTTGGTTCAAAAAATTCCGGTGGCGTAATGTAGGATTCTAAATAAAATTAGGGCCGCCTGGGTGGCTCAGTCAGTTAAGCGTCTGACTTCAGCTCAGGTCATGATCTCACGGTTTGTGGTTTTGAGCCCCGTGTAGGGCTCAGTGCTAACAGCTCGGAGCCTGGAGCCTGTTTCAGATTCTGTCTCCCTCTCTCTCTGCCCCTCCCCTATTCATGCTCAGTTTCTCTCTGTCTCAATAATAAATAAACATAAAAAAAAGACAATTAAAAGAAAAAGGATTCTAAATAAAATTAGTGTATGATTCCAAATGTCTTAACATTCTGGAATTGGCAAAACTAGGGACCCAGCCAAAACATCAGTGGGCACTAGTGTTTAGGGAGGGAGAGGTGAATTTACAGAGCACAGAGGGATCTTAGGGCAGTGAAACTATTCTTTATGATACTACATGAGTGGGTACATGTCATTATTTGTTCCAACCCATAGATTATATAACACCAAGAATGAACCCTAATGTAAAATATGAACTTTGGATGATGATAATGTGTCAAGGTTAGGTTCATCAATTGTAGGAAATATACCACTCTGGTGGGGGATGCTATAATGGGGGACATTGTACCTGTGTGAGCAGCAAGGACTAGATGGGACATCTCCATACTTTCCATTCAATTTTGCTGGGATTCTCATGTCTATTTTTTAAATTCCTTTCTTTGATGAGAGCTTCAGTGTAGACATTACAGATACATGCGCAGGGCAAGCTCAACCCAACTACTAGTTCTCCTTAGAAAATCCTTGAGGCTCCCTCAAATGATGTTATTTATTGCATAGAGATTTTCCAACTCTCACTTCTCAGTCACGGCACCTTGAGAAGAGTTGAAAGCATCTAGAAGAGAAGTAACAAATGTACTTCTCACATTGCAGGTGCAAGCGCCTGTTACAGAAGACTCCTGTGCCTGAACCAATTTTTTCTTGAGAATAAATAAGAGGTGGTAGTTTCTGCGGAGAAGCAAATGAGCCCCCGAGCGCCAGTGCACTAAGGGACAGTTGGCAAGCCCGAGTGAACGTGTGTCCAGTGTGGGTTTCTTTTGCCAAAAAAAAAAGTGCAAAAGTGGGAGGGTTGTGGGGGGGGGAGTGCAGGGCAGCACTTGAAGGCAGAGGTTAAGTCTGGACCTAACCTAACAGGGAGAGATACTGGGGTCAAGCTGAGGAGAGAGTCCATCCTGGATGAGAGAGAAATGGTATTTTTAGTGCCATCATTGACTACCTTCTCTGGCACTCATTCTGTGTTTTGCTCGTCATCTTAACCACAAAGCCAATATATTCCCTTACTTTCTTAAAGGAGCCACTTTAGACATTTTCCCCAGAGAGCACAGCAGTCATCCCTCTCTGGTCCCCCACCCGCCTCCTTCGCTGTCATCATATCCAACATCCACAGCCTTGCTTCTCTGGGCCTGAAATCTGTATCAGTTATTCATTCCTAAACTTCTAAGTCATCCTGTCATTTTTTTTTAGGTGTAGTGTCACAAAAATAGATGTAGATACAAGGAACCATAACTTTAAAGTACAGAACTTACAGGGCACCTGGGTGGCTCGGTCAGTTAGGTTTCCAACTTCTGCTCAGGTCACAATCTCACCGTTGGTGCGTTTGAGCCCCACATCAGGCTCTCTGCTCTCCGCACAGAGCCTGCTTTGGATCCTCTGTCCCCCGCTTTCTGTCCCTCCCCTGCTTGTACTCTTTCTGTCTCTCAAAATAAATAAATTAGTTTTAAAAAAGTAGAGGACAGAACTTAAAAAGAACTTTTTGGCCTCTGGCCATTATCCTGCTTTAAACTTTTTGCCATCAACTTACTTAAATCCTGCTTAACTTGCATGATCTTTTCATTAACGCAGGTCCACAATTCAATATCCACAATTTCAAAGTTCAAAGCTAAAAGTGCTTTTCTTAAGTTTGGTGCAAACTTATATGGAGGCAAAACCTGGCGTGTAGTCTGCCAGTGGGACATTTTACGGCATATTCATCTCACTTAGTATGAATAATCTTGCATCACATCACAGAAATACTCATTGATTTGCTTACAGGGTACTGCCTCCAACCCCACCGGGTTGTTTGCCAAGCCAGGTGTGTATGTAAATTATCGCTTATCTATAAAGCAAAAATCTTGACTTCCAAAACTTATTTAGCTCAAAGGTGATAAGGAATTTCAACCTTCAACTGAGGTTAAGTTTTAGTGCAGCTGCTGACAAAACCGCTGGCTGCCCCCAGAGGTGTTCTCTCTGAGCACCTGGCTACACGGAACTTTCCACATCCCCTACAGATAACACACGACCTGATACCCAGGGACCTCCGATTTGAAGACGTACGCGAAGCTGACGTTTCACACGATGCAAAGTACATCTCTTGCTCTGGACTTCAACTTCAACCCCCGGGCTCCCACTGGCTTAAAATGGGCGTGGCTGAAACTAACCTGGAAGCCGAAGCCTGAGGGTGGCAGAGACACTGCACCAGCCTCAATCCCCACGTGACTCTCTGGAGCAGAAACCACTTTGTAACTACGGACCGGTGCGTGAGAGAAAGGTAAAATTCTCTGCTTTGTAACCCATCGTATTTGGAGGGGCCTTCATTACACTATTTGGCCTTTCTTGGGGCTGCTACCACAGCCTAGGCTCCTGCGATCACCCACTCACAATTAGCCTGCGTTGATTTAACGAGATTTCATTACCTCTATTAAAAAGAGAGACTTTGCCCACAAACTTTTTAGTAGGCTTTTTAATTTAAATAAGATGGCCTTTCAGCTCATTGATTTTTCCCCCTCTCTCATTGAATCTTAATTAGCATGCAAAACAGCCAGCTGGTCAGCCTTGACCCAAATTGACAAAATTGTTTTCCTTTCCTTTATTTTCAGTCGTTTAATAGTAAGTTTCTTAAGTACCAACTTTCTCTAACAGATTTTGTTTTGGGAAGGGTTTGTTTGTTTGTTTCTCTCAGGTAAAGTACAGGAGTTGGAAGCCCTTATAGCTGTCCCTGTGCAGAGGTCAATAAAAGGGAAAGGCAAGGGCACCTAGGTGGCTCAGTCCGTTAAGCACCCAACTTTGGCTCAGACTACGATGTCACGGTTCGTGGGTTTGAGCCCCATGTCAGGCTCCTTGCTGACACTGTGGAGTCTGCTTGAGATTCTCTACCTCTCTCTGCCCTTCCCCTACTCATGCTTTCACTCTCAAAATAATTAAGTAAACTTAAAAAGAATTTTTTTAAAAGTTAAAAAAGGAAGGAAATGCAAAAATAATCCTGAGTCTCTTAAAAAGACATTTTTAAAGGTCTTTTATTATCATAAAATAATAAGCATGTATAAAATCCATTCTTATAAATTCTAGAGATTATTTTTTTTCTATTGATTGATTTCTTATGTTTTCCCATCAGTTCCTACTCAGGTTGTTCTTGATCCAGCCTCTGTTATTAATATTCTAAAGGTAAACATGTACTACCCGAGATGTCCGTACCCAATTGTACCAGATTGTCAGGAGCATACTGACAGACATCTCCATCTGCCAATCGGCACATCCTCAACCATGTTGAGAAAACTATTGGTTGTTTCAGGATCCAAAGTACTGATACTAGGTTTGATATATTGTTGGTACCTTCTGGCTACATAATAGCCAAGAACATAAGATTTTACTATAATGATCCTCAGTTTTCTGAGAAAACTTTGTTGCTATTTTAACATCTTCTATTTTGTGCCCCCCAAAATTAAATATATATTTTTCACCTGTGCTGGTTAACCAAATGCAGAATAGAGAAGGAGAGGAAGAAAATTCAGACTTGAGAAGGGGAAAAAAAATGAGCCAATTACATGTTATCCCTTCTCACTTGTAATTTTTTTCTCTTAGAGATTATTTACAGATGAATTATTTACATGAAAACAGTACCATAGTCCCTGGTATTTCAGTGACCACTGCTCTGCTTCCAATGCTGGTTCAACAGATCCTAACTTGACATTCTTCCACCTTCCTGGTCTGCTGCTTCTTTAAGGTAACTGGAGAATTTCTTCTAAAGCTCAATACTTGAGCCTATGTTCTTGATCTTCAGTCTTTGCTAGAATTAAGTGATGCTGTCTTACAACTTTAGATGCAAATTATATTTATGACAGTAGTTATTATGTGTATGACAATCACTATAAAAATCCTTTCTAAGTCTCAAGCTGGTAGCAAAACTGATTTCTCTCCCTAAACATCAAAGGATTCACCGTTCTTTTCATATCCCTGTACCACATTCTCCTCTGCACTCCAGTGGTTGGTTAAATAAACTGGCTCCTTCACCTAGCTAATTTCTATGGAAGAATAATACAACCCAGTGGTTAAAAAATAGGCTGTGGAGTTAACAGACCCAGTTAGACATCTAGTTCTTCCGCTTGACAGATGTGGGCATTGGGCAACTTCTTTAACCTCTTAATAGCAGTGGAAATGTTATGCACAGTAGGTGGCCTATAGTAGGTATTTAATAAATGTGAGAAATTATTTTCATCTGGGATACATTATCTAAGAGAGTATCTTATTAGAGATAAAATACATATGCATAGAAAATATCACAAGTATTATTTTTGTCTTGATCTCATAAAATAAACACACTAAAAAGTATCAAAGCTGTAGCTTACCATAACTTGGTGGACTTATTTATCTAAGTCCTAAGCCGGGATGATTAGCCACTGGGGTGGAAAGCTAGGGTATAATCCCCAAGGGGCCAAGAGTCCAGGGAAAGGGTAAGGATCTAAGCCCAAGCACAGAACCAAGATAGCATCCATGAAGTAAAAGGTCAAGGTGATAGAGATGAGAAGAGGTATATAGAGTAGAATCTGATTTCCAGCAGCACAATGCTAAGGCCTTACTAAGTAGATTATGTGTCTTCCACAGCTTGCTCTTTTTAAAGACTTATTCTTACCTTCTTCCCTGTAGGAGCTAATAAGAAAACATAAATCAAATTATTTGTCCAACTCCTGAAGAGTTAGTAAGCATAGCTTTGTACATTCAGTATGTGAAGGATATCTTTTTTTCTGCAGCTAAAGATAATGGTTAAGTATTGCAGACTTGGAGCTAGACCACCTGAGAAAAAGGAAAGCAAATTTTACGAATTCTCTTGTAATAGGTTAGCTTAAAAAAAAAATCTGGAGATTTTCAAGAGGAGCAAAGAAAGATGATAAAAAATTGGAACTTGAGAGACAGTTGAGGAAAGGTTGGTCTATCATGATAAATGAAGTGAGAAAGTTAAAAAATTATTTATTAATTTGTTTGTTTGTTTGTTTATGGAAAAACCAATACCCATCCCAGTGAAGAATTTGTAAACCGGAAGACTGGCAGCTAGGTCAGATTTGGAAGCTCCGTTAGAGGCCACAAAGTCAGAAAAGGTGCACTACATCAACCTTTGGAGTTATTTTTGCTAAAAGCCAATATCCTAAGCTTTAGTTCCTGAGGGAACAACTTAGCCTTAGCTGATGATAATGCTCCTACTGGAGAAAGCAATCTTATTTTGATGGTTCTGGTGAGTCTCAAGATTGCTTTCCACTGTATCAACATGTCCAAAACAAATTTTATCTTTTTTCCTCACCCCTTTTGTGTTAACATGGGTACTCCAGGAAGCAGACACCAAAGAGAATTAGATGTGCAGGAATTTTATGAGGCAATACTGACGAGGGCAATAGTGTGCAGATAATTATTCAACAACTAGGTCTCTATGGGAAAAAGACCTGATTTGTAATGTTTGTATATTTCTTGATGTAATTATTCACACTTCAGCCCATTTCAAGCTATCAACATGGTGTCTCTGAACCCCAAGTTGAGAAGAGGTTCACTTAATCCTCTTGAGCCAGTCCCAGCCTGGTGGGATCCAGCACACCCCCTTGCAAGGGAAACAGGGAGGGGATCATGCTAAGGCTGCACCTCAACATGAAGGAGAGAGGGAAACAGGGTTGGATGGAAGTTTGGATGAGGGCTTTGGCCAGCCAGAATTGGACATCAGAGAAATTGTGTGTGTCCAGGAATGGGTCTGCACTAGTATCGCTGCTGTTGTAGGTCAAACTCAAGTGAAACATGCAGGAGGCCTGGCTCATGCAGATGGTGTGATGGATTTCAAAACTCAGCATCTAGGCCCTTGGTCAATTACACACTCTGTGACTGGTGATCTTCCAGGTTCATTCTCATGGCCGCCATCCCTTTCAAACTTCTTTCTCCCACTGGAACTTGTTTCCATACGAATGCTCTTCCCTAATAAAGGCTAACTGTGGGAACTATGAATTTGATAACGTTGACCAAAAGCATGTAGAAGAACAAGTCAGTCCATCAGTTTAGAAAAGGCTGATGTCCAAAATAAGATGATAGGTCATAAATGGAAGTCAATCAAAGTAAAGAGTAGTACAAAATCCAAATAGTGAATAAAATAAGACAAAGATAAAATCCAGGGAAAGAGCCTGTTGTGGAAATCTCATGTTGAAATAAAGCAACATACGCATGAACACTTACATTTTTACATTTCAATTTGGAATAACAAACCCTCATTCAAACGTATATGGGCAGAAGAATCATGTGCTGTGTATGATATTAAAATAATGATTCTAGTGTGTGGACCTATCATAGTATGTGAGTTGAGGGAATGAACCCACATGGATTTTTGTTGAGTAGATAATAGAGAGCTTTAAAATGAAAGTCCAACAGAATCCTGTTCTTCCCCTTTCCTATTCAGGCCCTGGTCTCTAGCTTTGCTGTGATGGACATTTTGATGCATGTCGTAGATCCCCTAGTGAAGAAAACCTCACTGTCCTTATTGCTGGGAGTATCATGGACAGACACACTACAGCCATCTTCAAGAAATGGCTCAGCAACATAGAGCCACATTGCTCAAGGGCACTCCTCTGCAGTGACGTATCACATCAATGGCAGTGCATAGAGCCTGGGCCGACTCAATCTGGCTCTGATGACTCTAGTCTAAAAGGCCATTTTAGCTCCAGAGTTCATCCTGTGCTTGGCCAAAGCAGCCTGTCACTGGGCTTGCACTTAGCTAGGCTTCTCCCTCTGCCTATTCCTGCTTCCTTCCCCTCTATTGAAAAGGCCTTAATAAAAATCAGAGAAGCAAAGAGCAGAATGATGGTTGCATGGCCTGGGAAAGGGGGAAATGGGGAGTTGCTAATCAGCAAGTATAAAGCTTCAGTTATAAAAGATGGATAAGTTCTAGGGGTCTGATGTGCAATGTCATGCCCATGCTTAACAACACTGTATTGTACACTGAAAAGTCTGTAGGACAGTAGATCTCTTGTTGTGTCCTTACCACAATAAAAATAAAGGGAAAAAATGAAAGAAAGAAACAAACAGGGAAATAAGGGTATTTTATAAGATAATTCATGGAAACATGTAATTTCACCACTTGGAAAATATAATTCAATATATAAAACCAATATAAAAATTGGTTTTAATACCAGAAGAAAGGGAAGGAAGGAAGGAGGGAGGGAAGGAGAGAGGGAAGGAAGGAAGAAAAGAAGGAAGGAAGGAAGGAAGGAAGGAAGGAAGGAAGGAAGGAAGGAAGGAAGGAAGGAAGAGAGAGAGAAAGGGGGAAGGAAGTAGGGAAGGAAGAAGGGAGGGAAGGAAGAATGAGAGGAAAAATCTTGATCTCCACTACATTTCCTAAAAAAATAAGGAACCCACATGCCAAACTCCTACTCAGCATCTGCTCCTGCAGACGAGGACCCAACCTGCAATAACAGGCAGCCACTTATCTGAAAGTTTTTACTGAAGTACAATTTACGTACAGAAATTAGACATCTAAATTTCCTGTTCAATGTATTTTCACAAACTGAACACAAGATATAATCAAATAAGCCCAGAACATTTCCAGCACCTCAAAAGAGACAACACATTTCACAGTTACTCTTTAAAATGTCTAATAAAATTTTGACTGAGTGTAACAGTTTTTCAGATGCATGCAAAAGAGAAGAAAGGAGAAATCTTACATTATTTCCTAAGATAGTGCCCAGACCTTAAACAAAAAATAGATTTAGACTTTAAATGCAAAGCTTAGAGTATTGTACACAGTATCATATTGTTCTCAATATTTATATTACTGAAAGCTGACTTTTGAGTTATGCCTATTAATATAAAAGGGCTAATTATAAAATAAGTAGGATGTATGTAGAAGCAGCATGAATCCCTCCTGATGAGCCTTGAGAGCTCTCTGACTTCTGCAGGAAAGTAGACGTGTGTTGGCGTAAAATCACCAAGCATCAGTCTGGCCCTGCTCTGTGCCTCTGGCAGTGCTCCCTGCTCATCCTTTACCCCCCAACTGCAGAAACAGAGTCCAAGAAACCCCTGATGAGATTCCCTTCCCGAAGCAGGTTTACAGACCCCGTCTTCATTTCCAAGAAACCAGAGAATTGGAAGATGAGAACTGAGGAAGGTAGAGGGGTAACTTGAAAGGGAAGGCACACTTTGAAGCATCAAGAAGGGGGGCAGAGACTCTGAGGAGAAACTAAGCTTCCCCCAGGACTCTCCCTAAACCACACCCCCCTCACCACACATCACATACCACATACACTACATACCATACACACACAACTGCACACACGCACACACAGCACACTACACACACATACCACATACCACAGATCACACAACACATATACCATGCACACCAAATATCACAGACACACACACTATATACCACATACCACAAATACCACATATTACATACCACACACATACATACACACCACACATACCACATGCCACATACCATATATCACACACCACACTCCATATACCACAGACACACACACACACACACACACACACCACACCTACACAACTATAATACACACCCACCCACACATACATACAACACACATGCACCCAATCGCATACATACCTATCTAACATACCACATACAACATACCACACCCCCACACACACTCACACTCCTCACCCAGTAGGAAATTTGTCTCTTCTGAGCACCCTGGACATTTGTTTCCCATCTGGTTGGTGACGGAAGACTCAGACACTCTGTGAGGAGAGGCTGTCCCTCACCAAAATGAAATCAAACAATACTGCTTGAGGAAGACCTTCCCTTTGAAGAACCCATGGATCCACAAAAATTCTCTAAAAACACGATCCAGAAAAAAAACACTGACTCCGAATGTTGCAACTTAAAATTCAGAAGAGTTTAGAATTTGAATCATGACCTGGAAGAGCCAATGAGTAAAATAGAAGGCAATATTTGAAATGCTCAAGAATTGGGGCGCCTGGGTGGCTTAGTCGGTTAAGTGCCCGGCTTTCGCTTAGGTCATGATCTCGCGGTTCATGGGTTCGAGCCCCACATCGGGCTCTGTGCTGACTGCCAGCTCGGAGCCTGGAGCCTGTTTCAGAGTCTGTGACTCCATCTCTCTCTGACCCTCCCCTGCTCACGCTCTCTCTCTCTCTCCTAGAAATAAATAAAACATTAAAAAAATTAAAAAAAAAAAAAAGAAATGCTCAAGAATTTTCAGGAAAACTTCCTAAGAGTTAAGGAGTGAGATCTAGAATTAGGAATGCAGAAGGACCAGCAATATGCTTTGAGGTAGAGTTGCCATCACAATAGAAACTAGGACCCCAAGGGCAGGAAGGCAAATAGGAAAAGGCAATATTCTGAACTCAGATATGGTAAGCTCATGGTCAGAACTGTGAAATAGAGCCACAGAAGGCAGTATTCCAAACTCCAGAGTCTGGCCAATGTAGATGCCAAAGCTTAGAAAGAACCTGTCAAGTGCTGATGCATAGGGGCACATGTACCCCAATGCTCATAGCAGCACTCTCAACAAAGCCACATCATGGAAAGAGCCTAAGTGTCCATCAACTGACAAATGGATCAAGAAGATGTGGTATATTTATACAATGGAATACTCCATGGCAATGAGAAAGAATGAAATCTGGCCATGTGTAGCAATGTGGATGGACCTTGAGGGTGTTATGCTGAGCGAAATAAGTCAGGCAGAGAAGGACAAATATCATATGTTTGCACATATAGGAGGATTAGGAGGAAGCTAACGGAGGACCATGAGGGAGAAGAAGGGGCAAAATAGTTGGGGAGAGGGAGGGAGGCAAACCATGAGAGACTCTTGAATGCTGAGAACAAACTGAGGGCTGATGGGGGTGGGAGAGAGGGAAGGGGGGTGATGGGCATGGAAGAGGGCACTTGTTGGGATGACCACTAGGTGTTATATGTAAACCAACTTGACAATAAACCATTAAAAAAAAAAAAAAGAACCTGTCACTGAGTAACATCTATTGCACAGTTATCCCTTGAATTAGGCAGCGTTCTAAATGCACGCATTCTGTCATTTTCTGCAACAGTCCCATGAGGCAGGTAGGGTGCCAGCCCCACACTGCGGAGGAAGGCAGTGAGGCACTCAGGTACTACTCACCCTGCCCAGGGCCTTACGTTAGGAAGTGGTGCAGCCAGTATGCAAACGTAGGAGGCCTGGCTTTACCGCCTCTGCCTTTTGTGTTTGCATCCTGCTAACCCATAGGAAAACTGCAGCTTATTGTCTGAGACCCTCTAAGCCTCTGGACCTAATGTTAGGTAACCTTTTATCATTTTGTCTTAAAGATGCCTCCCCTCGTCTGTATAAGCTTCAGGCCTTGCAAAAGCTGATTCCTTCCAGCCAGCTGTCAATAAGGAAGCTGTTCACAGGAAATCCCAGGTAAGTGGGTCATTTATCATGGTCAGGTTATTTATAGATCCCTAGAGTGGGGGAGGGGCAATGCTTCCCTAACCTCTCCACATTGTGACACACATCTAACATGTTTTTATAAGTTTTTGAAGACACATCTAACATGTTTTAAAAGGAGAAAGATATTCACAGTTGGTGGTGACCACTCCCAGCCCCACCCAAAGGCTGGCGGGCTCAGTGTCTGGGACACACGAACCCACTGGGAGGGGCGTTGAGTCAGGCGTGGTGAGCGAGTAGGACTGCCTCGCGCGTCATTCCGGGTGCGCTGCCTCACGGGCTAGCAGAGCCAATGATTAGCCAAGCTCTCGCCAGGGCCTCAGAGCCCAGAACAAAGGTGTGAAGTTGCCAAGGAATGAAAATGAGATGACCACTTTCATTTTTGTTTTTATTAGGTTCTTATTTATTATATTAATTTACTTTTTAAGTTTTTATGTTAATTCCAGTTAACATACAGTGTTATATTAGTTTCAGGTGTGCAATACAGTGATTTAACAATTCCCAACGTCACTGGCGCTCATCTCGGCAAGTTCACTCTTTAATCTCCATCATCTATTTAACCCGCCCCCCCCTCCTCTTTGGTAACCATCAGTTTGTTCTCTATAATTAACAGTCTGTTTCCTGATTTGTCTCTTTATTCCTCTTTGTTCATTTGTTTCTTAAATTCCCCACATAAGTGAAAGTATATTGCATTTGTCTTGCTCTGCTGACCTACTTTGCTTAGCATTATACTCTCTAGTTCCATTGAGGTTGTTGCCAATGGCAAGATTTCATTCTTTAAGACTGCATAATATTCCATTGTGTGTGTGTGTGTGTGTGTGTGTGTGTGTGTGTGTGTGTGAATTTGAGCTGCTTCCATAATTTGGCTCTTATAAATAATGCTGTTATAAATATAGGGGTGCATGTATCTTTGAATTAGTGTTCTTTCATTCTTTGGGTAAATACCTAGTAGTGTGATTGCTGGCTTATAGGGCAGTTCTATTTTTATAATTTTAGTATTGATTTACTTTTAGGGACACCTGGGTGGTTCAGTCAGTTAAGTGTCCCACGCTTGATTTCAGCTCAGGTCAGGATCCCAGCCAGGGTCACGGGATTGAGCTCCACACGTCCAGGTCCATGCTGAGTGTGAAGCCTGCTTAGGATTCTCCCTCTCCCTCCATGTCCCTCACCCCTCCCTCCCTCCCTCCCTCTTTCCCTCTCAAATAAAAAATTAAATATTTACTTTTAAAATTAGGTAATACATGCTCACAAGTGTGAAGGTCAAAAGAATTTCCATGAAAGATAAGAAAACAATCCATAGATCTAGGTTTTCTTTTCCTTCAACTGATTTTTATGTTAACACTTTTCCCCTAAAATAGTGACACCTACTTTAAAAATATTTCAGAGATTTTGGTGCCAATGTTTTCCATTTTCCACACAAGTCTTCTGTGGCTTTTCTGTCCCCTTTATGACGAATTGCAAAACTAACATATTATGGGTGCCTGGGTGGCTCAGTCGGTTCCGTGTCCAACTTCAGCTCAGGTCATGATCAGTTCACGAGTTCAAGCTCTGTGTCTGGCCCTGTGCTGACAGCTCAGAGCCTGGAACCTGCTTTGGATTCTGTGTTTCGCTCTCTCTCTGCCTCTTCCCCACTCAGGCGCTCCCTCGCTCGCTCTCTCTCAAAATAAATGAACGTTAAAAAATTTTTTGAATTGAGATACTGTGCAAATTGAGGGAAAAGAAGGTGAGGGGAGACTAACAAAAATTCATCATACACCATGGATTAATTGTTTTGCTGTGTTCTCACATAATCACTAACACATAGCTATTTTTCACATCTTTGAGAAGAGAGAACAAAGGCTCAGAGAGTTTAAAGAATTTGTCAAACTGGGAAACAGTTACCTTGTGGTGAAGTTGAATGTTCCAGCTAAGGGCTGTGTATTTCAAAGTCCAAGCAGTGCCGCCTGCTTTCTCCCAGGATAGGCTTTTTTTTTTTTTTTTTTTTTTTTAAAGAAATGCAGTGCTTCTGGCCAGACCATAGCACAGGGGCAAATATGTTCGCTCGCTTGTTTCAAAACAGTGTGTCTGCATCTTCCATGTGGAGATGAGTAAAACCTTCTGGACTACCTGCCCAGAAAAACTTTCCTAGGGGAATGTATAAGCTGCAAACAGGCCCGCCGGGCCCACGGGCCGCTCTCCTGCCTGCCGGAGACATTGGTGAATAATTAGAGATGCACACAGAGGTTTATGTATATGCACACTCATCGCGGTGTCACGTATAATAGCTACCAGTGGAGAACAATCTAAATGTCCCACAGTGGGGGGATGATTAAATCGATTAGGGACATTCATATAGTGGAATCTTACTGCCATTAAAAATCCTATTTTCCAAGACAATTACATTTAATTGTGTGATCCTATATTATTCCTGGATACTGGAAGACAACTACAAAGAACATTACAAGGCTAATTGGGAAACTTTTAATATGGACTATTTACCAAATAATATAACTTACTGAATGTAAAATGTTTATATGATAGATGTAATTTAACAAAATGTGCTAATTCTTAGAAAATGCATGCTTATTATATATTTAGGGATGGAAAAGTCATATATTTAAGAAAAAAGCTCACAATAGAATATTAAGATAATTTTCATGTTGCTTAAAATACATATCCATAGGGGAAAAAAAAGACTAGAAAGACACACACCATAATATAAACATTGGTAATCTCTGTATAGTGAGACCATCTGCAATTTTTAAAATTTTATCCTTTGTACATTTTATCATTCTTCAGTTTTCCTACTAAGACCAACTGTTCTTCTGTTCCCACACCTTTATGGTATATGCACAGAGAGAAAGTCAAGTGTAGAGAAAGGTTGATTGGGCACGTTGCTGACTTGAGTCGGTAAGAGGGCCTAGTAAAGCGATCCAAAAATAAGGTGCCATGTAGTAGTGGAAGCGTAATAGGTCAAAGTAACATTGTTGTGGGGAAGGGAAAGTAGGGCAGGAGAGTATGTAAAGACCTCACCTGAAGAGCTAAAGGAGTTTTATTGGTAAATTGGATTTCAGGGCAAAAGATGTATATTTTATTTCTAAGGTACTCTAGGACAAGCCAAGACAAGTTTTTAAAAATGAAGAAATCAGATTGCAGCCTTGCATGGAAGATCATGCGTGATGTCCTCTGCCCTCAGGACACGACATACCCCTTCTCCTCTAGCCCATGCATAGAAAGGGAAATGGCCAGGATTCTGGATTCCATTTTGGCAATGTGCATGACGAGAGGCTGCTCATGACTTGCTATCTCCCTGAGACAATTTTCCTCTCAAGAAGGATAGAAGAAAGAGATCTGGGAAGGAGAGAAGGAGTTCATAGAAGAGAAAATAGGAAAATTTGAGTAATGGTGGCAGGTCCCATGTGGGACACCATTCACATTCGAAAAGATGTCTGACAGATGTTCAAAGGCTGAGGCAGAGAGACCAGACAGACCCTGGTCTCATTCAAGGGGATGAGTTTGTCAAGCAAGGGAGTGCACCTCTCAGTTGCTCATTCTGGCCACTCTCCCTCCCATCCCCACCACATCTGCCTGGCTTGGAGTTTATATCCAGAAGCCTTGGTTGAAAATGCTTTTGCAACTTTTTCATGGGTGTTTATATAAACTCTGCAGAGTACGAATAGTATAGATTCAATCTTTCCCACACAGGCGATCGGTGGCAGACCCAAGGCAGACAGTGATCCACACAGGATGACTTTGCCAGAGGAAAAAAAAATAGGCTGCTTTCCTTGATAATACCAGCCCATTTGGGATGAAAGGAAAAAAAGGAGCTATCACCTTACACCACAATTTAATGTAATGTGTACTAAGTTAAAATATATGACCTTTATATTCATTTATAAAAAAACCAATGTGGGGGGTGCTCAGTCGGTTCAACGTCTGACTTTGGCTCAGGTCATAATCTTATGATTTGTGAGTTCGAGCCCCGCGTTGGGCTATGTGCTGACAGCTCAGAGCCTGGGGCCTCCTTCAGATTCTGTGTCTCCCCCTCTCTCTGCCCCTCTCCTGCTCATGCTCTGTCTCTGTCTCTCTCTCAATAATAAAGAAAAATGTTAGAAAAATGTTTTTTAATCAATATGGGTTTTTTGTAATTGAGAAAGCTAGAGTCCAAATATATTTGGTGTTTGCTCTTCATAATTTATTCCTTAGCTTTTTGAGGTGATAAATCAAGAAATAAATTTAACAAAATTTAAAAAATGGGCAACAGAACAAATTGTTCAAAGGGAGTGTGATTGGTTCTCCATCACTAAAGTTCTCAGATTCTAAGTATATGTGATGTCAGGGTGAAAATGCAAAGAGCGAACACAGAGAACAGAAGAGGGCATGATTTGGGGCCCAAGGTCTAATTCAGATCTGCTCCTCTACCTGTGAGGGCAGAAGATAAAAATGCATAAGTTTGAAAGAGAAAGTAGATCTAGATAAATGAGAAGATTGAATACAAACCCTGAAGTAAACCCAGTTACTCTCTCTCTTTCTCCCTTAGCCCCTCCCCCTTTAGGTGTCTATGCTGACTAACAGATTCAATATCAATTTTCTCCCCAACTTAATCTCTAGTTTAAAGACAAAAATCTGTGATAAGCATGTTTCTTAATAATCATGCAGTTGTGTGTGGGTTAAACCCTATCAGTTTTCTTGTCTGTGACTGAAAACATGGGCAGTGACTTCTGTGAGTGGGAAGAGGCAGGAAGGGGTACCCATTGTAATTGGTGCCATTCTGCAATGCAAGCAAGGAGAGAGAATTCAAACAAACAAACAAACAAAAAAAAAAACTGGAAAAAAAAAACAAAACCCTGCAGGGACAGAGCACTAAGAACAGTGAGCGTGGGTGTAGAGCTCCAGCAAAAGGTGATCTGAGACCAGGCAAGAAGAAGGTCAGTTCGCAGAACTTCCTCCCAAACCCTCGTGTGTTGGGATGGAGTAAGTAGATTGATTTTGCCTTCCTGTGATTAAAGCCTTTTTTTTCTTATAAAAAGTAGCAAAAGCACATAAAATAAACTTATAAAAAATTCAGTAAAGTCATTTGGCACCTATAATCTTGATACATTTATTGAATAGAGACTTTGTTCTGTGATCTTTGAACATATTCACAGAAAGTTCCAGTCTCTAGTGGTTATGGTACCATGAATAATATGATGATATTGACACCTGTGTTTGCTGTATTCTGTACATGTAAGCCTTCCTGACTGCAGATACTTCCTGACTGCCCCATGGGATGGGAAGAAAAGCAGCTTTTCAGCTGAGGCTGTCATGAGTCCCTCGCACCAACCCTGGAGAGGAGAACCCAGGCATCTGCCCCCACCCAGAGGACTCAGGCTTGCCCCAGCATGCAGAGCTCTGCACATAGAACATAGACATATTCAAATAACAGAGTTATTGGGGCGCCTGGGTGACTCAGTTGGTTAAGTGACTCAATCTGACTTCAGCTCAGATCATGATCTTACGGTTTGCAAGTTCAAGCCCCACACTGGGCTCTGGGCTGACAGCTCAGAGCCTGGAGCCTGCTTCCGATTCTGTCTCCCTCTCTCTCTGCCCCTCCCCCACTCATGCGCTGTCTGTCTCAAAAATAAATATTACAAAATATTAAAAATAGAGTTCTTTAGAGTCAAATAAATAAGTACACTCAAAAATGTGATACATATTTATAAAACTGGCCTATGACAATGGGATCAGGGATAATAGGGGCTAACGCTCTCTCTACATTTTCAATGACCAGCATGTATGTGGGACAGTCTAGATAACGAATTTGTTAAATACAAGATATGATCAGCCTTCTCTGATGTTGAAAGTTGACTGTCCAATCTGGCTGTTGATTGTGGCTCAAATTAATGGAAAGGCTTTGCGGGGGCTTTCCTTTAAGATCACCCAGTATCGATAGTGTCAATGCATTAGTCATCTTAATTAATAATCATCTGTTGGTCTTAGACCTCATCCTTGGCGAAGGCTCAGGGGTATCTCCATCAGACATAACTGTTCAGTGAGCAGATGATAAGAGGGCCTGTGTTCGTCCCTTCATTTGGGAGGCAAGGGGAGAAGATCGGCCTGAGAGCCTCTTGAAAAGAGGCTGGAGGGAAGCTGTAGATGAGGGACTCATCTGTCAAGTTGTAGAACGCTATATGTCCAGACTCATAGTCTAAGAAAACACCAACCTTATGCACAGGCTCTCTGACGTGTTGACCTTTTAAAGGTGATGAGACCCAAAGACTATAATCCTCTCCAATTTTTAAGCCTATAAGTGAGAAGAGGTCCCCAGGTGGCTTTGGGAGATTGCCCTTTCTGCTCACGGAGTCCTTGCAAATGCCCACTTCCCACTCGGTCTTGTTGCCCACCTCCACCTCCCAGTAGTGTCTCCCACAGGTGAAGATCTGAGCGCCCAGCACAGTTGCAGACTGGTCAAATCGTTCTGGGTTGTCAGGTAATTGCTGGCGGACTCCACCGTGTCTCACGCTTTTCAGATCCTCAGACAAGACAAGATAGGCATTGGCTGTAGCTGGATCCAGAGTTATGTCCGCTGCAAGAGGAGAGAAGAATGAATCCCCTCTTGCATTCTTGAAACCCCTTTTATACATGTGGAATTTAAGTTAAATTCTTAGCTTCCAGTCCTATTTTTAAAAATATAATTTAGGTGAGTATGGTGAAGAGTTGTGTTTCCTTGAGAACAGAAGCTCTGAGCTCTTCTCTCACTGTTTTACAATCACTGAAAGTAAATCACTAAAAAGAAACAGAGAGAGTCATGTGGACAGTGAAATCTGCCTGAGAGGAGAGAAGAGGAATTTCTGATGGAATGGAATGGAAGTTTTCTGTTAACAGCATAGCTTTAAAATTCAGAGCTATCTATCCACACAGGGCATACTCTTTGTCATTTGTATTCAGATGAGCCAACACTCATTCTGGTTATTCAGTTTGGGTGGGAAAAAAATAGAGGCACCAATCCGTTCTGAACTTATCCTTAGGTGCCTAGCATTTTCTGTACAATATCTCATTTAATCATGGCACTTCCCCCCCACCTTTTACATTTTTTTAGTTTTGAGAGACAGAGACAGAGTACAAGCAGGAGAGGGGCAGAGAGAGAGACAGAGGCACAGAATATGAAGAAGGTTCCCGGTTCCAACACAGAGCCTGATGCGGGGCTCAAACTCCTAAACTGGGAGAACATGACCTGAGCCAAAGTAGGTGGCTTAACCAACTGAGCCACACAGGTGCCGCTCCCCATTTTTATAAAAGTGGAAACTGAGGTTCACAGAGGTTAGGAAACTTGTCCAAGATTACAGAGTTACTGAGTGTTGAATAACAATCCCTGATCAGCATTTTTCATTATGTCGTGCAGAAATGCAGCCTCCTATAACATTAGTGAAACCATCCGTGACCGGTTAAGTACATTGTGAACCAGTGAGAGACCCCCACCCCCATCTGCTGAGAGGAGGTCACAGAAGGGGCTCCCAACCTTCACTGACCTCTAAGACAAGATTAAGTGTCCCTACCACATAATTTCATACTTTTATTTATAGATCAAATCCTAATCATCACTCATTATTTGAGATTAATGTCTGTCTCCTCAAGTTCTATAAAAGCAAAGGCAGGTCTGTCTTATTTATCGCTGTAAGAAAGCTCAGAGTTTAATGGCATAGTACCAGGTACATAATTGGCACTTATCAAATATCTACTGAATCCAAAGCCCATTAGACCTTCCTCTGAAGGTCAGATTGTCAACGAGTTAAAAGTTGAAAACTAAAGCTAAGTTCTCTTCGCGATAACCAACCTAAGTATCCAGAGCATTCTAAGAGGATAGCTTGAATGGTGCCTCACTGGGACTTAAGAATTTAAGTAGCTTTTATCCTCAGAAGAACAGAGGTAGAAAGGCAGAAACCCCTGAGGAGGGGGGGGTGTGTGCGGAAGCGCACGCAAGGGGATAAAATGGACGTAATGGAACAACAAAAAGGAAGTGCCAGGGATCCTTAGACAGAAAACACAGGCAGAAGACCCCTCAGTCAGGTGTGCTTCTGTCTGCTTCAGACCAGAGACAGTCTGTGGCCCCAGCCCACCCTGAAGTTTCAGGCAGACTCACTGTGCCTGGCACCCATAGAAGCCTGGCACCCAGATGGCGAATATTCTATGTCAGAGGAATCTGCCAAAAAGCTCAGTTTTGCATTCCCTAGTACACACTGAAGTTAACTCTGCAAATCCCTGGAGGTTTGACAAATCAGGCTGACTTACTGCTGAATTTTTTTAGCATCTCCCTCATGCCAGTGATGCGGCACAGACTCAGTTCCGTGGTGGTGGCCTCCGGACACTGGAGCAAGAGCGGCTCACTCCTACAAGAGGGCAGAGACCGTCACTCTGTCTCCCCCGCGCAGACCACAGGCCTCCAAGCCGAGGGTCCCTCTTGTTTCTTCCCAACAGCATGGACACTCTCCTCCCCACTCTGACGAACTTCTCAGCAACACACCCCTGTTTCTTACATGGCTGAACCCAGACTGCCAACCTACCTTTCCAGTGTTCCTTTCACATCCTAAGGGGAGAGAAGAAAGAGGGTCAGTATCTGTGCACTTTGATCTCTAACAAAGACAGAATCCATTTGGGATCTAGTCCTTTATACTTTCACAGGAGGGGGTTCTCAGAACGACCAGACTCTCTTGTCCTTTCCTCATACCATCACTTTGTCAAAAGAACCTGACACTGACAGAGGAGCCAAACTATTGATTTTGTGATCTGATGCCTCAGGGAGTCAAAGAGCAGCAGAAGGAAGTGGGAGAGCGGGAGTAAGCCTGTGCAGTAGGGGTGCGGGAAAGTCACTAAGTTAAACAGCATTCTGTGGGGGCTCACACAGCCCGAGTTTACAAAGGCCCCAGAGAATGCACTAGTGGCCCCAGGAGGCAGCAGAGCAGAGACGGTGAACCATATGGGCTCAGTACAGAATACCGCGTTTCGACTACATTTTAGCTGTTTTTTTTTTAATGTTTTATTTATTTCTAGGAGAGAGAGAGAGAGAGAGAGAGACAGCGTGAGCAGGGGAGGGTCAGAGAGAGAGGGGGTCACAGACTCTGAAATAGGCTCCAGGCTCTGAGCTGGCTGTCAGCACAGAGCCCGATGCGGGGCTCGAACCCACGAACCGCAAGATCATGACCTAAGCGAAAGTCGGACGCTTAACCGACTAAGCCACCCGGGCGTTCCATATTAGCTGTTTGATAGGCACATTTTCCAATGGCCAGAGGTCTGAATTATTAAGTAAGAGCTACTATAAACCCACAGGGTAGATTACGATTACCAAGAGTACATAAAATAGTATTTAATTTCACCAGCTCTCTGGGAAGATGAGATGTAATGTGCCAGCAGCACATAGTAAATGCTCATTAAACAAAATAATTAATGAAGCTGAAGTTGCAGACAGGCAGGCACAGCAGAAAATGGAGTCATCATCAGGCTTGGTCTGGAAAGCTATTCTATCTACTGGGTTTTTTTTCTCTGTCTTGTCAAGCCTTTATTTATACTATAGACATTAATCCTTTTTTTAAACAATGTTTATTTGTTTTGAGAGACAGAGCACAAGCAGGGGAGGGGCAGGGAGAGAGAGAGACACAGAATTGGAAGCAGGCTCCAGGTGCTGAGCCATCAACGCAGAGCCTGACATGGGGCCCAAACCACGAACCAGGAGATCATGACCTGAGCCGAAGTTGGAGACTCAACTGACTAAGCCACCCAGGGGCCCCTAGAACATTAATTCTTTAGGAAAACTATATCGGGTCCAGAACTTAGTTTTTTGGGGGTAAATAAAGAAAAACTTTTGCATAGCTTGAAATATTATGGGCTACAATATGTTCTTGTTAATGTCACATTGATGTTCCCAATAGTCTTACCTCAAAAGATTCTAAAATGGAGTTCTGACAGGTGGACTCTATCTGCTCAATCATTTTGCTCAGGCTTCTTATTTGCTGGGTCAGCTTGATCTCATTGTCCCTCAGCTTCTTCATGTTCTCTTTTTCCTCCTTTTCCAGTAACTGCAGCTGTAGCTGTTCATCCTCCTTCAAAAACTGGTGCATTTTTACATATTCTGACACAACAACCTGCTTACAGGTCTTTGTCTCTTCCTGCCACCCACACACACACACACACACACACACGTACGCACACACATGGGAACAATATAATAAAGTTAGCGACAGAAATGCCTGTGTAGACTTTAAATCCTCGCAAAGTCCTAGAGTTCCACTATGACACATAACACATATTCTACTAAGTAGTTGGGGGGATAGTGTGATATTTTAGGGGGTATGTGTGCTCCAGATACACTAGCAAACAAAACCAAAATGTCTATTCCCAGGAGGCTGTCATTCCGGGGTGGGAACAAATATAAACAACTAAGAGATACAAATCACAAATACTCCCCTTTAAGAACTCAGTGTATTGGGAGAATCAGATACACACACGGATGTTTTAAATATCTGACTCAACACTGAGGCCTTTGGAAGATGGCTCACCTTCAAATCTGTGACTAACTCGAGCATTTGTTGAGATATACTACACCAAACTGTTATTTGGCCTTTATTTCCCTTTGCCTTTTTCCCCCACTCTCTTTTTACCTCAAAGCATTTGAGCTATTTCTTTTTATTGATTTTTCATCCTATATTGTCTGTAACTTGTAATTTTAAATAATTATAATCAGAGCCATAATAGAGGTAGCCACCAAGTTGTATAGGTGTACCTAGAAGAAAAGAAAAGAAGCAGGCCTGGCAATGGGGAAATTGTTCGAAGTGAGTCTCGGGATTCTCAGGTGGACAAGCAGAGGTACGCAGCCCAAAATAAAGACACTGCATATTGTAGGATGCGGATTGACAAATTTGGTCTTTGTCCCCTGGTATTTTACTAAGTATCCCTTTAGTCTCCCTCATAGAACATATACAAGATACAACAGTAAGCCAGTTACTGACCTTGCACAGTGTTACTCTTTCCTTCTCATGGGATAATATAACCTGAGTTTCCTTTTTCTTTTTACGCAAAAGATTTAAGATTTCCTGGAGTTTCTCCTGCAATAGAAACAAATTCTCTGTGGCAAATGAGCAGAGCACCAGGTTGTGAAGAAGACTTGAGCACCAATAAAAACATGATGAGCTAACACAAAGAGTGAAGCAGGATCCACACCAGGTTTGTGGTCTGGTGCCCGGAGACCAGGACCCATGATTGTCACCAATAGAGAATATTATGGGCATAAGTGATGGAATGTGATTTGTGTTCTGAGATTTGTATTGAGCAGCCAATCTTACTTTGTGACGCTGTTCAGCCTCACGGGAGGGATACAATCTGTTTATTCCAGGACACTGGGTTGAGAAAGCATTTACACCCTGCTGCTCATCAGAAAAAGCCTTAGCGGCTGCCCCAGAGCCACCTTGTTTGCTCTCGCTCTGCAGCACATGGGATCGGAGCTGCTTGCCGATGCCAGCCAGCCTCCCCAGACGCTCATTGGGCTGGAAGTGTGGGCTCTCCAAGGTCCTCCAGCACTCAGGACAAGATAAAGGGGTGCTGTGTTCCTTCCAGCTCCTCAGGAGACACGCCACACAAAAGCTATGCCCACACTCGGTGGTCACCGGGCTGGTGAAATAGTCCAAGCAGATGAAACAGGTCAGTTCTTCTCTGAGATTCTCCATCAAATCTGCTGTAGACATTTTTACAAAGAAAGACATAAAGGCAAGGTCATGCCTCTATTCTGGGATTAGAAAAGTCCTCCCTGAGGTTCTATGGTTTTGAGTAACAGGTGGGTGATCAGTTGCTATGTTGTTCATACAAGAAACTCTTACTCTCCTGTGCTTGATTTCACCAGCTGACACATACTCTCTTAACAAAAAGCCAATTATGACTCAACGTGGAATCCTTGTACACTGGGTTCATCATCAACCCCAAACTTTTAAGGAATCTCTCACTGCTCAAGAAACATACTGGATACTGTGGATACTTGTTCCTAACAGACTTTGTTCAAGAGTAGTCTATTATATATAAATAGCACCAGGAAAACAATCAAGTACCTTGATCTTAAGCTGGAAGCTTAGGTAATTTATTGTGAGCCAATACAGAGGTTTAAGGTATGATGATATCTAATAATACCTGAAATGGAAATATGGCCCAAATCTTTTGGAAAACTCCACTAATGGAATCTAGTTAAGAAACTGTAGGCAGAAAATCATAATACCTATCCCGTCTCTCATTAGGCCCTTTTAGGTGCTTGATCAAAGCCTGAAATAGTTTTGCTCCTTAATGAGGTACTGTGTGCTTTTATTTAATCTTATTCATTCCAACAAAATGAAAGCAAGTCCATTGAAATATTCCCTGATTTTAAATGTACACTGGATTACCAGAGTTATATTTACTACTCCACCCTGCAGACCATGATACTCTCACCTCTCCACCACCACTGAAAGCATGTAAAACATTATTATTGTTGGAAGTTGCCTCAAGAGGCCATAACACTATGGAGTGGAGGGAAAAAAACTATACTTCAGAATATAATTTTGTTCACTTATTTTCACCCTTTGAAACTAGGTCTTCTTCAACTCCGTATCAGTTCTAACTGAACAGAAATCCAATGTGCAAATAGTTTTAGACCTATGTAAAACTACATGGATAGCATGGAGATGGTGTACAATGACCATTGAGATTATTAGTGCCTTATCGTATTAATCTACATTGCCATATGCTCATGAGGCAGCCCTTAATCATGGCCTACCACCCACTCACTGACCTCCGGGAAGTGCACATTTAAAAGTTCTTCCTTAGAACCTAACCAGTTTCTCCCTCCCACTGAGTTCATCGTACCTTATTTGTGTTCTTACCCTGTCTCATGGCAGCGCTGACCACCATCCATGGGTCTCTATCACCTATGCTCTTTCATTCATTCCTTTCTGATTTTCGTGGTTCCCACTGGTTCTTCTTTCTCACTTATCTCCAACAGGATGCTGGATGCTTTCCTAGGTTGAACTTTTGTAAAAAGAAGTTTTATGGACTGAAAGGATTTTTCCTCCATTTTCCTTCCTCCTAGTCAACTCTCATCCTTTTGAAGTTATTAATCCGAATGTTTTAATCGTGTGTTTTTTATGTGACATTTGTAAATTACTGAGGTGACAACTTACAAAAACGACAAGAACAACAAAACACAGCAGAGTTATACTAATTTAAATAGAGAGGAAGCATCAGTTCGGGGTCATGAAACTTGTCTCTTCTACTTAAGATTACTTCTAGTCTTGTAACTGAGGTATAGCTTCACAGTATTGTTTAGGAGTTAGTCTTAAGTAAGGGTCTTGGGGAAAAAAAAAACCCTATAATAACATTAACTGCCTTGACTGGAAAAAGGATTGATGAACTACCACCTATATCAGTGTGTTATTCCCACACAAACCCAGAAGGAGTCTTTAACGTTGACCAGGATCATTAGAATAAGCCTTACAATAGAGATATGGTACATCACAGATCCTGTATTCCAACTTAGAATGGGGAAACTGGCATGTTCTAAATTCAAGTCGCACTGATCTGTTCCATCCCACATCTCTCTTTTAAGCAAACTCCTTTCATAAACTCCTTAATACAATAACCATATCCTATTCATCAGTGACTAGAAGAATTATTTGCATATAGCAAAGGCTCAACTTATCTGTAAGTTGTAAATGAAAAAGTAGAGGAACTATGTTGTTATAAAACTACAGTCTTTCATCCTGCCAGAAACCAAGTAATTATATAGTCCAATTACCTTGTATAGATGGTGAAGAAAATTGAGATGAATAAATTGAGTTGGTCCCCTGACTACTTGCTTACTGCATGAGTCAGGTCAGGACTAGGAACCCGGCCTCTGACCTCTGACTCATTCTCTGTTGTTCACACACTACCCTGCATCTCATTTGTTGACTTGTGAGTGGTTGAAATTTTACAGCTATCTCAATAAAATGAATATTGTTCAGATATTTCAGAAGGAAATCAGACAGCTGTTATTACAGAGTGATGTTGTGACAGGTATCTGAAATCACTGGCTACACCCATTATTGGGGAGGCATACTTCTGTACCATCTCTCATGACACATTTGACTGAGCTTAGTTCATAGATGAAGAAATTTGGAGATAACTCATAGATGAAGAATGGGCCAGCCACCCAAAAATGCATCCCACCGATCCTCAGGGCACTGCTCTGACAGACATGATTTCTGAGATCAACAACTCAAGTAGCTTCTTCTCTGACCTGTCTCCTGGTGCGGAGGTGACAGTAGGGATTACACTCTTAAGGTCTCCACAGTCACAACTGCCATCCACATGCTACTAGGGTTAGAGCGCACTGAAAAGAGAAAGCTGAGAGATGTGTTTAGAACTTATTGATGAAGGCAGTGGACTAGATGGGGACTTATTGGAAAAACATATTGCTTCAAAGCCTGATTTTGAAAATATGTCTGTCATTTTATATCAGTGTGGAAAAGATAGATTATTCAACAACTGGTTTGGGACAAGTGAGGGAAGCCATCTGGAAAAAAAAAAAAGGACAAAGTTGACTCTCTACCTAACAAGTTATACCAATGTGTATTCCAGATGTGTGTGTGTGTGTGTGTGTGTATGTGTGTTTTCCCCACTCTAGTTATGAATTTATACTCCTATTATTTCCCTTTGTATTGCTTTTTTTTACTTTATTTATATATATTATTTTAGTTTAGAATGTGTTTTTGTTCTAGATCACTCCGCATCTATTTAGCAAGTAAGGAGCATATTGGTTAAATATGTGGTCAATTATTGTGCCCAAAATATGAAGCACATCATAAAAGGAAATGATTGGTAACATAGAAATTTAAAATAGACTACTTAGGAAAGGCTTTTTAAAGCATACTTCAGAGCTTAGACACCACTAAAAGATTAATACATTTAAATAAAAATTAAATACTTTTGTAAGCAAAGTAAATAAAATAACTTTTATTTCAAGTTTTTATTTAAATTCTAGTCACTAACATATATGGTAAAGTTGGTTTCAGATTAAAACAATTTTTTTAATGACAATCTGGGAAAGAGAATTTGGAACACATGCATCAAATACCTAATGATAATTTACAAAGAGGACTTACATGAATATATACTTAAAAATAATAGCTCTTCAGGGTGCCAGGGTGGCTCAGTCAGTCAGGCATCTGACTTCGGCTCAGGGCATGATCTCACGGTTTGTAAGTTTGAGCTCCGTGTCGGGCTCTGTGCTGATAGCTCAGAGCCTGGAGTATGCTCTGGATTCTGTATCTCCCTCTCTCTCTGCCGCCCCCAGCTCATTCTCTCTCTCTCTCTCAAAAATAAATAAACATTAAAATAAAATAAAATAAAAGATAGCTCTTCTCGGGAGTGCCTGGGTGGCTCAGTCAGTTAAGCATCTGACCCTTGGCTCAGGTGGATCTCACAGGTGGTGGAATCCAGCCCCGCATTGGGCTCTGCACTGCCAGCGCAAAGCCTGCTTGGGATTCTCTCTTCCTCTCTCTCTGCCCCTCCCCCACTGACACTGTCTCTGTCTCTCTCAAAATAAATAAATAAGCTTAAATTTTTTTAAAATAATAGTTCTTCTAAAAAATCATGGCTCTACTAATTACTATGTAGCCATTTAAAAAATAACAGATCAATATATATACACTGATATGATATGATATCCATTATATGATATTAAGGGGAAAACACATTTTTGCTCCCACAAATAATTTAGGTGTAAATAATAAAACTTAAGTTATGCATGTATTTTTTCCTTTAAAAATAAGGTCACAGTATAAGATGTTGATAACATATATGTGTACATGAAGGCACGGAAAGAGTATGGGACTTCATGGATGGGACTACATCAAACTAAAAAGCTTCCACATTACCTAGGAAACAACAGAGTGAAAGGCAACCATTGGAACAGGAGAAAATATTTACATACCATGTGTCAGAAGGGGCTAATTTCCAAAATACATAGGGAAGTCTAAACCATGTGTCAGAAGGGGTTAATTCCCAAAATACATAAAGAAGTCTAAATCAACAGCTAAAAAAATTAATTGCCCAATAAAAACTAAAGACTTGAATGGACATCTCCCTTAAAAAGATGCACAGAAGACCAACGCATATATGGAAAGATGCTCAATGTCACTCATCAGGGAAGCAAACATCAAAACTATGATTACATATCACCTCACACTTGTCAGGATGACCACCATATATAAAGGGAGAAAAAGGCTAGTGTTGGTAAAGATGTGGAAAACTTGGTACTGTTGCACACTGTTGGTGGGAACTCAAAATGTAAGGCTGCCTTGGAAAATAATATGGAGACTTCTTAAAAATTAACAATGAAAGTATCATGTGATCCAACAATCCCACTTCTGGGTATTCATCAAAAATAATTAAGGGCGCCTGGGTGGCTCAGCTGGTTGAGCGTCCGACTCTTGGTTTCAACTCAGGTCATGATCTTGCAGTTCGTGAGTTCAAGCCCTTTGTCAGGCTCCACACTGACAGTGTAAAGTCTGTTTGGGATTCTCTCTCTCTCTCTCTCTCTCTCTCTCTCTCTCTCTGTCTCTCTGTCTCTCTGCCCCTCCCCCAGTCACGCCCTCTCTCTCTCAAAATAAGTAAACTTTAAAAGAACTTTCAAAAAAATAATAAATGAAGATCTTGAAGAGGTATTAATGTTTAATGTTCATTACAGCCTTATTCACAAAAGCTAACATGCAGAAACAACCTAAATGTCCATTGATATGACAAAATAAAGGATACTATAGTATATATACACAGGAAATATTATTCAGCCTTTGAAAAAAAGAAAATCCTGGGACACGTGGGTGACTCAGCCAGTTAAGCTTCGGACTTCTGCTCACGTCGTGATCTTATGGTTCATGCGTTGGAGCCTCACATCGGGTTCACAGAGCCCACTTTGGATCCTATGTCCCCCTCTCTCTCTGCTCCTCCCCCACTCATTCTCCCTCTCTTTCTCTCTCTCCCCCTTCTCTCTTTCTTTCAAAATAAATAAACTTAAAAAAAAAAAAGAAAATCCTGTCATATATGGCAGCATTGGATAAACCACAAGGACATCATACAACATGATATAAGCCAGTCACGAAAAGATAAATCTAGATGTTCCACTTACATGAAGGATCTTACTTTAAAATACACTCAGGGATGCATGACTGGCTCAGTCGGTGGAGCATGCAACTCTTGATCTTGGGGTTGAAAGTTTGAACGCCACATTGGGTGTAGAGAAGACTTTAAAAAAAATAGACTTTGAAAAGAAATAGACTCAGAATCAGAAAGGAAAATGGTGGTTGCCAGGGGCCAAGAGAGGAGAGAAATGGTGAGTTGTTAATCAAGAGGCATAAAGTCCCAGTTATACAAGGTAAATGTGTTCCAGAGATCTCTTGTACAACGTTGTGCCTATAGTTAACAAGAGTGTATGGTACACTTCCATTTTTGTAAAGGTGGATTTCATGTTACAAGTTCTTACCACAATAAAGGTTAAAAGGAAAGACAAAGTATGGAAAGATACATACTGCTGTAGTGGAAATGGAGATTTGGAAGGCATCACTTTTACTTCATTATTATATAAATTTTTGTTAAAAATATAGTTTTTTTTTCTTCTTCATATGTTTTCAACATTCTGGCAGTAAAGAAGCATTGGGGAATGGGGTAGGAGCAAAGAAATGTGAGGTGCGACTTGCAGTAAACCAATTAATGAGGTGCTATTCTTCAGGTTGAGGGATAAAAATATTTTGGAGGATTGGTTTCAGCTGTGATATAATAAAATGTTTGTGGTGGTTTTATGGTTTCAACACCACTTTTATGTAACTAATAGGTATTGAACCTCTATTATGTGTAGACAATGACCTCAGTGATCAGCAATTGTTATAAATATGACCCAAAATTCTCCTCTTGGAGAGCAGGAGATATATGTGCAAAAAAGAAAAAAGTGCAAAGCATTAAAAGATGTGTGCTTTGAGCAAACATGGTGATATATAAATTTACTAATATTTTGGCATTTTAGTGGAGGGAAGATTTCATTTTTGCTGGAAAAATCAGGGCAAAATTTGGGAGAAATGGCATTTTATATAGACCTTTAAACTAAGGGTTTAAGTACATTTCAAAGGACTCTTGGAAAATTTGAAGAATAAAATACCTGATCTGACAGTGGGTCAAAATATTACCATAGCATTCTTTTTGTCTCAGAAATATTCTTTTTTTTTTAAAGCTTTTTTTAAAAAATGTTTTTATTTATTTCTAGGAGAGAGAGAGAGACAGCGTGAGCAGGGGAGGGTCAGAGAGAGAGGGAGTCACAGCCTCTGAAACAGGCTCCAGGCTCTGAGCTGGCAGTCAGCACAGAGCCCGATGCGGGGCTCGAACCCATGAACCGAGAGATCATGACCTAAGCAAAAGTCGGATGCTTAACCGACTAAGCCACCCAGGCGCCCCTGTGTCAGAAATATTCTTAAATCTTTTTAAAAATATTTATTTTTATTTTGAAAGACAGAGTGAGTATATGCATGAGTGGGGGAGGGACAGAAAGAGAGGGAGACAGTGAATCCCAAGAAGACTCCAGGCTCAGAGGGGAGCCTGATTCGGGGCTCGATCTCATGACCATGAGTTTATGACCTGAGCCGAACTCAAGAGTTGGACATTCAACCGACTGAGCAACCTGGGCACCCCATCTCACAAATAGTTTTTAAAAACCAGTTCAACTTGGAAATATTCACTTTTCTTATTCGTGATAGGTAGCACTTTGGGGCTGCCAGTAACACCTGGTGACCAGCCCTGCCCTGGAAGGCACCTGGTGCCGTAACTACTTGGATTCAACTAAAAGCCACAACCCAGCCATTCCTGCTGACTCATGCAGATAGAAAGTTCCCTCCCAGAGTTTTGACCACTTCCACAAGACTTTAAGGTGATGTTTGTTGTTTGTTTGTTTTTCTCTGGAGTAGACGCTTTATTGCGCATCCCTTTGCTTTACGAAGGTAACTGTTGAAAATGTACTTGTTCCAGGCTTCATACTGGCTGTTTTATGTACTTTGTCTCTTAGAGAGATAAGAAGAGAAGCCAAAGAGAAATTGTATGAATTGAGGTATGAACAGAACACTTTTTAAAAGCCATCCAAACAAATATTGACAAATAAGAATAAAAAGACAGTCTAAAGTGAGGATGGACTATTAAGAGAGTCTAACTTCTTTCTCTTTTTTAATGAGGATTATGGGGCTTGAGGTGTTCACAGATAATTTCAGCTACCATGTGAATAGGGTTACTGTCAGTTAAGAATAAGTTTCGATTTATCTTTTAAAATACCTTAGGGCATGTGGGTGGCTCAGTCCGACTTCGGCTCAGGTCATGATCTCATGGTTCATGGGTTCGAGCCCCACATCAGGCTCTGTGCTGACAGCTAGCTCAGAGCCTGGAGCCTGTTTCAGATTCTGTGCCTCCCTCTCTCTCTGAACCTCCCCTGCTCACTCTGTCTCTCTCTCTCTCTTGCTCTCAGAAATAAATAAAACATTTTAAAAAATAAATAAATAAATAAAATAAAATATCTTAAAAGAGAAAATATCTTTTCTCTTAAGAGAAAAGGTGTACTTTTCTCTTAGGATGATCTTGATGTTTATTCATAAAACTCTTAATCTCTCATCATAAACCAGTATTTTTATGGGAAAAATGCCATGAGACTGGCTCTGTGCCAGGCACCATTCCCAGCGCCTTTCTGTATTTACTTAAGTAATCCTCCACAGCCCTATGGCATGGGTATCCCAGATAAGAAACCAAACTGTGGCTATGAATCTTGCCCTAGGTGCAGAGGTGGCCTGACTTCAGAGACCATGCTAGTGCCCACAGAGCAAGACTTCCATTTCCACATGATCGAATGAGCCACAAATATTAAACTCGAGGTATTTATAACTGTGACCAAAAACAGGTTTGCTGATGGTACAAGGATCCAGTCAAGTCCGGCCCTGAAGGTGGATGGGGCTGAGAGCCTCCTCCCCCTCCCCCATCTACCTAATGGTAACTGGCTCCAGACACTGCCAGGGGGCGCTCCTCACAAGTTTATGTATTGTTTGCAGCCCCAGCTTGGGGTCGAAGAGAGCACTTAATTTCGAGGGTATAAGTTAATGTCATAGCTTTTTATTTTATCTGTCACAGTACAAAGTTATTACAGTATTGGCTATATTCCTATGCTGTACTAGGACACAGCTTTTTAAAAGAGCTAATGGAATCTCTTAAGAAACAAAATTGATAATGCCTTCATTACCCCAGCCCTTTCTTGGCCTTTGAGGCCCAACCTAAAAAGTATCTGTGAGGCTAGGGTGCCAATATAGTTGGAGAGAACTTGAAAGAATGTGGGTCCTAGCCATTGGCACTCATGAACTGTAGGAATTCATGTAATTTACCAGGCACTGTAGAAGTGTCATTAGGGAAAATTACTGCACCTATAAGAACTGAGCTTAATGCCTCTGAAGAGCTATGACATGGTTGGAGGCAGAGCAAGGCCACATTGCTGTGATCACTGACAAAACCAAGGAAAGCTGAAGAAAGGCTTTTAGAGGTAGTACACTTCCTAAAGACTGAAGTCTTTGCTGGCAGAGGTCAGCTGGGGACATGAAGCCTATTTTGTGGTGACAGGCTGAGCTAGGATTTAGGTTTTACATAAACTTCCGTCTAGGTGCCTCTTCATGCCTCCTTTAAATCCTGCCAGTCTTAGAGGGTAGTTCTCAAACGTAGCTGCATATGTGAATCACCTGATGAGTTAAACACCTGAAGTCCATGGCCTATTCCTTAAGGTTCTGGTTGAATTGTTAGTGTCCTAATTGGAGTAGAGTACTTGGACTCAGCATCACCTAGAATTTGTTGGAAACGTCAACTTCTGGGCCCCAACCCAGTCCTACTGAGTTAGAATTTTTGGGAGTCAGGCCCAGCAATCTATACATTAACAGGATCTCCAGGGGATTTTGATGTGTGGATTCTGAAGTTTGGAGGCCACAGATGAAGGCATCGCAATAGTTACAGGTCTCCAGATAATTATGATATGCAGTGAGGTTTGAGAAGCCACACCGTTAATAAAACTATACTGCAAAGATGGGGTTCCAGGGCAGCTGACGGCCGACCACTCGGTCATGTTTTCACTTCGCCTCTTATCAAAACCATCTGTCTAACCTTGTTATAAACAGGAGTTCCCAGCATGAACATGGATGCTAAATAGCATCTAAGCAAAGTCAAGAGCAGGGGATTTAAAGCCCCAGACAGCTTCTCGATGAAATAAGAATGAGTGGCTGAGAAGATGAAAGGATGTGACCATGAGGTGATGCTGAAGACAAATCCCTGATCCTGCAAAAGAGTAGATTGGAATGAATAATAGTTTTTTCCCGTATTAATCTTTCACTACCTTATTGAAAAGGACAATGGCTGCCTCTGATCTACCAGACTTCCTGAAGAGCTGACCTGTTCATCCGCTTACACTACTTGAACCACCTGCAACTGAATGTGGATGCAAGTCTTGCTATGAGTGTCTCTTAAGAAACTGGAAAGAAAGCCCCCACTGCACCTGCCTCAAGGTCAAGGATATCTATGAGGTGAGAGATGAGAAACGTAACTTGCAGCTAGGGATGATGGCTGAGATAAAAAAAAGTCCTCACGACATGGGCTTTTAGACTAATAATATGTGATCCTAACCAAGAGAAACTGAAGAGGTTCTCTGTGATAGATCAGATGCTCCTTGGTGAGATTTGTTTTTCTCTCTTGGGCACGTGATTCTCACGGTGTTCACCATGGAGGGGCAACAGGAGTCTTCAAGGTAAGATTGTCTTATATTTCAAAATTCCAGGGGCTCATTCTTTTTAAATATTTTTTTTATATTTTATTTATTTTTGAGAGAAAGAGACAGAGTGTGAGAGGGACAGAGAGAAAGGGAAACACAGAATCCAAAGCAGGCTCCAGGCAATGAGCTGTCACCCACAGCCTGAAGCAGGGCTCAAACTCACGGGCTGTGAGATCATGACCTGAGCCAAAGTCAGACACTTAACCAACTGAACCACCCAGGTGCCCCAATGGTTCATATGTAATCATAATACTTTGGGTGTTTAATGTGATAAACATTTAAATTATTTTCTTATCCCTGACCTGTCAATCATGGAGGTTTGGGAGCTCCAAAAGATGCTTTTTACCTAGGAGTAGTTTTCACTGTGTAACTCCTGCCTAAGTTTGCTATAACTTCTATTTTCATAGTTCTAACATAGCCACACCTAAGAGGAATGAATTGAAATTTTCTTTTCAGAATGAGATCCAAGAAATCCTGAATCGTTTATGCAAATCACTAGAGTTTGATAAGAGAGCACATCCTTTGGGAGAGAGGAATGAGCAGGAAAGTATACGTAGGCTCTGCTGAATCAGAATGGACACCCAGTCCAGGAGGAATCTTCAGTGGGTCCAATGCTATAGCTCCATCTTTTGGCTCTAGCCCCACCTTTACTCAAGCACTCAAACACCAGGTTGCTCAAATGCCTGGACCTGAACTGTTCTAAAGGCTGGAAAAGTTCTGCCTCAGTGGATCGATCATTGAAGACAGGTGAGATTCAGAATTAAACTAGCTATCAGACATCTTGGAATTATAGGAGGACTAGAAATTGACTGTCGGACTAGAAACCGCATGCTCTATAATGCAAAATAAGAGTGTTGTAACAAGCAAGGCACATTGACTCAAACAAGACTGCTGGCACATTGAAGTTTTGCTGCAAGTAAAATCAGTTGAAGGCTAAGTACGCTAACAGAGACAAATGCAGCAAGCCATCAATATGGTAACCTGCGCACTGCCATGATGCCAGTTCATCCTATACTCCTCCTGGCTCAGTTTAACCAGGTATTGTCTTACAGAGGCTTATTTGGTTGTTTCTATGTGCATTTTATTCTTGCCACTCTACCTCCTCAGCCTCAACCCTTCCCAACCCTGTCAAATATTTTGACTCCTTGAAAAAGCTGTTAAGACTTTTTTCTTGTTGTTCATCCATGACTTTTTTTGAAGGATGGTTAATATTTTTGTGAGCATCTGGTTCAAGCTGTACAGGGATTGAGTGCCCTGCTCCAACGCTTATAAAAGCACTATTAGCGTATGGTTCAGCAGAGTGACGGGTTGTGTTTTTCTAGGAAAATATGTCACATAACAAATGCCCGTATATAGAAAATGCACCATGCCATGAAGCTCAAGCTAGACTTAAATGAAAAGGACACCTAAAGAATCAAGGGAAAAAGTCATGTAAAATCTGCCAAGTAATTGGTGTATGTTAAGAGCAGAGGGGTACATACATCTTGGGCTTCAGGAATAGAAAGCTGGAAGGCTACTGAGTCACTAATGGAGGAAACTAATTTAGAGATCTACCAGGGGCTCTGAAAAGATCCTGGTGTACGTGTCTGGCTATTTTGCCACTTGAAGCGGGCTGAAAAGGAATTGCAAAAGATAAATAAACCAAAACCATGCATAGGATGGGATTTATGAATCATGGTATGATCTCTGGTTCCTGGGTGGCCCTGATGAAGGCCCCTGGGTCCCTGCAGCCTGCCCACTCGTAGCCAGCTGAAGTTCCTGGCCCAGTGTAACCTCACTCAACCAAGAAACCACTTCTTTCCTAGTGGGTTTGTACTTTTTAACTAAAGACTCTTAACATTTTTGTATTGAACATAGGAAATCTACTCAGTGTAGATTAATGTACATGAGAATGTGGCTTGGTATAGTTGCCATGTAATTCAAATCACAACCTTCAATAGAGTCACTAGATTTGGATCCTAAGGAGAGATCTAAATATATACAAACAATTGTAATATTTAAGAACTTGAGTTTCAGTAGTTTTATTTTTTATTATTTTTAATATTTCATTTCTTTTTTTATATATTTATTAATTTGGGGGAGAGTGTAAGTGGGGAAGGGGCAGAGAGAGAGGGAGACACAGAATCTGAAGCAGGTTCCAGGCTCTGCACAGACAGCACAGAGCCCAACATGGGGCTTCAACTCACAAACAGCAAGATCATGACCTGAGCCGAAGTCGATGTTTGCTCAACGGACTGAGCCACCCAGCTGCCCCTAGGTTCACTGTTCTTAATAAGCTTAACTTCCCACAAGAATGTCATCTTTAGGGAGGTTTTAAGTCAAACCGTTGAAGTAGTCAAAGATACTGACTAGATTAAATTGATAACTATAGTCTGTTTCCATGAAACGGAAATTCTACAAATGGGACCAAGCATAAGGCCCTTTGTGTGGTAAAGTTTGCTAGAATTATATAACAAGACTAAACTAAAAAGTGGAACTTCTTGAGTTTGGAGATTTTGTATTTATAAAACCAAATAGTCTAAGTGCCCTTAAGGCACAATCTCCCCCCAACTTGTGTTATATAGGAAGGCCCATGTGGAAGCATAGACAACACCTTGTAAAAGACTAATAGAAGGTTTTGAAAGATTGAGACTAGGGTGGCGCCTGGGTGGCTCAGTCAGTTGAGCATCCGTCTTCAGCTCAGTTCATGATCTTGTGGCTGACAAGTTCAAGCCCCGTGTCAGGCTCTGTGCTGACCGCTCAGACCCTGGAGCCTGCTTTGGGTTCTGTGTCTCCCTCTCTCTCTGCCCCTCCCCCACTCATGCTCTGTCTCTCTCTCCTCCAACAATAAATAAACATTAAAAATTTAAAAAGAAAAAGATTGAGACCAAGCACATCTAGATGACAGGGGGAAAGGGAAACACAAAGAATGTGGTTGTTCTCAACTTGAAAATAGCTTTCCTGTCAAACACCAATCACTTTAAAGAAGAAATCAAACATTTGTTGAACTGCTTGCCCAACAATGAGTGCCTTAAAAATGAGTCCAAGAGATGAATGAAAGATTCCTTGGCTGGTACAGGGCATCCTGGACTTCCCTGCACTTCCCCTATTCCCTACCTTCACAGCTTCAGCTTCCTCAGGGAACCATTTCCTGATCTCCTTGGGTAACCAAGTTCCTCATCTCTTAGTCCTTTGTACCTCTCCTTCATGGCCTTCGTGTGTTGCAGTTTATTTTTTAAATAGTCTTTTGGAATTAGACTGTTCTCTCCTTGTATCTTTTTTTTTTTCCAAACTCTTGTCCGTGACACACGAAGAAAGACTTTGATGAAAATGTTTCATAAGTCGTGTGTCTCAACTTAAGTTTTCCATGGAGAAGACACTCAATCATTATTTTTTAATTGTGGTAATGATTCAGTAAACTGATAGCAGCCTGCAGGCTACACAAACTAACCCATGATCGTAAGAAATGTTTGTTTTCTTAAACCATTGCAGTGTAACCACTCCATGTGTCTGGAAGCAGATAATTTAATAGTTGTATTAAAAGAAATGCCTGGATGAGAAGTTCAGCTTTTATCTGTGTAATTCCTTGTAAGGCTCCCTTTGAAGGATTTCACTTCCTTTTATATATATATTTATTTAAAAAATTTTAATGTTTTGTTTATATTACAGAGAGAGAGGGAGACAGAGAGAGAGAGAGAGAGAGCAAGCAGGACAGAGGCAGAGGGAGAGGGAGACACAGAATCTGAAGCAGGCTCTAGGCTCAGAGCTGTCAGCACAGAATCTGAGCCCAGGCTGGAACTCACAAGTGGCAAGATCATGACCTGAGCTGAAGTAGGTCACTCAATCGACTGAGTCACCCACGCACCCCTGAAGGATTTCACTTCTTATACTAGAAAATCATTGCTAAGAATACTTGTTACTAGTAATCAGGAGACTATAGATGCTGGTGAGGATGTGGAGAAACGGGCACCCTCCTACACTGTTGGTGGGAATGTAAACTGGTGCAGCCTCTCTGGAAAACAGTGCGGAGGTTCCTCAAAAATTAACAATAGAACTCCCCTATAACCATGCAATAGCACTGCTAGGAATTTACCCAAGGGATACAGGAGTGTTGATACATAGCAGCACTCTCCACAATAGCCATATCATGGAAAGAGCCTAAGTGTCCATCCACTGACAAATGGATCAAGAAGATGTGGTTTATCTATACCATGGAATACTACATGGGAATGAGAAAGAATGAAATCTGCCATGTGTAGCAACATGGATGGACCTTGAGGGTGTTATGCTGAGCGAAATAAGTCAGGCAGAGAAGGACAAATATCGTATGTTTTCACTTATAAGTGGAACAGGAGAAACTTAACAGAAGACCAGGGGGGAGGAGAAGGGGAAAAATAGTTGGGGAGAGGGAAGGAGATAAACCATGAGAGACTCTTGAATGCTGAGAACAAACTGAAGGCTGATGGGGGTGGGGGGAGGGGAAGGGGGGTGATGGGCATGGAGGAGGGCACTTGTGGGGATGAGCACTGGGTGTTATATGGAAACCAACTTGACAATAAACTATGAAAGAAAAAAAAAAAGAATGCTTGTTACTGGTCATAAAATTGAGAATGGGACATGCTACTGACTTCAACCAGCATGGAATTCCAGTTAACTACTTAAAAGGCTAAGAAAACCTTGTTAAAGCCGAATTCTTGATATGTCCTCCATATCCAACATAAGATGCAGAAGATGCTTGAAAAGTTCATTTCTAACACTAGTTCTCCTCTCAGGCACCAAATAGCCGTTCACTGGTGTCTGTATTAGTCTTACACTGCTGTGTAGCACATTGCCACAAATTTAGCAGCTTGAAAACGCTCACTTATGAGCTCACAAATCTGTAGGTCAGAAATCCAGCATGTCATGGGTTTTCTGCTCAGGATCTCCGGAGGCTGAAATTAAGGTGTTGGCAGGGATGTGCTCTCAACTAGGGTCGCCTAGGGGGCTCAGACAGTTAAGTGTCCAACTTCAGCTCAGGTCATGATCTCACTGTTTGTGAATTCGAGTCCTCCTTTGGGCTCTGTGCTGACAGCTCAGAGCCTGGAGTCTGCTTTGGATTCTGTGTCTCCCTCTCTCTCTGCCCCTCCCCCACCTGTACTCTCTCTCTCTCAAATATAATATTTTTTTAAAAAATGAAAAATCAATACAAATTAAATTTTTAAAGGCTGAATATGTGCCTCAATATAAATTAGTTACCAATGTCATGTGTATTAAAAGAAGTTAAAGGGCCATAAAAAGGCTCTCTCTCATTTCCCTGTAACTCCTCTATACCTCCTCGACCACCACCTTGGCGGCACACTCCCTTTTTCAGGAAGGTGATGCCTTGACTCTGCCACGGAGCATAACTGTGGATGTGCAGAAGGAGGAAAAGATCGGGGCGCCTGGGTGGCTTAGTTGGTTGAGCGTCTGACTTTCGCTTAGGTCGTGATCTTGCAGTTCGTGGGTTCGAGCCCCGCGTCGGGCTCTGTGCTGGCTGCCAGCTCAGAACCCGGAACCAATTTCAGAGTCTGTGTCTCTCTATCTCTGACCCTCCCCTGCTCACGCTGTCTCTCTCTCTCTCCTAGAAATGAATAAAAAATATTTAAAAAAAAAAAAAAGAAGGAGGAAAAGATCCTCCTACAGAGAGAAATTTCTTGTTACCACCTTGTTCTCGGGTTTCATACAACCTCTCATATAATGCCCACATGTACGCAAAAGATGGTTACCATGATTCTTATTTTGCAGAATATGTTCAATATTGAGGGGCTCACTGAAGGCCATGGTGGTTAAATGGCAGAGCTGGAATGAAAATCCACTTTAGTCTAACTTCATCAGTTGGATATGACACTCTTTTTAATATGGGGCCTTTGGCAAAAATCTGACCTTCATTTGCTCAGAATTCTAACTGACCCCAACTATAGCCACCCCATTTGTTTTGTTGATGATACTCTATTGTTAAAACAGAGAGGGCTTATGCTGTGTTGGACTAAGCGAGGCAAAGGTGACCTCTTAATCTTACCTAGGAGGATTATCTTCCTTTCCAAGAGTAAAAAACTGATAGGTTGGGTTTAGATCAGCATTGATCTGCGAGAGAAAAGCAACTGTACTACCACAGCAGTCTGCCATGAATGTTTATTCCTAAATAATGAAGAAAGAGTTGAGCCTAGACTTCTGAACCTCTTGGGGGTGTGGGGAGCAGCCCAACGAAAGTTAAGCCCCTGCTTCTGATAGAACAGCCTGGGAAGAGAAGCCAGAGAGTAGCTTGTCCCTCCTGAAGAATAACAAGGTAGCTGATAACGCACCACATCCCCACCCTTTCTTGAAACGGGGCTAAGTGGGCCTACTGCAGCAGAAATGGGCCCAGAAGTAACAAAGGACATCTTGATTGGCACCAGGCATCTTCACCCTCCGGGGAAGCTGAGAATATGATACTTAGGAGCCTGAGGTGAGAGGCCCGGTGGCTAACGCATGTGATGGTACTGCTCATGAAATGAGCTGTGAGGACCATGACTCTCATTTTATTCTCTAACAATGGAGAGAAAAAAACATGTCTTCAGGAACTTTTTTTTAAATGTTTTTTACTTTTGGGAGAGACACAGTGCAAGTGGGGGAGGGGCAGAGAGAGAGAGGGAGACGCAGAATCTGAAACAGGCTCCAGGCTGTCAGCACAGAGCCTGATGCAGGACTCGAACCCATGAGCGGTGAAATCATGACCTGAGCTGAAGTGGGACACTTAACTGAGCTATCCAGGTGCCCCCAGGAACTTTTTTTTTTTTAATCAAGAGCATTCCTACATAAAAATTTAACAGTTTAAAATGATCTGTGCTCTCTGTAACATTGTTACTCCAGGCCTATAAAAGAATCTTGTGATAAATTGTAATGCAAACTTGAGGCCTTTTTTCTTGCAAACTGGTAAGGTACTTGATTAATGCCTAATAGAGGTAATGAAGTATCTTGAAATTTGGCATCAGATAGGCTGCGACTCAAACCCTAAATCTGTAATTTTCTGTTACTGCCTTGGGTCAATTATTTAACCTCTAAATGATCAGCTTTATCAGCTGTAAAATGTATTCTGATACCACCTGCCTCACAGGACTGTGGGATATATAAACATATAAAAATTCCTTAGCACACTATATAACACAATGACTAGTATTATCTTAAGTTAAAATATGTAATCTTCTAGGATTAATAATTTACTTAGTACTTAAAATCTAAAATGGGTTTTAACAGACTACAAGACATGAGAATTTTGCTTCCTGTTTTACCTCTTGAGGCAAAGATTGTGAAGGTTTCCTGTGAAAATAAAATCTTATGAATTATGAAGCTTGGGATGAAGAGAATAAATGACAGAGTCATTGATAAAATCTTCACAGAAGTTGGCTGCATCAAAGCCTAGAAAGAAGGATGTGGTAGGGAAAAAATGAGAAGGTTGTTCTCGCTGAGGAGAGGAGTGGCACCGGAAAATGAGTGTCATCTACCTGGGGAATGTGGATTTTGAAGGAGTGGGTGGGAGTGTTGAGATAAAGGAAAAAGATGTACTTAAATTCCATAGGGCGGAGCCAGGTTTTGGAAAATCAGATAGCAAGTAGTAGAATTCCTCATTGTCCTGTCAGCAGTTAAGAAAAGAAAGCACTCTAGTGTGATTAGCCGGGAATTGACTGATGCAGCGAAAATCTTTCGAGGTAGAACTGTAAAACTTGGAAAGCTATGCAGATTCCTCTCCACTGAGGCCAACTATGAACTAATGGATTGTTCCCTGACTTCCCCATCTGTGACATGGTCCTCAAGCTGTTATTTCTACCCTTGACTTTTCTATCCACAACTAATGCCATGATCACCTCTTTTAGTAAATATCCTGAAAACTAACAACGAGCTGCGGTATTATTCTTTAGTGAAAATAATGATATAAGATGAAATGGTATGGCTAAGGCATAAAGACAATGAGATTATAGGGTAATGACTTCTAGAAGGGTTTCTTCCTGTGAAAGGTATCTGTATCTCTATACCTATAATGCTAATTAAAAAAATATGTATGTAAGAAGCTACTAATGTAGACACCATTTAAGACCTTGGAGACAGAACAAAACCTTGACCCACCCGAAGAGATTACACCTCCTGACCAAGGTCACTGGCACATTAAAATATAAATTAAGACTCCACCCAGATCTATCAAATCAGACTGGGGGTGGAGCCCAGAAATCTGGTTTAATAAACTCCTATGATTCCAATGCTCACTGAAGTTTGATAACCGCCACCCTAGATTTATTATATGGATAGAATTTAAAAACTTCACATGTTTCCTACTGATGGTGAGAGGTGAGGACCAGGGAGCAGCTGAATAGATAAAAGCCCCTCAATCACCACTACTCTGGCTTTTTCCCTGAAGGGAAATACTCGGGATTACAAAGGAAGGAGATTTTTTTCTCAAAACCATTTCCTTCTTTATGGTTTTCTTTAAATATCTAGACTTAATGTTATGAAAGTTTTAATGTATATACGAAATGTAACCATATTAAAAAAAATAAGAAAGTGAGGTCAAAGGGAAAAAGATGAAATTAGGAAAAATGAGATAAATGTTGTAACAGTTTAGCACATAGTCAGCATTCTAGGAAGACAAAATATTCTCCAACTTTCCTTTCTCTTTTTCTTGTAAAAATATTTAATCTCTATTCTTTCTGTCTTTCTCTGGTTTCCCTTTGTAAAACTCCCTTGAGCCAAAAGGTGAGGGGCTTGCAAATGAGGACATACCAACCATTGTTTGATCTCAAACTCTATTCGGGTGAAAGGTCAGGGGTTGAGCAACCTAGCTCCTCCTGGCTGCAGCAAGCCCCTGAGATGTAAATCTTTAATTGACAGTGTGATTAGAACGGTCAAACATGTTCTTCAAGCAACTGTTAAGCCACCCCCCCCCACCTCTAACCGCAAAATTCTCGCTTCTATACACCGGCTTCGCCCCCGCTCCCTATATAAACCCTGAGCTATGGCTCGATGGCGCGCTCTTCCGAGGACTCTTTGGGTGCTTGGGAGGGGCCATCCGGCCGGACTAAAATAAACCTGAATAACCAACTCCTTTTGTGTTTGTGGGCTTTGTCCTCGGTGATTCTCCTTTGGAAAAGGTGGTCTAACACCTTTAACTTTGTGCTGGTTTGATTTTAAACATTTCTTTAAATTATTTATTGAGCATCTAGTAGGTTGGGTGGGGATATTAGGGCCTCTAAGGAACTGTAATTTCTTGTGGATGAAAAGTGAACAACAAATATATTTGTTCATGCGTAAAATTAGACAACAAAGAAAACGAGAGGCTATATAAATGGTGGGAAGGTATTTCCAATTGGGGAGTTCTAAAAGGGCTTCTCTAAAATGACATTTGAGCTGAGAACCAAAGGGAGGAATGAAGGAACTAGAAGTATAAAAATATGGGAGAAAAGCATTGCCGAGTGAGGAAGCAGAAAGGGCACAGATGAATTTATCATACCTTTAATGGACAATGGCTGGGGGAAGATAGAGGTGAGATTTTATGTAGGGAGGGAAACCATCTAGAACTTGGTTAGCCATTTGGATTTTATCCTAAGTGCAAAGGGAAGTTGTCAGAAACCTTCATTTAGGTCTAAAATAGTATTCTGGTTGAGCCAAGGAGTTGGAGATGGTGAGTGGGGGTACGGCTGAACATAAAGTAGTTGAGATGATAGTAATTTAAATTATGCTTCTAAATGAATCAGTTTAAAAAATTTTTTTATGTTTCATTTATTTCTGAGAGAGAGAGAGAGAGAGAGAGAGAGCATGAACAGGGGAGGGTCAGAGAGAGGGAGACACAGAATCCGAAACAGGCTCCAGTCTCTGAGCTAACTGTCAGCACAGAGCCCTACGCGGGGCTTGAACCCACAAACTGTGAGACCATGACCTAAGCCGAAGTCGGATGCTTAACCGACTGAGCCACCCAAACACCCCAAAATGAATCAGTTTTAAAGTGAGCTGGGGAAAGGAAGGTATTGTTTGAAATCCTGGATAGTGTTTTAGATATGCTAATGTGGGGTGCTTATTCAACATTTGATTGCCAATGAGCTGGAAGTGTTTTATCTAGGTAGAAGATTAAACTGGAGAGAGGTATTTAAATTTTTGGAAATGTGATTATCTAGGGAGTTTCTGGAACTAGAATAAGGGACTAGAGTTGACCCTTGAAGCACTCCAAAGCTTAGAATCTCAAGAGGATGTAAGGTCAAAAAAGGATGCTGAGAAGCAGACCCGGAAAGTAGAGGGATGTCAGATCTAAGATCTTGATTGCCAAAGGAAACATTCTGAGAGGAGGTTCATGGTCATCTGTAAGTGCTGCTGAGAAGTCAAGTAAGATAAAGCCAAGAGTGGCTGCTGAATTGTAAACTTGTTCATTTTGTGACTGATAAGTCTTTTCAGTTGAGTGGTCTAAGATATGTTCAGGGAAGCAAAACAAGGGAAACCACAAGAAGGTTGAAGAATCCAGGCAGCAAAAGAGGAATTGGAACAAATTCAAAGTCGGATGGCAGGTAGAGAGAAAATATTTGCAATTTGTATAGCAACAAGGGAACAATCTTTTCAATGTATAAATATCTCTTAAAATTAAGGGGAAAGTCCCCCAAAAACCTGGTTTAAAAACGTGGGTAAAGGCCAGGGCACGTGAGTGGCTCAGTCGGTTAAGCCTTAAACTTCAGCTCACGTCATTATCTCATGGTTCATGAGTCTGAGCCCTGCATCAGGCTCTGTGCTGACAGCTCAGGGCCTGGAGCCTGCTTCAAATTCTGTGTCTCCCTCTCTCTCTGCCCCTCCCCCACTCATGCTCTGTCTCTGTCTCAAAAATAAACATTAAAAAAAATATTTAAGTGGGTAAAGGCTTAAACAAATGGTTCACAGAAAAGGAAATGAAAATAACGCTGTAGCATATGGAAATAAAATGTAAGCTGACAATATATAAAGATACCATTTCTCACCTATCAAGCAGGCAAAAAATTTGACACCTTCCTCATATGTTGCTTGGAACACAAAACTGCAACTTTTGTGGTTGGGATTCCAGCAAAATGTACCAAAATTATAGCTGTGTTTATCAGGAATCCCATTTCTCAGGACTATGCCCTCTGAGACCATGGTTCTGAACTTTGGTCTCAGGAACCCTTTGCACTCAAATTATTGGTGAAGTTCCCAGAAAGCTTTTTGTGTGTCATACTACCTAGAGTCACTGAAGTAGAAATTAAAACTAAGTTTAAAAAATATGTATTTAATTATTAAAAGTAAACATCACATTTTTATGAGGAACATCTTCTAAACAATTAATTGAGAAAAGTGAGATGGTTTTAGTTTTGCACATCCCTTTAATTTCTGAATTATCAGACAGCTAATATATCTGCTCCAGCATTCCATCCACTGCAGTGCTATGTTAGTTGATATATATGAAGAAAACCTGACCTCATACAAATACATTATTGGAAAAAGAGAGCACATTCTAATAGATTTTTTCAGATAATTAGGACTTTTCTTCCTGAAATCACTAGTGAGTGTTTTCTATTGTATTAAAATTCATTGGTCTGTCTAATACTTTGCATCTTCACTTTATCCTTGCATAATCTTAACATCAGGCATTAGTCTTTTGGAAAATAGTGGTTCACTGAGTTTTCAGACTTTCAAATGTTGACATATTTCACTATACAATATCCAAGTCATATTTGTTAATATCACCACCAATTTTTATCAGAAAGGAAGTTGTCAAAGTCTTGGGAAGCTGTCAAGCTTACAATAGTGGATACAAGTCCTCCAAAGCCAGAATTTTATCATTGACAGCTAATACACTCACTTGGTGTTCTTGAAATGACAGGGTCACGCTGTTCGTGTTTGAGAAAATATCTTCCAAATTGCTACATCTGAATAACCACATTTGTCTCATTTGTTCTTTCAACAAAATGTGCTGTGAAAAAAGGTGGCTAGTATAGCTTGTAACTTAGTTACAGAAAGCATTTTTCGTTGGGACAGCCCCTGTATTCCCAAATGCAGCATAAGTGCTTTATGCAAAGTTTCCATTTTGTCACCTAAAATATTAATTAAATCCTGTACTTAATAGCTGACTTATTATTTTGCTTCATCAAGAAAGTAATGTTATTCTTATGTAAAAAAATAAAAATAAATAACTGGGAGTATGCAAGAGATTGAAAAACACAAAAAAATGAGCATAGTTGGTGCTACTTACTTGATGAATGGTAAGATGCCAGAAGTTTCACCTACTATCAGCACAAATGTCAACACAGTGAAAAAGGCAAATCAAATCTGGGAACCACACTTTGAAAACTGCCGCATTAATATTTACCCTAAGAAAATACAAAGTTATCTTATATATACAATCAACTTCAGAACTATAAGAATGTTGTGCAATTTAAAATTAAAAATAAGAAAGAATGAAAGGACAAGAGGTCTAGTCGATGACAGGGCTTGGGTGTTAGAGCAAGATGGCGGGGAAGAAGCTCGTGAATCCAAAAATAGAAGTCTGGGGCTTCTGAGGTCTGTCAGGTCGATTTGTTCCAAGAGACTGTCAAAAGAGCTGGTTAATGAGATGGAACAAATGTAAACAGGATAAAGGATTTTTTAAAGAAATTAATACTTGATGTTACCCTGTCACCACCATAACAATGGCTGGAGATGGGGTTAGTAAAGAGAAGTAAGGCAAGGCAATTCTTTGTGGGTGAGAAGCTACCCAAATTCAGTGGGTAATCCCTTTTAAGAGTATAATTAAAATATTCCTAGAGATTCGGTAGAATTGTTGCCCAAAGGCAATCAGAATTGTCTGGAAATGGAGATGCAGGAGATTATAGATCCCCTGTTCTCTTTCCTTAAAAGAAATGCAGTTTCCCTAGAGCATTTTTGGAAAGTTTTTATTTGGGGGGTGTCTTTGTATTTTTTTAACCGATATCTTTATTAGCCAGCTCTTAGACGGCAGATGTCTTCGGCTTTGCCCATAAAACTTGAGGTGCCTCACACTTCGCCGCATGCTACTTAGAAGAGCCTGAAAGTGGGTGCCCCCTTAAATTCGGCACCCAAGGGCCACTCCCCTTTAAGGAGGCCCTGGAAGCTGGCGGCACTTTCCGGCTTGTGCAAGCCCTGGGAGAGGGAGTGCGTCCTTAAATGCCTAAAGCCAGGCTTTGCGACACTCTAGTCCCGGAAGTGCCTCCAATGCTCTACTGTGCAGGGCCTTCTAGTAAGCACCTCTTCTTCTTTTTCCTTTTGTCTTCTGCTGCTTCCCCACCCCCACCCCCCGCCCCCAAATGCCTTACAGGTAAGTGGTGCCCTGTGTTCTCACTTGTAACTGACTTTCAGCCCAGTGCTAAATTTTCGGAAATCTTGGGAGCCCTTCCAGTCAGGAGCCGGGTGTGAGTCTGTGTAGCCTCCCCGAGCACGTGGCTGCTGGCTACGGAAGACTTGCTGGTTCGGGTTCGAGAAGCCGCGAATTCGCAGACGGGTTGATGCTTGGCTGTGGGTGGACCCTGTGGTTGGCCTGGGCGACGCCCCCCAAGCCACCGCCACTCACTTCTGGTTCAGTGTGCAGGGAGGTACTCCTCGGCTCAAATGTCACCCACGGACACCTCCCAGGATGTCCAAGAGGCTCAGCTCCCAGTTACGGCGAAAATTCCCAGAAAAGGTCTACTGTGAGAAACACGTGGAAGTAGTACGGCTGTTCTGTGTGGATGACCAAGTCCTGCTGTGTGGCCAGTGCGTCCGCTCTCAGGAGCACGAGAATCACTTGGTGTGTGGCGTACCAGAGGCTGCTGACATTTACAGGGTGAGCCCCCCCCCGCCCCATCCCAGGACACTCTGACGCTGGCTGCCTCCTTTTCCTAAGTTATTTGGGGGGGCAGATATTCTGATCCCCCAAGACCACTCCCCTCAGGCACTGTTTATAGGAGCATACCAGACAGGCACCATATTTAGACCTTAAACTTCAAGGCTAAGAAAACTTCAAGGTATTGGCCTTTTTTCAGTTGTCCAAGGTGAAAAATCTAACTGTTCTAAAGCAATTACTTTACCTAGAATTCTGTGATGTATTTCTCTGCAGAACTTATTCCAGGAGATATTGAACACATTGAAGGAGAAACTTGAAGTAGCTAAAAGCATATTGGCTGATGAGCGAGAAAGAATGGTGATGATTCAGGTCAGTGCCTATCTCGAGTCTTAGCAGGGAGTTACTTATAACTTATAATGTTGGACAGCAAGTAACATAAACAAAGTCAAAAGATGAATGACAATGCAGGAAAATATTTGAAATCTATAGGTAGGAAAAGTGTTAATTTCTTTACGAATAAAGAGCTTTTCAAAGTCAATAAGCGAAAGATGAGAAATTCAATAGAAAAATGATCAAAGAAATGAGATTTCACAGAAAAGAAAATGCAGCTACCTTTTGAATATATATGAAGATCCTGAACTCTTTTTTTATGGTAAGAGGAATACAAATTAACTCTTAAATTTGTGAAATGGCATTTGCAACCCTTATTGGAAGATAAAAATGATTGATAGCAGCGCTTATAACAGTGCCATGGAAGAGGGAGCATCTCGTGTGGTGTGGGTGGCCGTATAAATCCTGAACCCATTTAAAAGGCAGTTTGAGAATTACTGTCCAAAATGAGGACTTGCTGTCTGTTATGCCCATGTTTCAATTCTGATTTCAAACCTTCTAACTCTTTTAAGCCTTTTTATCTATTCTGTACCAGTATCCTAGATTCTGAGTCTTCTCTCTTTCAGTTTTTAAAGAAAATAAATGACTAGTTGAAGATGGTAGAGGAGAATTGACTGACTCTACAAGAACTTTTCAACTGATCCCCATTTTTTTTCAGCCTTAATCACCGTATATTCAAAATTAAAATATTGGGGTCTCGCTGTTTGCCAGGGACTATGCTACATGTTGGAGATTCAGTAGTGGGAGAGGGAAAAAAATTTTGCTCTTGTGCAACTGACATTCTAATGGAGGTAAACCAAACAAGTAAAACGAATGTTATATGGTAATGTTATACTTCCGGGGGGGGGGGGGCGCGAGGGGGCAGTGCAGAGGGAAACATGATGAGATATACTTTGAAATAAAGTGATCAGGACCTTGTTCAGAAAGTGGCATTTGAGAAGACTCAAGCTGGTGAGGAATTGAGCTGTACTTTTGGGAAGAATCTGGTAGGCACTTAGTTGGGGCTGGAAAGGCAGTGAAAACTAGTGGTGGGTGAGATTAGAAGATACTGGGGCAGAATTTATAGGGCAGCTGACTTTGTCTTTTTTTAATGTTTATTTATTTTGAGGGAGAGAGAGACAGAGTGTGAGCAGGGGAGGGGCAGAGAGCAGGAAGACACAATCTGAAGCAGGCTTCAGGCTCTGAGCTGTCAGCACAGAGCCCAATGCAGGGCTCAAACTCACGAACCTACCCAGGAGATCGTGACCTGAGCCAAAGTCAGATGCTTACCAACTGAGCCACCCAGGCATCCCTAGGGTAGCTGACTTTAAATGAAATAGGGAGGAGCCCCTCGGTGGCTGGGCCTTTTAAGCATCTACTTTCATTTCGGCTCAGGTCATGATGTCAAGGTTTGTGGGTTTGAGCCACACCTCAGGCTCTGAAGTACAGAGCCTGCTTGGGATTCTCTTTCTCACTCTCTCTCTGCCCCTCCCCTGCTTTTTCTCTTAATCTCTCAAAACAAATAAATAAATTTATGTTTTAAGTAAATGAGAAACCAATTGGACAGTTTTGAACAGAGGGGTAGCTTGATCGAACTTCCAGTCTCCCAGAAACACTGGCTGCCAAGGTAAGACAAGACTGTAGGAGGGTGAGAGCAGAGTTGGGACACCTGATAGGGGACTATTGCAGTTAGCAAGGACAGGTGATGGTGAACTGGGTGGTGGCGGTAGAGGTGGTGAGCCGTGGTTCGGTTCTCGGTAAATATTGACTACAGAGACTCATGAGATGAAATATCATTAAGCTGGCTACTCCCAGTGTCAATTTCTAGCTCCAACTTCCAAGTGATAGGCTTTCATGTCCACCTTCTATGCAGCACCTTTTTGGATGACTGATTGTGTAATCAAAACCAGTACATCCCAAACTGAGCTGCGGATACACCCTGCACCTCCGTAATCTGTCCCTTCCTTGTTTCCCTTTCTGTTTTGGCAACTCCTTTCTCCCAGTTGCTTTATCTAGAAGCTTGGGCGTCCCCCCACCATTTCCCACTCCTGACCCTCCCTATCCAGAGAATCAGCGAAATCCATTTGGTTTGAAAACACCTTCCGGTTTTCCTCTTCTCCTCTTTGTCACTGTGATTATAGATTCCTCACTTTTCTAAGTCAGTTAACATTTGTTCATCTGCATTTCACATCCTAAGATTATGTTGATGTTGGTTGGTCTTGACCCAAAACTTTCTTCATCCTTTGTATTTATGCGTTTTATTTCTTCCTCTGTACTTGGTATTCCCTTGTCTTCATATTGGAGTTAGAGATGAAAAGTGACCATGAATATTTGTCTCTGCTGTTTAACTTGGTTTAACTTGAAGTCCCTCATATCTGTATCTGTGATGAAGGGAGAAGAGCAGGATTTTAAAGAGATGATTGAGTCTGAATATAGAATAAGGTTCCGGTTGATGGTTGAAGAGGAGATGAACTCCCGGTACCTGCAAGAGTGCGTATCCAGCCCAAACTTGAGAGAAGAGCGTCTGAATCAGCTGAAGGCATTTGCCACAGAACTGAAGGGGCAGTCCCAGGAAACACTACAGGTGAGAGGTGGAAAACTGCACGCTCATGGTATTTGGGAAATGAGGGAAAGGAGAGCTGAACATTAGGCCAGTTCTAGAATGAGGCATCCAGTGACAGTCAGGCCTATATTAAAAAAAAATATATATATATATATATATATTCACCCAGAAGTTCTGTTTCTGGTCATTTATCTTAGTTATACTTACATGCATCTAAAAAGATAGAAAGAAGGATAAAGGAATGCTGTAAAGTTATTCCACTATAGAGCCATGGTTTAGAGGTCGTGTTTGAAACCAGACTGGTGAGATTCCTATCTGGCGTCTTCTATTTACTAGTCTCTAAGAGGCTAGTCTAACCTATACATGTTATTTAACCTGTGAATCAGTTTCCTTAGCTATAAAGTGGAGAAAATGCCCATAGTTTTTCTACTATTGTGAGGATTGAATGTGATCATCTACATAAAGCTGTTTAAATAGGGTTTGTACATATTATGCAGTGGAGACTATTAGGTATTATGAGCACTGTAATGTTTATGATAGCAAGAGATTAAGTACAACCTACACTGGATTCTCAAAATACATTGTATTACGTAGTTAAAATGAAATGCTCTTCGGCATTTAGAAAACATAACAGAGCTGTATGTGTATGGATAAAGAATGCTCTCCAAGAGCTTATTACTTATTAAAAAAAAAAGAGGTGGGGCGCCTAGGTGGCTCAGTGAGTTAAGCGTCCAACTTCTGCTCAGGTCAGGATCTCACAGTTTGTGGGTTGGCTCTGTGCTGACAGCTCAGAACCTGGAGCCTGCCTTGGATTCTGTGTCTCCCTCTCTTTTTGCCTCTCTCCTGCTCATGCTCTGTCTCTCTCAAAAATAAAATAAACAAAGTTTAAAAAAAAAAAGTAGGGTATAATATGCATCATTTGTGTTCTTTAAGAAAAAAATAACATGGGAATGTGCTCTTGTCCCTAGATGGAGCATCTTTGCAAGGATAAAAAATGTCAGTGGCTTGATTAATTCTTTCTTATTAATTGATTATATTTTTAAATTCAAATCTTAATTTAATGAAGGTAGTAGGAAACTTTCTGGACAACACTGTATAGCAAAATAACGTGATCTGTTTTAGAGTCAGGTTGGTTCTGTATAAGTGGACTATATGCATACCTTCCCCATCAACATAAATATGTGGTGTCGAAGAATCAAGCTTCTATCGAGGTGTCTTCCTTGACACAGGTTGTCAGGCCTTAAATGACAGGAAGAAAAGTGGGTTTAAGAGGTAGTTGAACTAGTGAATAAACGAAATTACCACTTGTTAAATAGTAATAAGGAGATGCTTCTGCAGAGGCTGAACGATTTGGGGAAAGAGAACATGAATAAGCTGAAGGAGAGCGAAATCCGGCTTTTGGAACAGATCTGCAGCCTCCAAAAGATGACTGCAGAGCTAGAAAACAAGTGTGGGAAATACACCCTAATGGTGCTCCAGGTAAGATTCCAGAAATGGTCTTCATTACAGAATTTGAGAAATGAGAAGTGGACTGTGCTCATGAAAGGTCAGTTCTAGAATATTCGAATATTTGATGATTTGCAAACATACAAGAAGTCTGTATGGCTATTTTCCAGTCATCAAAAGCATTAAGAATTGTCTAAAACCCTGGTGCAGGGGGGAGCTACTTCATGATATGAAGTCTCACCTTGAGACTATCAGTAATTAGTTCGAACTGAGATGTCCCTTGATGGGGTGAATAATTGGTTAGTCAAATTATGATACAGCAATACAATAGAATATTCTGCACTCAGAAAAAGAGAATGAAGCAACTCTTTAGTGATAAAAGTTATTTTCAGAGTATTTAGTTCGAGTGGAAGCATGCAGAACTGCTTTTTGTTTGGTTTTAGTAGATATGTATATATGTATAAATGTATAGACATATACTCATTAACATTCACAGACTGCCTTTGGCAAAATAAACACAGATTATAACACAAACATTGAGTGGTAACCTTGGAAAAACAAGGGTGAGATTTATTTGTATAGTATTGCACATTTTAAACCTTGTAACATGCATTACCTTTCAACCAGTAAATTATTGTCTTTTTAAGACTTTAGCCATATCCTTCTGCTGCCGGGCTCATATTTACAATGTGAGTGCTCTTATTTAAGAAACACTTATAGACAAATGTTGGGTTTTATTCTAGAGCCCAGTTCCAGACAGTCAAGGTACGTGTGACTCAGTTATGCTCAGCTTCTGACCCAGCTTCCCGCACCGTCCCCAGTTTAGCAAGCCCTTGCACCTCCTCAAATCTTGCTGCTCACAGTATAGAAAGCAAGTAGATGGGCAGAGTTTAAAATGATGACTGTTCTGGAGAAGATGGCTGAGGTGAGGAATGGAAAATATGTCCCTTGAGAAAAGCAAATCAAAGCCACAGTGAGTAGCACCGGGGTGGCTCAGTCATTTAAGCATCCAACTTTTGATTTCAGCTCAGGTCCATGATCTCATGGTTCATGAGATCAAGCCATGCTGTCAGTGCACAGCCTGTTTGGGATTCTCTCTCTGTCTCTCTCTGTCTCTATCTCTCTCTCTCCCTCTCCCCCCTCTCCCTCTTCCTTCCCCCCCTCTCAAAAATAAACATTAAATAAAATCTACAATGAGATAGACCCTCTCAACTGTTAGAATGACTATCATCAATAAAGGACAATGGGTGCTGGTGAGGATGTAGTGAAGCAACCACATGTGAAGTAACCGCTTGAGCTAAAGCCGACCCAGGTGAGGATGTAGTGAAAAGGGAGTGAGTACTTAAACATTGTTAGTGGGAATGTAAATTGGTCCAACCACTGTAGAAAACAATATGGAAGTATCTCGAAAAATTTGAAATAGATTTATTATATAATCCAGCAGTTCCTTTTCTGTGCATATACCCAAAGGAAATGCAAACAGAATTTCAAAGGGACGCACATACTCATGTTTGGAAACAACCCGAATGTCTTTTGACAGATCAATGAATGAAAAAGGTGTACATATACGCAATGGAATATTACTGAGCCATGAGAAAGGAAAATATCCTCCCTTCTGTGACAACATGAATAGACTGTGAACATATTGTGCTTAAGCAAGATAAGTCAAGACAACTACTGTATGATCTCACAGTTTGTGAATTCAAGCCCCACATCAGATTCTGCGCTGACAGTGCAGAGCCCGCTTGGAATCCTCTCTCACAGCCTCTCTCTCTGCCTCTCCCTCTCCTCCCTCTCTTCCTCCCTCCCCCCCTCAAAATAAATAAACCTTAAAAAGAGTTTAAAAAGGAAAGAAAAACATCCAGATTAAATATAAATCTTGTCATGACATCATCTGATTCAGCAGGTTCTAAATTCCATGTAAAATGACTATATAGTCCCTGCCTGTAATAATGCTAAGAATATTAAACAAAATACTCAAATATTTCACTTGGGAATATAACAGTGATTTCAAATATTTTTCTGACTTCTACCAATCATTGTTAAAATTTGATATCTGATAATTAGCACCATGAAGCTGAAGAAGTTAAGTAGAAACCAAGTTTCATTATGAGAAGATATTTTCAGGGGCCCAACTCACAAGAGGCGTGGCTCAGATAGTAACCTTATCTCTTTTTCAACCCGTAGAATGCAAGATCTTCTTTGAAAAGGTAAGTTTTCATTTTGGAAACGTTGGGGTGGGAGTCAGGGTCTGATACATGAGCACACATGAGTAGGGGTGTTGGGGTAAGGATCAGGAGGTCATGTATGAGATCCATCCTCTGAATGGTGGGGGGTCTGCACAGATAACAGGCTGTCCTTTCTTTAATAGGAGTGAGTCCCTACTGCTGCAGTGTCTGGAGTGTGCCCAAATCACGGACCTGAGTTTATGCCAAGTAACAGGAATGAGCCGAATGCTCAGAGTTCTGCAAAGTAAGTTGACACATCCATGATTGCAGGGCACTTGACTTTGTATTGGAAAAATCAAGTGAACATCCTACCATAAATACAAGTAGATTCCAGAGAGCTTAAGGATTTAAAGAGACTGGAGAGTTTAATAATGCTACACACATTGGATAGTTATCAAAAAAATAATTGTATGCTCGTGTTTTGAAAGGCTCTCCTTTGCACGTCCTTTCCCAATTTTCAACCCTGAAACATGATTGCAAGCAGATTTCAATTAAAAAAAAAAAAAACTTATGGGGAAAAAATGTCAACATGTATAATGAAAGATTTCTATCTCCTGCCCCATAATTCTGCCTTTTCTGGAAGGTCCTGTGGGTGGATTCATACAGTAGGTAGCCTTTTGAGTCTGGCTTTTTTCACTTAACATAAAGCATGTGAGGCACATCCAAGTTTGTTGTGTGTATCAGTGGTTTATTCTTTTTTGTTGTATTGTACTCCACTGTATGAACAGACCACAGTTTATTCTTTTGCAATTCCAGGGCCACTGGAGTTGTTTCCAAATGTATGCTGTAAATATTTGCTTCGAGAGTTTTAGGTGGACATGACTACATTTCTCTTGGTTGCATATCTAGGAGAGGGGTTGTAAAATTTGTTTTCCAAACTGGCTGTGCCATTTTGCATTCCCACTGTTAACGTATGAGATTCCTCATAAGCATTTGGTAGTGTCACTTTTTTTTCCTTAATTAAAGCTAACCTATTAGGTAGGTAATTATATATCACTTTAAATTTTAATTTGCGTTTGTAAAATGACTAGTGATGTTGAGCGTATTTTCATGTTTATTTGTACTTTACTGTATCTACTTGAAGCATATCTATAAACATTTGCCTCTTTTAAATTGTGTTGTATGTTATTGACTTTTGTGATTTCTTTATATTTTCTGATTACCAGTCCTTTATCAGACATGTTTTTGCAAATATTTCTCCCACTCTATGATTTATATTTTCTTTTTTTTATTAAATTTTTTATTTTAATTCTAAAATTGTTAACACACAGTGTTATATTAGTTTCAGATGTACACGGTAGTGATCCAGCAAGTCCATACATTCCTCTACTCATCATGATATTGTGTTCTTATTCCCCATGGCCTATCACACCTCTCCCCCAACTTGCCTCCCCTCTGATAACCATCAGTTCTCTATCGTTAAGAGTCTCTTTTTCAGTTTGTCTGTTTTTTTGTTGTTCATTTGTTTTGTTTCTTAAATTCCACATGAATGAAATCATATGGTATTTGTATTTCTCTGACTCACTTATTTTACTTAGCATTATACTCTTTATTCACATCCATGTTGTTGCAAATGGCAAGGTTTCATCCCTTTGTATGGCTGACTAATATTCCATTGTGTATATCTACCACTTCTTTATCCATTCATCTATTGGTGAACACTTGGGTGGCTTATATATCTAGATTATTGTTAATAATTTTGAAATCCAGTTTATCAGTTTTTTTTCTTTTATGGTTTGTGCTTTTTGTGTGCTAAGGAATATTACATTTAGGTCTGTTATTCATTTGGAGTCATGTGTCTGTAACTCAAGGTCTCGTACAACTCCCCACCCCCCCTTTCCTGTATATGTGTGTATCATGTTGCTCCAGCATTATTTGGTGAAGACATTATTCACTGAATTTACTTAGCGCCTTTGTTGAAAATCAGCTGGCGTGTATAATCAGGTCTATATTGATTCTAATAGGTCCACTGATCACTGTGTTTATCCTTTTGCTAATACCACACTGGCTTGAATGTTTACTCTATGGGAAGTCTTAAAAGTGGCATGTGAGTTTTCCAAATTTATTATTTTGCCTACTCTAGAGCCTTTGCCATTTCACATAAATTTTAAAATCAGCTTGTTGGTTTCTACAAAAAAAACTGCGATTTTTTAAAAATGTTTATTTGTTTTTGAGAAACAAAAAGAGAGCAGAGCAAGGGAGGGGCAGAGAGAGAGGGAGACATAGAATCTGAGCTGTCAGCACAGAGCCCAACGCGAGGATTGAACTCAGAAACTATGAGAGCATGACCTAAGCTGAAGTCAGACGCTTAACCGACTGAGCCACCCAGGCACCCAAGATTTTCAGTGGTGTTACATTGACTGTATAGATTAATTTGGGGATAAGGGAACATATTTCTTTTTAGGTCTGTTTCACTCATCAATGTTTTGAAGTTTTCAGCAAATAAATATTGTGCATATTAGATGGGTCTCTTTTATATTTTTTAGTTCTAATACCCATTTCTAATTGAAATTTTCTTTCATTTCTAGTTTATTGCTTGTATATAAAAATAGTACTTGTGTACATTGTCATTTCATCTTATGACTATGCTAAACTCCTTTAGAGCTGGTGGCTTTTTTATAGATTCTTTGGGACTTTCTGCAAAGATAGTCAGGTGCTCTATTAATACACACAGTTTTATTTCTTTCCAATATGTAATCCTTTTCTGTATTCTTCTCACCTGTTGTACTGGTGCTGTGACCTCAAATATAATATCACATGAGGAGCAGTGAGAAACATTTGCCTTGTTCTTGATCTTAGGGTGAAAGAAAGCATTAAGTCTTTCACCTTGAACTTTTCATGTTAGGTGTAGGTTTTTTATAGTTGCCTTTTATCAAGTTGAGGAAGTTCCTGGTTTGCTAAAACTTTATATCATGAACAGATGTTGAATTTATTAGATTCTTTTTCTGTATCTACCAAAATATTGATATTTCATCTTCATGTATTAATATGGTAAATATATTGTTTCATATGTTGGCCCAGACTTGCATTCCAAGAATAAACCTGGTAATGATGTTTTATCCATTTTCTATATTGCTGGATTCAATGTGCTAATACTTTAAAGAATTTTTGTATTTATGTTAATGAGGCATATTGATCAGTAGCTTTCTTAAAATCATCCATAGACACTTTATTTTATTTTCGTTTCTAGATCATCTATTTTGTTCTTTGTCAAATCTATTTGGTCTTGCTGTTTTGCTTTTCTATATAGATATAGAATATTTTTAAGATATATAGATATTTTTAAGCTTCAAACATGTAAACAAAAATTATAGTTCAGTGCCTGGTAGTTCCAGTATCTAGAGTTCTTAAGGTATAATCTCTATAGTGCTTTCTTACTTTTGAGTGTGTGTTTAATTTTTTTTAACAGAAAGCTTTGCTTTTTTCCCTTGGATATTATATTTAGAAATTCTTTGAGTTCAAAAATGAATATATGCATTATTCTAGAGAGAGTCCGCATTTGTTTCTGCCGATCTTCTAAAAATAATAAAAGCCTGAGACAACTTGAATTTAAATTTAACAGCTTATGGCTTTTAAGACCACCCTAATAATGATACGAATGAGACCTAAAGTCTAGAAATTTAAGTTCATTTGGCATCAAAACTTTCTGCTGGATTAGAAGTTTAAGAAATAAAGAACTACTCCAGGTTTATGCTTTAGCAACTAAAGAAGTTAAGTATGCTGTTAACTGAAGTAGAAACTGGAAAGGGGTAGTTCTGAAGTTCCATTTTGGACAGAGTGTGTGTCACATGCCTGTTTTATTTCTAACTGGTATTTGGCAACTTCTCCATGAAGTAAGCCATGAACGTATAGAAGATCCTTAAAACTGAGGCCAGGTGAAGTCACCTGGGGAGAGAGTGCACGTGGTAAAAAGGAAGACCCACCATTTAGCCCTGAGAAACAGTTAAGGAGAAAGAGATTAAGAGAAGGAACAGTTTGAGATATGAAGGCAAGTGTTACTTTCATCCAAGTGTAAGAAATCACATTGAGCTTTCTTGTTCTCAGCTTGATTTTTTTTTTTTTTTTCTGGAGGATTCCTACAGGTTTTCTAGCCTCTGCTAATATGTTCTTCTGATTTACTCAGTATTAAGGGCCTGCTGGTAACAATTTCTAGGCATCTGTGTCACACTCGGTGATATTTAAGATGAGAGCAATTCAGTCACAGGGAAAGGGCAGGAATCGGGGGGAAATCACAGGGCATCACAGCCAGTCACAGGGATAAGCCCGCTCTGGTAGGAGATTCTGATGATCCTGTAGGGAATAGATCTTGGAGTTCCAGGCTTGGAGATCTTCAGGGGAGTGGAGATGGGTCCCAGTGATACCTAAGTAGAATTGGATACAATTTTTACAGCCTGCTTAAATCCCTTTCTGGTTTGACAGGTACTTCTAAACCTTTGCATGCTGCATTATGCTTTGTTCTTCCTCCTCAGATCACATCTTCTTCCGTTATCTCACTTTCTTCTTCTCTTGTGTCCCTTTCTTGAAACAAAGCTTAGAGGTTACCTGTCCTGAACTCTTAGATTGCCTCTTCCATATCTGTGCCTGTGACTCATGCCCACTCACTGGCAAGCCTGTGCATGTTAGAAATACTCAGTCTGTGGTGTGGGCATAGACGACTAATTGAATTTAAGTGAGTTTCTCTCTTCCCACAGGAGCTGTCACTTTGGATCCTAAAACAGCTCATCCTTGTCTGGTCTTATCTGAGGAACTGAGAAGCGTACATCTCAGAAATGCCCAGCGGGACGTGCCTGGCACCCCAGGGCGATTTGTCTTCGGTGCCACCGTATTGGGTGTGGAGAGCTTCGCCTCAGGGAGGCACTACTGGGAGGTGGAGGTGGAAAAGGCAACCAAGTGGCAGTTGGGGGTGTCCGAAGTCTCTGCCAGCAGACACGGTGCTCTAGCCACCAATTCGGGAAATAAAGTCTTGCTCATGGGTTCTTTGATGGGAACCAGTTATACCTTCTGGGCTTTTCCCCCTCTCAAGAGGGTCTCCTTGAGAGGAGAGCAGATGCACAAAGTTGGAGTCTTTCTAGACCGTGAGTATGGGCAGATATCCTTCTATGATGTGACAAACAGATCCCTCATTTATAATTTCTCTTCTCTCACCTTCCGAGGAGCTCTCAGGCCCATATTTTCTCTTTGTATCCCAAGTGGAGTCACAAATTCAGACTCACTTAGCCTTTGCCTTCCTCCTGTTTCTTCTTGTGATGTTACTGTTAGCCCACAGTCTTCCTCGGCGTGATATCTAAGAGGGACCAGAAGTAAAGAGTTTGAGTTTATAAACGGATCTATTTAAAGTAATCCAATAAAAGATTTCTAACACTTGAGTTGGAATCTAGTTCATTAGCTCAGAGTTTTTGCATTCATGTGGTTTCCAACACCTATTTAGTTGAAGAGGTTACACTGAAATTGAGTCGTGAATGATAATAATAGAAGAACCCTACACTAATTAGAACAATAAATGCATATGCAGCATAAAATTGGAAACTCAGAGAAGTAATACAGCCAGGACTCTTTAGGACTAAGTTAAAGATTCTAGTGACTTCTGAAAGCACAATTAGATATAATCAAGACTTTAGATTTGAGGATATCATTACAGTGACCTGTGAAATGAAGACATTCTTTGACTGATCCTATTACTGATGGTGTCAGGCTTCCTAACATTCTCAACAGGGAACTTGATTTCCTGGGGAATTTTATCTGGGTGGGGAAGAAGTATTGCAGAAAATGTGAAAATTTTAAATTATTTTTTCAAGTATTCTCTACTTTCTTACAAGGATAATTAGATTTCTTATAAGAAGTGTGATAATTCAGTGCTTCAAAACATACAAGTAATAATTTTAAAAAAGCCTTTGCACATCTTCACAGCAAATCTTAAGAAGTCTTCAGGGACAGCACGTGGGTGACTCAGTGGGTTAAGCATCTGACTTCAGCTCAGGTCATGATCTCACGATTTGTGTGTTCTAGCCCCACATTGGGCTCTGTACTAACATCTTGGAGCCTAGAGCATGCTTCGGATTCTATGTCTCCTCTCTCTCTGCCTCCCCACCCTGACCCCACTTGCACTCTGTCTCTCTCTCAAAAATAAATAAACATTAAATTTATTTTTTAAAGAAGTTTTGGTGGAAATAGTCCTGATCTGAGCAGTGGAGGATTAGGTTAGGTGACTGAGTTGAAAGTGAGACAAGTATCTGAAACACTCAGATTAAGAACTTGGATGGATGGGGCGCCTGGGTCGCTCAGTTGGGATTCTCTCTCTGACTCTCTACCCCTCCCCTGCTCATACACTCTCAAAAAAAAAAACAAAAAAAACCCCAAAAAACAAACTTAGAGCAGTGGCTTTCAAACCTCTTTCCAGTTCACTGAGGGAAAAGGTAATGATTTCTTATGTGGGGAAATATGAGAATTTAATGTGTATATGATCTCTACCTTCATCTTGCATCAAATTTCTCCTGAGGCTGCACCTTAACTATTAAGAACTATTTCCAAAATTGAGAAACCAAGGCAATGCAGTATGTCCTTTCAGTGGTACGCTGGGACATTATCTAACAAGCACACAAATTTAAATTCTCTAGGAAAATGTATCTGTATTTGGCTTTGGTATTTACCATTAGATGAGACATGGAAGCTTATGTGTGTTGTTTGTCTGTTTGTTTTAGTTTATTTCTTTATCTTAGTAATGTCTACACCCAACGTGAGGCTCAAACTCAACTTCAAAATCAAGAGTCACTTGTTTTTCCAGCTGAGCCATCTAGGTGCCCTTAAAAGTTGTATGGTATGTGCAGAATTGTGTGGTAGGGAAGAGATCTCTTGGTTTTATTGCCCTGTAGGATACTAACCAGTTTTGTATCTAACCTAACCTAAACAATCTTTTTTTATTAATTCTTTTTGTAATTTTGATGATTTGTATAAATTGCTTCTCATTCCTCTTGGAATCAACTTTTTGCGATTCCCTTACAAATTACTGAGTTGAACAGAATTCTTGACACTTTTCCATCTATATTTGTATGAGAGTCATGCTTTTAAGCCTTTGAAAATGTAACTGTGACAGAGCGTACCCACCCTCTGAACAACGATGTCCCCTGCCTCCTTCAGCCACAAAGATTTTGCATTTACAGACTTTGCACATCTCCCTCCCCATTTTTTGCTAATTCTGACTCATACTTCGGATCTTAGCTGAAGAGTCACTCCTCAAAGGAACCTTTCTTGGCATCCTTAATGAGAGTGAGTCCTGGGGCATCCTTGTACCAGGGTCTTGTTAGGCGAAGCAGAGTCGCCATATTTATTACTTGGGCAATTCTTTGCGTTCCCCATGAGACTGTAAACTCCTTGAGTATGAACTATTTCTGTTCATCCTTTGAGTATTCTGGTGTTAAACAGTCTTAGCATGTAAATTCTCAAATATGAACTGAAAAAGAGGAAAAAAGCAGTAAGGGGGATGGTAGGTTATGAGGCTGGGTGGGTGATGGCAGAATGTCCAGGGGCTGGAGTGAGGAGGCGCATCTGTGTCAAAACTAAGAAATGAGTATAGATTATTCATGTGAAGCGGTTTAGTTTGCTAGTACCCCAGACTGGGTGGCTTAAACAACAGGAATGTAGTTCCTGTGATTCTGGAAGCTGGAAATCCAAAATCAAGGTGCTTGGAAGGGTTGATTCTCCTGAAGACTGTTCCATGTCACTTTTTTTAAATTTTTATTTTTATATGAAGGTACTATTTATATTGGATTGGGGGCCCATCTTACAATATGGCCCTATTTTCACTTGATGACCCTATTTATAAACAAGGTCACATTCTGATGTACAGGAAGTTAGGACATCGTACCTTGTGCATAAGTTAGGGGAAGTAGGGACAGTGATGGTTCAATTGGCTCAGCCGGTTAAGTGTCTGACTTCGGCTCAGGTCATAATCTTACGGTTCGTGAATTCAAGCGCCATGCCAGGCTCCATGCTGACAGTGCAGATCCTGCTTGGCTCCTCTCTCTCTCTCCCTCTCCCTGCCCCTTTCCAACTAGTAAATAAACTAAAAAAAAATTAGTTTTGGGGGCACCTAGTTGGTTAAGTGTCCAACTTCAACCTATGTCATTGTCTCACAGTTAATGAGTTGGAGCCACTTTGGTCCTATGTCCCCCTTTCTCTGCTTCTCCCCCCACCCCATCATCATTCTCTCTCTCTCTCACACACAAAAACAAACATTTAAAAAAGTAGAAATTATTTTTCATGTGCAGTATCAGGTTTGCAAATTTGGTTACAGTAAAGTCACCTGAGGAGTTTTTAAATATCTGAGTACCTCGGGCACCTGGGTGGTTCAGTCAGTTAAGTGCCTGACTCAACTTCGGCTCAGGTCATGATCTCACAGTTTTTAAGTCTGAGCCCTGCATTGGGCTCTACACAGGTGGTACAGGGGCTGCTTGGGATTCACTCTTTCCCGCTGTCTCTCTGGCCCTCCTGCACTTGCTCTCTCTCTTACTCTCACTTTCTCTCTCTCTCTCAAGATAAATAAAAACTAAAAAATATAAAAATAAAAATCTGAAGATCTAAGCCACCCCTCCTGACACACACTAATTACATTAACATCTTGGATTGGAACCCAGGTATCATTTTTCCAGAGCTCTCTGGGTGGTTACAATATGCTTCCAAGATTAAGAAGAAAATTAGTACAGGCAAGAAACAAAACAGCTGGCTTGGTCAGTGGCTATAGCCTTTTGTGTGGCTTGCAACTGTTAAGTCTTAAACTGTAAGGACATGTGGTAACATGGGGTGGGGGGTGCTATTTGGTTTACAGATGAGCATAAGCTTTGCATGGCCTCTAGTGATGACTGTGCGCAGTTCACAGTCCCAGTATGCCTGGGACTGCCAACCATACTGCTGTTTTAGGAAAATGGTTGGCTGGTAAGGTATAATTAGCAGTTGCTTTAAGAAACTATGTCTTGGATATCTGGGCTAAGTAAGAGGAGGACTATCTGGGGTCATCGGAGGAGCCTCCAGTGGTTTGAAACACTGAGGATTATCCCACCACACCAGAACAGGGCCGCTACCCTTAAAACACTTTGCATATGGCAAGTTTTTTTGCCCAGGGTACATTTAAGTTAAAAATCCAGTTTCATTCTGCAGTTGTAGCTTGAAAATAGTGCTCTACAATGTATAGCAACGTCAAGCTGTGAGGCTCTTTATAGCTGAACTACTGATACCTTTCTGGGTTAAGAATTAAGGGAAGGCTCACAGCTGCCACCAGTCTAGACCTAACTCCTACCTTCAGTTGAGAGTCAGGGCAGGCTGCGTGAAACCATCTGTAAGGGGCTAAAAGAAGGAGAGGTAAGTGACCTCACTGCAGTTAATTTTCTTGATCTTGTATGAAGCAAGGAAAGGATACCGAGAAGATAAAGAATTCATGCGGAAGTCATTTGAGGTTCTGATTTCTTGGGTTTCCTGGTTATTGTGCGATAAACATCATCCATCAGTGGTACATGGAAGTTAAAAAGCACAGAGACAGGGAATGTGAAAAGATTGAGGTTACATCTTAGTGGTGTCCTGACAAATTGGAAAGTCTACAAAAGAATGGGAAATTTGCCCTGCAAAGCACCAAGTGTGAGATTGGAAATGTATACCCACAGGAGAGGAAAGAATTCTCTGCAGCAATAGATGATGGATGTGGATGTGGCAGGATGGCAAAAAAGGATATGAAATTTAAATATTACATATTAAAATAATTTAAGTTTATAATATCTACAACGTAAGGTTCCAAATATTTTGTATGTATCATCTCGATCTTTTAACTCTGAGACGTAGATGCTTTTATTTTTAATTTATGGAAACAGAAATATGCTAGAAATCACCAAATAGGAACACAACCTTTTAAATCTTTCTACCACAGAGTTTGTCTCTCCCTAAAGGTATTCAGTCAGATAACTGGGATTGACTGGAAGAGAAGGTGGGGGAAGTCAAAGCCTGATAAGATGTAAAAATGAAATTCACATTTTTCAAAAGCAGTAGATGGAGAGTGAAACACGTTTTGTGAAAATATTTTTACATTATGTATTTGTATAGTAAATTTTTTAATTAAAAAAGATTAAAACTTAGGTAAATACTTTCTTCTGAGTATTTTAATGAGCTTTGTGTTTATTCTGATGAACACTCTCCAGTCAGCTAAAGATATCCTGCGTTGTGTTTTCCTCTTTCAGATAGAACTATGTGGTCATTCCAGAAACCAGTGGATTTTCTGTTTGAAAAAGAGGGTGGATCTGAGGGTCGAAGGGTACTTGTTGCAATCTCCTTAACTCTTGTTCTTTGGCCTGTGAAATTTCTGAAGCTAAAAGCTATTCCTACGCTTGATGTTGAAATTCAGAACCTCAGAGATGAGTGAACTTTAGTCCAGGAACTATACATGTGAATTTGCTTTGAGAATATCCTATTCTTCATTATGGAGTTTGCTGGCTTGTTTTAGAGGGAAAGGGAGAGATGCTAGTTTCCTGGGTTGAATAATTTGGGGAATTGGAGAAGGTGTGTGACATCCTTCACTTCTTTAAGACCAAAGCCTCTTTTCAAAAACTGAAGAAAAAGACACATGAATATGCATCAAGAATAGCTTCACTTCCGAGCCCACTACATTCCCAAGTGTGCTAAGGCTTCCCACGCGTTATGTAAGCTTCACGCTTTGTTTCAGATCACTTAGGGGTCATCACTGGCCCTTTTACTCTGCTCCCATTCTACATTCAATGCATCAGCAAGTACTCCTATATATATCCCAATTCAAAAAAAGGTTTTTTTTTTTAAACCATCTTTCCTCTTTTCACACTAGTCCTGTGTCTTGTCTTTCATTTAAACTACTGTGGTGGCCTTCTGACACATTTCTTCCCCTCTTATCTTCCTCAGTCTACACCCCACAAAAAAGCTCTTTCCTGAACATTCTATCCAAGCCTCACTCTTCCTCTTACATCACTTCCTTTATAGCATTGGTAACTCCCTGGGTTCTTATTTAATTTATCTATCTTCTCTCTCTCGGGAATGTAAATTCCACACGATGGCAAGGGCTTTGAATGAATGGTGAACAGTCCAGTCAACCAATATCACTATATTCCAGGTACTTTACATGAGAGAACAAAACACAGATCCCTGACATCAATGGGAAAATAAGAGAGTTTGACATTGGAGCTTTAGAATGTAATTTTGTCTAAGGAACTCTTTAAAAATTGATTTTATTCTGTTTTCTCAATAGGATAGCTAGTAATGAAATAGAGTTCTCTAAGATCCTTTCATCATGATCCAGTGACCATCTGGTTTTTCCAGGCAGGTCTCTGAATATGATTTTAAAAAATCAGCTCCAATTTTCTGATCCCACAGTAGACTAACTTTCTAGCTCATATATAAAGCCTGAGATGAATGGGGTGGGGGGGAGTTGGGTACTTGCTTCAGATAAAAGAAGCCATTGGAGTTAAATCTTTTTAGTCATTAAGAACAGATCTTTGCACAACAGTCTATTCTTGATGCACAGATGGAATATAGTGATTCAGGCCTTAGGGGCAAAGGTCACAAAAAGGATCTGCTAAAGAGAAGACTATAGCTAGTCATAAAAATAGATCATTGTAGGTTAGGGTTTTGTACTAACTAAAAATCTCAAGAATCATTTTCCCTTTAGCTCATGATGGCTGCTCTGGGAAATTCCCCTGTGGCTTTCATAGCAGTCTCAAAAACAAGACATTCTCTAGAGTCCTGTTTGGCTAATGGTTTCTCAGTCTTAAAGCATTTGCAGGTCCTCTCTTTGGATCCTTTACAAGGTTTAAAACTCTCCTGTCATTTTAAAAACTAGGTTGAAGAGAAGATATACATATATGCAGACAGACAGATAGACAGACATATGATCACTGGCTAGTTCAGAACATGAAGGGTTTTATTGCCTCAGTGGAATATTCGTGGTTTTTTTTTTTGACACTACAGCCATACTTTCATAGAATATAACATAAATAATACATTTTACCTTTTTTTTTTTTTTAATGTCTCATTTATTTTGGAGGGAGAGAGAGACAGCATGAGCATGGGAGGGTCAGAGAGAGAGGGAGAAACAGAATCTGAAACAGGCTCCAGCCTCTGAGCTACCTGTCAGCACAGAGCCCGACGCGGGGCTCAAACCCACAAACCATGAGATCATGACCTGAGCCGAAGTCAGACGCTTAACCGACTGAGCCACCCAGGCCCACATTTTCCCTTTGGAAAGGATGTCTTACTTACCACTGTCTCACCTTAAACCCTGTGAATGTCCCACAGGAACTACTTACTAAATATTGGTGAATGGACTTCTTGTTAAAAATGGACTCTTAATGTGTTGGCTGTGGTGAGACACCTTACTGAAAAGAGAGAAAAGAAGTTAAAGCTTGAATACTGAATAGTGGGGGCGCCTGGGTGACTCAGTTGGTTGAGTGTCTGACTTAGGCTCAGGTCATGATCTCACACTCTGTGGGTTTGAACCCCACATCAGGCTCTGTGCTGACAGCTCAGAGCCTGGAGCCTGCTTCAGATTCTGGGTCTCCCTCTCTCTCTGCCCCTCCCCTGCTCATGCTCTGTCTCTCAAAAATAAATAGATGGTTAAAAAAAAAAGAAAGAAAGAAAGAAAAGAATACTGAATAGTGAAACCCAGGCCCCTAGATGGCTTCTAGAATTCTGGGATTGGGCTTATCCAAGGCAGACTGTTCAACTAAGAGGAAAGACCTGGTATTTGGTGTCCCATGTACTTTGCCAGTCACCTTTTAAGTACCCTACTCATAGATAAAAATGAACCACAAATGATTTAAGAAAAATCTGGAATGTGATAGACAAAGGTCAACAGTAAGAAGTGGAATTTGGAGGAAAACTTAGAACCATTAATTTCCTCAGAAATGAAAAGATACTCTAGAAATACTATGTATATGTGAACAAAAAAAGTGAAGAACTTTGTAGTATAAAAAATAGTCATGAAACTCAGTAAAAAGTTTGCAAGAAAAAAATGGAAATCTCCTGGAGAGGAAAGCAAGAAGATGAAAAAATAGTTGAAAAAGGTAAATCTAATCCAGGATTCAGAGAGCAGAGAAAGTGGAAGGGAGGAGACTTTCAAACACTTTTTAAATTTTACATTGAAATTTTACATTGAAAATTAAATTTTACATTGAAATTTTACATTGAAAATTAAATTTTACATTGAAAGGGTCCCACATGTGCCAATGTGATGAATGAAGGCATCCACAACAAGGCAGAACATTATCAAGGATATCTCTGAATATCAGGGATATTCAGGTAAAGGGATAAAGAGACAAGTCTAACCACTTCCAGGAGAAGAGAAAATAGGTAACAGAAAACCAATATTAGAATGGCTTCATACTTCTCAATATCAATACTAGAAAATAGAAGTCCAAGGAATAATGCCTTTCCCAGTTCTGCAGAGAAATGCTTCCAACTCACATTCTGTAGCTAGCCAGATTATCAGTTTAGTGGGGATCTTTGCTTGCAAAGCCATCATAGAATGTATTCCATTGCAGTGAGGGAGTGTACCGAGAAAAAAAGAATCTCAGAAGTGGCAAATGCAACATAAGAAAGAGGTGAGGGAATTACCAAAATGATGGTGAAGAAGAAAATTCCCAGAATATCAGCAACAGCTTGCCCAAATGAGAACAGAAGATTCCCAGAAAGATGTGGAAAAAATCATTAGAACTGGATTATTTGATAGATATTTGACTATTAAGAGCTTTATGGCTCCATAGGAAAGTTTAAGGGATGAATTAGTGATTGGAACATTTGAAAAGTAAGGAAAGAAAATGGAAAAATGAGGTAACTCTATAGAAAATAGTGTTGATTGATGAAGAGTATTTACATTTGCTCAGCTGAAGGACATTTCTTGGGTCGTAAAGCACACAATGAAAAGTTATTTAATCAAATGTCAGTATGATTATATGGGAATGATGGGGAGGGAAAGTTTATCTGTGGACGGTGGGGGATACTATAAATTCTGGTTTCTTATGGTAAGGAGCTACTGATAATGCCTAAAAATGAAACATTAGGAACTATGTAAATTCTATAAGTACTGAGTTGAGTGTGTCCAGGTAGCTGGAATGGAGGGAAGTAGAGGTGTTAGACCTAGAGTTTGCATGTTGATTTTTAAAAATTCTAATCCTATGGCCCTTCTTGATCTTATGAACTACAGTATTTATTTGCAAAAAGAAAATGTAAACCACTGGAGAATTAATGGTATATTCTATTTCCTTTAAACAACCAAAAATTTAATCTCGGCGGTTACCTGGAATATCAGATTATTTCTATGACAATTATAATATGAAGGATTTTTTAAAAGTATTCTATCTGAGGTGTTATTAAGACCTTTGGAGCTCATGAGAAAATCTGTATGACTCCCAAACAAGGCAAAATGTGCACACTTCAATTTCCCACTTCAAGGAGGAAAATGAGAAGAAACAAGCCAATAAGAATAAGGAGGCAAGGCAGTGAAGGCCCAGCGAGCTCCTCTAGCAAGATTGAATGGGGGAAGAAAAAGTGAAAATTTGGTAAAGATAAACCATCAACTGCTGCAGGATTGCAGAAGTTGGCACTTATGAGAAACTTAACAGCATGAATGTCTAACAGATAATTATTCTTGTAAGAACATATCTAAAGAAAAAAAATAAAACCACATGGAGATATTCCAGCTAGGATGTGGTATAGAGACCAGTGTTCAGCCAGCTACTGGTTATTTCGTGAGTGATTTTGTCCTTCACCAACACTGCAGTGTGTCCTTAAACTCGCATCTGACAAAAAACTTGTGCTTTTCAGGCTAACATTTTTCACATTTGATAGCTGTCCCCAAGTAGTAAGCCCTGGTTTGAAAGCTGGATGGATGGGAATTGTTTTAAATATTTAAAGCTAATAAAATGAACTTATTGATCTTAATTAATATGTGACAAATTGATGCAACCTAATGGTACTTCTGTTAAGTGAATAGCAACAGTTAATATATCCTAAATTAAACGGACAATCCTGGGAATGCCAGGGTCTGCCAGGCACTCAGAATAACGGGCTACTGAGAACAATAAATCTGAGCGTTGACGGGCTTCTTTCCCCAAGGATAAGGATGTGTTCCGACCCTTTCTGTACCAGAAGGGTCCCAATATTTGTAGAATTTCTAGAAGTGGAAATATTACAAACAAATTGTGTACCTTTTTGAATGGTAAGGTAAGCATTACATATGAAATGTCTTCAGCTTCAGATTCAGCTTCAGACTACACTTTTGGGATCTATCATGAGACTTGTACAAACAATGTCAGGAGTAACTGGAATATGAACCAAGAAATCTGCTCTTGCTCTCTGTGGCCCCCTTACTCCAGTGAAGTTTCTCTACTACAGATAAAAGCAATTGGGGAATGTCGTCTGACGTTTCGAAAGGTTTGTGCCTCTGTTTCTGTGTGTAGAGCTCTCCCTCTGCCATAACTACGTGAGTAACCGGAAGCTCTGAACCCTCTGCAACCCCCCAGAAACAGAGAGGGAATCTGAGACTGATTTGACGCCCAGCAGTCTGAAGACTAGACCATGTTCCTTCCACCCTTTGCCACACTCCATCCATTCTCCCCTCCTTCTTTCTCAACACGTTGCCTTTTTGTCCTGAATGGAGTCTTTCGCCGATCCCAGATGGTGGTTGCAGTTCTAGGTATCCAAACAAGAGCATCCAAAGTGGGGGGGGGGGGGGGGGGGGGGGGGGGAAGGGAAGGTATCTGTTTCTGAGGTTCTCTCAGGTCTATGACAATGGCCCACCTGCACAATTAGGCTGCCAGAAAGCAAAGTTGTGTTCATCAGACTTCATGCATTAAAGGAAGACACAGGAGAGTGTGGAGCTAAATAAAGGAAACCTCATTTGAAATGGAACCCTGAGGCCAGAAGGGGCTCACACAGCACCTCTCCTGAAGCCTTCTGCAGACCCATGGGGAAGAAGCCTATATAGTACCCCAGTGTAAGGAAGAAAGCTTTTCTCTTCCCCAGGGAACGGCTTAGCCAATGAGAGACTGTCACATTCAGCCAGTGAAAAACCACTATCCTTCATACTCCCAGTTTACTTCAGTGAATTTTTTGTTTATAACAGCCCCTCCCAACTCCTTTCTCTCATCTATAAGAGAGTTTTCCCCTCCTTTGTTCTCCAGAATAGTGTAAGGTTTTGCTGGAGCTTACGTGTCCTGAATTGCAATTCCCTCCTCTTCCCAAGTAAACCCATTTTGCTGGTAAAATAGCGGTAGTTTGTTTTTTAAGGCTACCAGACTATAAGTAGATCTCAAATGGGGAAATCGGTGAAGAACATTTATAGGGTTTTAAAGGCCTGTGTCAGGTAATTTCTAAGGTGGGTTTTGCGGGGCAGAGAACTGATAGATACGGAGCCTAGTTGAAGACATCACAGCATTGGATCACAGGGAAACTAGAGGCTTAAACAAGTATTGATGAGCATGGCTTACCACTCAAACCATTTTAGGTGATTCATAGTCATCTTTCAGGAATAAATTGCCTAAAGTTAGTTGCTAAATTACCTTTGGTCTTAGCATTGTTTTATGTATGGGTGGAACATTACGTTGACCTCAATTTCTCTCATTTTTTAGGCATAATTTTTCTTTTTTCTTTTTCTCCTCCTTCTTCTTCTTTGCATTATTCCTTTTAATGTCATAGTAGCCCAGTGAAGTAGGTTATTTTCCCCATTATTTCCCGCTATACAGGTAAGGAAATTGACACTCTGACAAGTTCAATATTGCCAGTAATCAGTCATAAAGTCAGGATTCAAATCTCAGTATTATGATCCAAGAATCCATGCTTTTATCCTCTATATTCCTTGAAATATGTTTAATCATTCATAAAAGCCATCAGAAAATTTATTTTTTTCCTTTTTTAAAAATTTAAATCCAAGTTAGTTAACCTATAGCGAAGAATAATTTTTCATAGTAGTTTCCAGAAAACTGCCCTTACCTTCACTGGGTCACGTAGAGAATTAGATAAAACAATCTAATGTGTTTCTCTCCGTATCTCTGGGTGTGTGAAAAGAGAAAGTGTCATAAAAATTGGATCACATTAGAGATCTGGATCACTTTTTTTTTCTTGCTGGTGTCCCTCAAGTAATTTGCAAGCATTCTTTGGCCTCTTGCAGTTCCTGTTGCCCTCCTCTTCAAATAAGTAGATTTCTTTCATCTGAACCCTGAAAATTCTTTTGTGTTAGTCACCCCTACTTGTTGTGCTAAAGCCCGCCAGAGCCGATTGTTACATTCTTATGAACTGTGCCAGTCAGTGGACATCACATTCAAACCTTAAAGTCCATCATGGTGAACGCACTTATACCATGGCAATCAGTGAATGGAGAGACTCATGCTGCGCACTTCAGCTGGTTGTGAAACATTTCCCGGCACTGTACTGCCTATAGGTGCCACTCTTTAACCAAGTATTTGATTTCATAATTACTATAATTTTCCAGGAAAACAAACAGAAATATTTAACTTAAATATTCATTTGCTATAAGGAGCAGCATTTCCTGTAAGTCCTCTATGGTTATGAGGGGGAGAAAAGATTATAAAAAACATAGAAGTGCTTCAGTTTTTATGCATTTGGAAACTGAGCTCAACTAGCTTTTGGTATTTTTTGACTCTTTGACCTATCTATGCTTTATGTGCTCTTTTTCAGTAGTTATATTATTGTTTTCAAGATTTCAAGGGCCCTTGAGCAAGCTGACTGGCTGGTCAAAAGAGCTGATGAACACCTATCGGTGAATTGTCTTCAGTTGATGATTAAAAGCATCGTCTGTAGTCCAGTTCTTTAAGTGAGAATGTATGCGATAAGAAACACTCTCCTCCTCTGAGCATCTTGTGTGTAGTACATCTGCATACCCTTTCCACCAGTCCTGTGGTTTATCTTTCCAAATATCTGAAAAGCACCTGAAAAAATGCCTAGTAGCTGGGAGGAGCTCAGTAACGGCAGCCATTGTTATACAATTAGGAAATTATCAAATATATGAGGCACTTTCTTAGTTTCCTAGGACTGCCTGCTCTAACAGATTATTACATACTCATTGGTTTAAAACAACAGAAATTTCTTCTCTCACAGTTCTGGAGGCCAGAAGATGGAAATCATGGTGGTAGTAGGGCCATATTCCTTCTGAAGGCTCCAGGGAAGACTTGTGCCTTTTCCCACTCCTGATGGCTCCAGATGTTCCTTTCCTTCTGGTGACATCATTCCAATCTCTGCCTCTATCTTCACACAGCCTTCCTGTCCTCCTCCTTCTCTGGGTGCCTCTTAGAAGGACACTTGTTTCTGGATTTGCTCCCCACTGGGTAACCTGTAATGATCTCACTTCAACATCCTTAATGTAATAACATTGGCAAAGACCCTTTCACCAAATAAGGTCAAGGTCACAGTTTCTGGAAATAAAAGCATGAAGATATCTTTTTGAGGACCACCATTCAACCCACTTATAGGACCGAGACCTAGAAAAATGGATAAAACATTCACCAGAAGGTCACATTCTAGTCAACCACATAACTAGACAGCTATAGGCTTGGAGAATCATATACAGCCATTAGCAGAACACAGAGGAGGAACACCTCACTTCATTACACTTGCGGTGGGGATGGGTTGCTGAAAAATCTTAGAACCAAGTGTCCTCTGAGCAGAAACTTAAAGATGAGTTTGAGTTTTCTAGGCCAATGTGGGTGACTTGGAGAAGGCCATTTAGGCAAAGTGAAGAGCACCGTAAAGTCAAAGAGAAGAAAAGCAGCTGGTTTAAGTAGGAAAATTACAAGGATCTTAGTACTGCTGAGCACATTAGCAGGTGGTGAGTAAAGGTGAAACGGGAAGTGATGGGGTCACTCAAACGTTAATGTGCAATGAAATCATTTAAGCCTCTTGTTAAAATGCAGACTCTGATTAAGCAGAGTGATGAAGCAGATATGAAATGGGCCTGAAATTCTGCATTTCTGAAAGCCTTAGGTAATGCTGGTACTGCTTAGCTTAGAGCACCCTTAACAGCACAAATTTAGAGCAGCGAATTGAAATCTTGAAATCTTGAAAAGAAGAAAGGAATGAAGCAGGGCAATGCTGACCAGGGTGGACCAGAGAGCCTACTCCACGAGAGTATTGCCAGTTGGAAACGAAGGGTCCATTACTGCCAGATCTTCCTGCTATTTCCAAGAGAAAAATGAATCAGTATTTCTTTTTGAAGTCATTCATATTACACTACAACAACCACTAAAAAAAATTGGTCTGCTGGCATTTGACCTCAGTGAGGAACTTTGGACCCTTTAAGGAATCCTTACATCTGGGAAGCTGAGATAGGGATGACCTGAGGGCACGGAGACCTATTATTAACTCTTGGAACACCTGGGATTGTCACAACAGAAATGGCAGAATTCGCAAGTATCCTGGAGCACATTCCAGTTGATGAAAATAGTGACTTCAGTCTGAGGAGATAGAATGACCTATCAACATTACTTAGGAACAAAAAAGAGGAGGAAAAAAAGCCCCCTCCTGATTTTATTATACAACTAGAAAAATGAGACCATGGGGTTTTAGCATGGCCAGTGTTGGGTAAAAAGTAGCTTTTTGAAGGTTTCCCCCAGGCATAATTTGGCCTTGGGAGGTTCTTGACAAATGGTTTTTCTTCCACATGATAATCAGTGGAGAAAGCATCAGAGAAGGGTTTAAGTGTAAAGCCAAGCATCACTTTCTGGAGCAGTTGAAGCTGTGCTGTTGGCGTAATCAAGGATCCACTCTTTTGCATGTTCTACTACCATTCTCAGGAAGAGGGAGGTAGTGAATTCATATCAAAAGCTGCAGAAGAATTTTGGTTAGATTGCCTGCTTGGTCTCAAAGTCTATAGCATCCTCTTCATTCAATATGAATCTTCGAATGAATTACGTAACCTCTCTGGTTATTATTTCCTCATCTATAAAACGGAATAATAGTATGTACCTCACTGGTTGTTAGAAAGTATTAAATGAGTCAGTAAATCTAAAGCTTTTTGTTGTTGACACATCGGAGGCACATAACAAGAATAAACATCCCCTGATGGTTCTCCTGGCCACTAACACCATTAATACCACAGTCAGGGAAACCCATGAGGGCCCTGGCTTGATGGAGACCAACGGCTGATTGAGTATTGGCAGCTCAATATTGATTGAGCTCTTTTCTAGGGTCAAAGCCATGGAGAAGGCACATATTTCATTTCCAGGAGATTGAGGATATTCTAGATGATCTTAAAAAAGGGATTTGAGAACTAGAGGCTGACTAATGAGAGGAAGAGTTTCCCTCAGAGGGAAGTTCATGTCTGGTTTCATCTTTTTCTCTGATGTACAGGTTTACTTAGAAAAACTATAGACATAGTTGCGTCGTCATAAACTTGGCTACATCATATAAAAGGATGGTCTTCTTCCATTGGAATATGTAGCCCTAGGAGGTAAAGTCTGTCCCCAAAAATATCACCCAAAATATCTGGAAGGCTTTTAGTAAAAATGCCTGAACTAATGAATGATCTATAGTCTCTGCAAAGCCCTTTCACTTAATGTTTATCTCCGTTTAGTCAGAATATAAAATGCTTTTATAAATGTATTGTAATCAGTGACTTGAAGGAACTTTTAGACCTCTATCCATTTGATATGTATATTAGTTTCTGTGGATATCATAAAAAATCTTTTCACTTTCATAAAGGAGTGTTCTAGAAATGAATAGAATGTTTTGGAAATTAAGACATTGTGAATAGTACCTATTCCTGGAGAAAGAAAAGCTTATAGCAGAAGCAACTTAATAAGAGGCCATGCCACGGACTATAGATCTCCTGCAAAACTATGGTCTCTGGAAAATGATGTAAACTTTCAGAAAGCATTCCAAGTTATAATTTATAATGTTATAACAATTTCTAAAGATATTTTTAAGTTGACCTCTATGATGATTATATAAACATAATAATAGTATAAAATAGAATAAGAGAGTCTCTTAATAGTTCATATCCTATATTTGGAAACATCCAAACTAGAAACGAATAGTAAAAATGATACAAATATCCTCTAGGACAGACTTGGCTTCAACCATATAAAATGAGAAAGGTAAGGGAGGGTCTTAGGGATGATGACCATTGATACACAGGACCTCTCAGACTATAAAGAAGACCAGTTTGAACATTCTTTAAAAAACCAAACAAACCGAAAAACACTTGCCCTTGTTAAGATGGTGTGGTGGACAGTCTGTAAAGGAGGCTCATGACCCTACCTCCGATATTCATGTCTGTAATCCACCCCCTTGGAGCTTAGGTGAAACACGGGATTTGCTTCTAACCACAGAAAACAGCAAAGGTGGCAGGATGTTGCAGCTGTCATTATGTGATGTAAGATTGTAACATTTGTCTTTCTGAGAGACTTTCTCCCTTGCTGGCTTTGATGAAGCAAGTAGCCTTTTGGGTGGTCAATATGTCAAGGAACCGTGAGAAGCCTCTGGCCAATAGCCAGCAAGAAATTGAGTCTCTCAGTCCAAGGGCCATCCAGGAAGTTAATGCTTCCAACAACCATAGGAGTTTGGAAGTGAATCTCTATCCAATAAAGCTTTCCAAAGATAACTGAGCCCTGGCTGACATCTTGATTGTGGCATTGCGAACACTGAGCTGAGCCATCTACAACTCCTGACTGTGATATGACAAATGTTCTCTGGCAATAAATAATTAATGTAGGCTGTATGTTGTCGTGCTAGTTCTTAAAGACCATAATGACATTAATGTGTTAAAAGAAAGATGAAGGTAAGGAATAGGAGCATCTTTTATATTACAGCACTACCCTTCCGCCAACAAAGGCTTAGACACTGTCCACTCGACCACACCCCAATCCTCCACTCTTAGGGCTCTCGTATTAGAAACTGGTTGATACTAGACAACTTTCTCTCTTATGTTTTCAGAGTTAGAAAAGACTTTCTAACCAACCATTTCTTTCCTTTTTACCTCAACTTTTTTTTTTTTTTTTAAATTGACCTATAGGAAAGTTGGACAAGAATTCCAGTGAACATTTACATACCTTCACATTTTGCCACATTCATTTTAGCACCTTCTCTGTCCACTTAGATACACATGCACATTCAGGCTCTAGTTTTGATTCGGTAAAATCAAGTAACTTTCTGTAGTCCTTGGGGTCTGCATTCATGGTATTCTCACAGGGCTGTGTCACAAACTGGCCTAGTCCCAGCTGTTGACTAAAAGAATAATCCTAATGCTTCCTCCTTCCCACCTCTTCCTTTTCCCCAAAGAAGGAAGAAGTTCACTGGAGATGTTTGCATCTGTTTTATTCTTCCAGAGAGGGGTCAGGACAGAATTGTTCCTGTGAAGCTGAGCAGGGATCTTTTTGTTAATTCGCTGTTACCCCAGCCTTTATTGAATGGTGTGAGGGAATAACTGAACGTTTTTCTCACACAGGAGGAAGGAACTGATATGTTATCTTTTATCAAGTTTTGTCAGGACCAACTCCTTATGATAGCTTATAAGAAATGCTGGAAGGTTGTGTTGCTAAGTGTCTCTGAGCTGTCATTATGAAAATGGAGAAATGTGAACTAGCCCCTGAGCTCTGTCACACAAATACAACTGTAATTAATTTGATATAGTGTTTCTTGCAATTGCCCTTCCTCTGTTAAGGTTTTAGTTTATGGAATCGTATGATGCATAATTATAAATGCACTTAATTTGCTTTGGTGCTATGTGAAATTACATAGCTATGTGAAAAAAATTTTAAATGCAGTTTTTATATAAACAATACTCACACTTCCCTACATCTGCCCTTCCATCCAATCAAGTATCTCTTCCAGAGAGTCTGCAAAGATACAAGCATGTATGTATTTCTTCTTAACAAACTAAATATAGCATAGTTTTTCCACATAATTTTTCACAAAATAATATGTCATGGAATTCCTTTTATCTATATATATATATATATATTATCTATTTTTTCTTTATTCTTTGTTACAGCTGCATATGTACTAAAAACACACTACTGTGTCTTATACACTAGGTTCCTGGCCCCAAAATGCTTTCACATTTTTACCACAACTCATGATGTTACAATAAACAGACTCATATAAGGCAGTTTCATATAATACATGGTCAAGTATATATTTAGAGTGAATTTCTTGAAAGTAGAAATATTGGGTCAAAAAGTATGTGCCTTATCAATTTTATGTATGTCTTAGTTCTCCACAGAGATACCAACATACATTTTTACTCACAATTGTCTCTTTCCCTTTATTCTGACCCATAGTGTAATCCAATCTTGTTTAACACATTTTTTTTGAAATATACATACAGAATATATATGTGTATAGGTAGATAGACTATACACACACACACACACACACACACACACACATACACATGAGTTATTGACAAGTAATAAAACCACTATGAACCTATCACCTAGTTGAAAGAAAAAAATAGGTTACTAGTATCTTAGAAACTTTCTACGGGCTCCTCCCTGATTGTTTCTCTCTTCGTCCCTCTCATAAATAACGACTATTTTGTTTAAAAGTTATTTTATGTTTATTTATTTTTGAGAGAGAGAGAGATCAGGGGAGGGCAGAGGGAGAGGGAACATAGAGTCAGAAGCAGGTGCCAGGTTCTTAGCTGTCAGCACAGAGCCAGACCTGGGGCTCAGACTCACAAACCATGAGATCATGACCTGATGTGAAGTTGGATGTTTAACCAACTGAACCACCCAGGTGGCCCAATGTCTATTTTGAATTTTGCATTTATATCTCATGTATATTTTTGATCTTTGTTTTCTGGATTTATACAAAGCATCTATGTATGAAGAAAGTTTCCCCAGTGTGATATTAGGTTCAGACTTTTCCCAGTAATTGTTTGTTGCTTTTTGTAGTTTTTACCATGTAAGTGAATCTTCTATAGTATCTGGGTTATGTGCTATGTTTAAAAAAATCCTCTCCACTAGACATTATTTTTTAATCCACTTTAGTTAATGTTTATTTATTTGGGGGGGAGGGTGGTGTAGAGAGAGAGGGAGAGAAAGAATCCCAAGTAGGCTCTGGCTCTCAGCACAGAACCTAATGCAGGGCTCTATCTCACAGTTCATGAGATCATGATTTTAGCTGAAATCAAGAGTCAGATGCTTAACCAACTGAGCCACCAGGCACCCAAATCCAGTTTTTAATTATTAGTTTTCTTTTCTTCTTTCCATTTAGAATCTTTGAATAGATTTCCAAATTTTGGACTTGGTAAGTATTTCTTACAATACTGTTCCCATCATTGAACTAAACTTGACATTATTTGTGGCCATATATGGAGTCTTCAATTTTCCCTTTTCAGAGTCTCCATCAGTAGAGCCCCATTGTTGAAGAATTAACAAAGCAAACTTTGGGATTTCCATTTTGCCTAATAGTCTAACTATGCATGGATTATGAAGAAAACCCAGAAATTAAATATGGTGTGGAAATATACTGATGGATTTGAATATACTGTATTCATTTTCAATTAGTGTTAATGCCAATTAACATAGAAAATTTTGATTGACTACAACAAATTCTACCACCTGAAGATAAACCACTGCTGTTAACATTTTAATGTATTTCCTTTCAATTTATTCCTCTGTGAATATATACATATTTTTATATTAAAAATAAATTAGGATTGGGATGTTTAGTATTTTATGTCCTGCTGATTTTATATTATAGTTTGATATAAATATCTTTCTATGTCAGTACAAATCTAAATCATTTTAATAGCTATATGGTTATATCCTATTGGTTTACAATAAATGGATTACCCACTTTTTGACTGGATCCAATTAAGTTGTTTATAATTTTTGCTTATCTGTATATATCATAGACAATACCATCTGGCTTCAGTCACAGCTAATTTTGTTATTTGGGATGGAGACTCCAATAAAATGCTTTTCAAGTGGGATTGGAAATCTTTGGGCATATCTGCAGAACAGAGTCAGACCACTTAAAAATAATCTAGTATTTATGGACAATGGTAAAAAAAAGCTCTGTGTTAAAAAGTGTTCCTATTCAATTACTTGAGCCATATTAGTAGATCAAATTTAGCTTGGAGAAGTACATTATGCTAAATGACTTGTTTGTTCATTTTAAGTTTATTTATTTATTTTGAGAGAGAGAGGGAGAGAGAGAATCCCAGGCAGGTTCCATGCTGTCAGCACAGAGCCAGATGAGAGGCTTAATCTCACCAACTGCAAGATCTTGAGCTGAGCAGAAATCAAGAGTCAGACATTCATCCAACTGAGCCATCCAGGCACCCAACGGAGAGCAACTGAACTGATATTGGTGCAGGAACTACAATCAGTGAATTGTATGCAGTCGGATCCCATTTGTGGGACTGTATTTCTAGAGCTGCACTATTCCACACAGAGAACTAGCCACGTGGCTATTTAAATTTGAATTACTTGGGACACCTGGGTGGCTCAGTCAGTTAAGCTTCCAACTTCAGCTCAGGTCATGATCTCATGGTTTGTGGGTCTCTGTATTAACAGCCAGCTCAGATCCTTAAGCCTGCTTCAGATTCTGTATCTCCCTCTCCCTCTGACCCTCCACTGTTCATGCTGTCTCTCCTTCTCTCAGAAATAAATAAAAGCATCTAAAAATTTTTAAATTTAAATTATTTAAAGTGAAGTGAAATTTAAAATGTAGTTTTTCAGCCAAACTGACCACATTTCAAGTGTCCAGTACTTGTGGTGAATGCTAGACCATTAAGACAGTGCAGCTATAGACTATATCCATCATTGCAGATAGCACTGTTCTAGAAAGTTAAGCTGAGAACATTTTACAAAATAACACTAGAACCAGAGATTGTGTGGGGATAATCCCATCCAAAGGCATTTTTGTATTCCATTAGAGGATAGTGTTAGTAAAAAGGGGAAAAGAGATTTATATGAGATGATGTTCAGTTATTATAGGGTGTAAAACATGATGCTGTAACTTTTAACCTGGGAGACTTGGAGATAGAAATGTCATGAAAAGAAATATGGGACACATAAGGAGCAGCAGGTGTGGGAGGAAATTTCCTCCAGGATCAAGCTGCCTTGGAAATTGGGAGCTCTCTGGATAAAGCAGAACTAAACGTCGAGGCTTAGAATGAGCCTTAATGATCATGAGTAGATTTTTGAGACAATGATTTTCTGTTTTTTTTTTTTAAATTTTAATGTTTATTATTTATTTTTGAGAGAGAGAGAGTGAGTGAGAGGAGAGAGGAGGGGCAGGGAGGGAGGGAGCACACAATCTGAAGAAGGCTTCTGGCCCTGAGCTGTCTGCTGAGTGCCCAATGCGGGGTTCAAACTGACCATCCAGAGATCGTGACCCAAGCCGAAGTCAGATGCTCAACCGACTGAGCCACCCAGGCGCCCCTCCCCCCGTTTGTTTTTCAATATCATTTTTATTTCACTGACTAGATATATACAAGCCTATTAGCAAGCTTACTTTTTAAAAAGTGGGTCAACTTTAGTTGAGTAAACTGAACAAATCTTAAGTGTGTGACTTAATTATCTTGTACACATTTATGGACCACTGATGCCACCACTTAAGTTCAGAGTCAAAAGATTTCCATCATACCTCAAGATAAACCACCTTCCTAGACAACACCTAACCTTTCCCAAAGTAACCAGTATCCTGACTTCAGTTGAGTAAACTGAACAAATCTTAAGTGTGTGACTTAATTATCTTGTACACATTTATGGACCACTGATGCCACCACTTAAGTTCAGAGTCAAAAGATTTCCATCATACCTCAAGATAAACCACCTTCCTAGACAACACCTAACCTTTCCCAAAGTAACCAGTATCCTGACTTCCTTTTCAAAAACTTTTTAATATTTATTTTTGAGAGAGACAAAGTCAAAGTGCAAGCGGGGAATGGCAGAGAGAGAGAGGGAGACAGAGAATCTGAAGCAGACTCCAGGCTCTGAGCCGTCAGCAAAGAGCCTCATGTGGGGCCCGAACTCACAGAACTGAGATCATGATCTGAGCCAAAATCAGACGCTTAAGCAACTAAGCCACCGGAGACGTCCCGACCACTATCCCCACTTATACTGCAAAGTTAGTTTTATTAGTAACTTAACTTCACATTTTCCATGCTGTTTCTTGTATCAGCAATTATTTTAATATTGTTGGTATTGCTGTGTAGTACCCTGTAATATAAACAAATCACAGTTTATCTACTCTCCTATTGGATTATTTCCAGTTTTTACCTATTGTAAACAAAACTGCTATAAATGTTTGTATATACATTTTTTGGTGGACACATGTATTGATTTCACTTAGGTATATATCTGATTGTGTAATTCCTGGGCCATAGAGTCATGAAACGTGTACAATTAGAATGATGCACTCAAAGGTTCATATACATCTCTCATTTTGGCGCTTTATTATTAATCTTATGACGTGTATGTGTGTGTGTGTGTGTGTGTGTGTGCACAAGTTATGCAAAGATTCATAGTATTTTGCAGAGGTAACATTAACAATAACTAAAATAATGGAAAGCAAAAATAATCTATTGAAAGACAATAAAACCCTCAAAATGATTCAATACATAGGAACTAGCAAGAAATTAAAGACTTATGGAGAAGTCAATGATAAAGTTTATGTAAAGATCTTAAAAGTGGGAAGAGACACTGTGCTTCTAACTGGAACACTTCATGTCCTACAAATGACAATTATCACCTAATTTCTAAAACGATTTCAAATGTAGTCCCTTCAGAATGTTCTTGAAACACAGCAAATGGTTCTAACGTGCATGTGGAATAACAAATGTGTGAAAAGAGCCAATAAATAGTATCCAAAAAATAATAGTAATGAGATGGGAACTCCCAGCTGGATATAAACAAGAAATTATCCAGTAAATAGTTTCAAACAGTTGGCTCTACATTTAGGAATAAAATGTGATATCCTTACCTCAAACTCAATAATAAACTCCAGATTGAATTAAAGACACAAATGCAAACATATAGATCCAAGAGTGTGAAAGGCTACAGAAAAAAAAGTAGCTTTATAATTTTGGAATAGGAAAGGCTTTTCTAAGCATGCTGTAAATCCTGGATACTGTAAAATAAAACAAAAAAAATTTAAAACTACACAAAGACAAATGGCAAACTAAGGAAAATGTTCTGCAACACATATGACAAAGTATTAATAGTCTTAATATAAAGAGCTCCAACAAATCAATAAAGAAAAGCCAAAGAATCCAATAGAAAAATAAGTTAAAAAAACAAACAAGCATGAAAAACTATTTTACAATGGCAGAGGTAAAAGTAGACAATAAATGTACATTTACCCTCACTAATAATGCATGGAATACAAATTCAGGCATTAAGAAGACAATGTTTTTGTTTTTTTTTCCTGTACAAATATTTACAGCACTTTCTTGCCAAGGTTATGGGAAACAGACACTGATAATTATTTGGAGATAATGTATTTGAGTACAATCTCTTTATAGGGTAACCTGGAAAAATCTATTTAAATGCATTGGTTTAGATACAGCAAATCCACTTCTGGGACTTACTCCAGGTAACATTCTAACAAATGTTATAACATAGTTATAAGAGGGGAAAATGTTAATTGGGGGAAATAGCTAAATAAATAAACATTATGTGACTGTTAAACAGGAGCTGGATAGATAGATGAAAAAGATAAAAGCAACTTCCAGAAAAACTTCTAGGTTTATATGTATTGTTAATTCTGGGCTAAATAATTTAATGGATCATCTCATTTAATCTTCAGAACACTGATCATTTAGTATATCAAAACATTTATTACAAATATATTTTCCTTCAGGGCACCTCGATGACTCAGTCAGTTAAGCATCGGACTCTTCATTTCAGATCAGGCCATGATCTCACGGTTCGTGGGACTGAGCCCCAACATCAGGCTCTGCACTGACAGAGCCTGCGTGGAATCTCTCTCTCCTTCTTGTTCTCTGTCCCTCCCCCACTCATACAGTGGCACATGTGTATTCTCTCTCTCTCAAAATGAATAATTAAAGAAACCAGATATATCTTCCTTGGGTGCCTGGGTGGTTCAGTCGATTAAGCATCTGACTCTTGATTTTTGACTCAGGTCATGATCCCAGAGTTGTGGGATCAAGCCCTGCATTGGGCTCTGTGCTGGGCATTGAGCTTGCATAAGATTCTCTCTCTGCCCCTCCGTCACTCATGTTTACACTCTCTGTCTCAAAACAAAACAAAACAAAATAAAAACATCAAGAGAATAAAACAGTTAAACAATAGTAATTAAATTATGACATCACTACTGGATGAATATACTCATCAATGCAATGCAATATAATAAAGTCCAGTAGTGGACTTCAATAAAACCTGGGTGGCTCAGTTAGTTGAGTGTCCCACTCTTGATTTCAGCTCAAATCATGATCTCATGGTTCTTGGGATTGAGCCCAGTGTTGGACTCTGTGCTGACAGTGCAGAGACTGTTTGGGATTCTCTCTCTCTCTGCCCCTCCCCTGCTTGCTCTCTCTCTCTCTTACTCAAAATAAGTAAATAAACATCCAAAAAAAAAAAAATAAAGTACAGTAAATTACTCAAATGCTATAATATTCAAGTATTGGATAAAGGCAGTGCTCAAATCAACTAGGAAAAGATAAATTATTCAACAAATGCTGTTGCAACAAATGGAAATAATTCAAGAAAAATCTAATTGTATCCATACCTCACACTTTGTGCCAAAATAAATCTCAATGATCACGTATTTAGCGAACATTTGAAAACAAGCAAAGCACTTGAAAACTGATATCTGAAAAATATGAAAAGAAAAATACATTTATAATCTGGGATTATGTAACACTCCTCAATATGACACTAGACTCAAAAAACAGCATAAAATACAGATTGATTTGGCTTAAAAATAATTGAAACTTTCTTCATCGTGAACAGATTAAAATAATAAAAATGAAAGATATGTGTTAAATTAGGAAATAAATACCTCACATCATAGACAAAAGACAAAAATAGAAAAATATATAGAAAATTAAGATATGTCAACAATAGTTTATAGAAAAAGAAATGTAAATAGTTCTTAAGCTTAAGAGGTTCATAGGGACGCCTGGGTGGCTCAGTCAGTTGAGCGTTGGACTCTTGATTTCGGCTTAGATCATGATTCCAGGGTCATGGGATTACGCCCTGTTGGGCTCTGTGCTGATTGTGGAGTCTAAGATTCTCCCTCCCACCCCCCTCTCTCTCTGTTCCTTTGCCCCTCTCCTCCACTCATACACTCTCTCTTTCTCTCATAAATAAAAAAATAAGTAAAGAAAATTCTAAAAAAAAAAAAAAAGAAAGAAAGAAAGCAAAGAAGTTTGTAATAAGGGAAATGGAAACTAAATCTATCTTGAAATACCATTTCTTATCCATGAGATTGGCAAAAATCAAAACCTTTGACAACCAGTCTTGGCAAAGCTGTAGAAACATAGGCACACTTCCATCACTGGGGGGCTGGGGAATTTGTTATACCCAGCCACACTGGACTTGTTTCTTGTCCTTCTTTAGGAACTTCCGCTGAAGTTTTCTTTGTGTAGTGCCCAGCAACTCCTATTTTATTTGTGAGAGCCAAATTTAACGTCACCTTTTGAAGGAAGACTTCTCCACCCTTACCTCTCACCCCTAATTGTTCTGCCAAAAGTGCTCACAATCCCCTTTCATTGTATCTCTCATAAATGATCTTTATTAACCAAGGTTTGTTTTCCCCACTCAAATCCAAAATTTATGAGATTAGTAAAATTAACTGTCATTTCCTCCAATACTAGCCACCTACTATGTACAATGGTAGTGAAATTAAAGAATATACTTACTTTTTGCACTATTTAATTCACTTCTCTTAGCCTCTGTTTCTTCAAGAAAATATGTATCTTTGGGATATTGTGACTATTGATGGATACTCTAAAGCACGTAATTCTGGATACAGAGTAAACCCTCAGAAAAGGGAAGATATTCCAAATTTAATTATGATCATCGTTACCAGTGCAGCATGTTTCTGGTTAACATCTGATTGATCAACAATTGCCAAACATCAGTCAGCCTTACCTCTGCTTCACTAGTGTTCCAAGAGCTGTGTTCTCCCTAAACTCATATTTACTTAACTTTTCTTTACTGTGACTGACTTCTTAAAATTAACTGTCTACTTTAACTTCATACCAAATTAATCTCCACAAATTATTAGTTTTTGTAATATATTTTTTGCAATAAATCATTATCTAATAAAAAATGTTTTGGGTGACCAACTAAAATCATCATGAGAAGGGGCTACTTGACTCGGTCTTTGGAAATTGCTGAGATAGATAATCACTTCATGTTTATTATTTTCTTTCTTTGCATGTCTCAATTGCACCTATGAAAGTTATTTATCTCCGTGTTTATCTTCGTCATTAACTGGGATCTCTAAAGGCAAGACTTGTGACTATAAATCCTTTTGCTGGTGATTACCAAGATACTTTCCCAGAACAGCAGCTCAATAAATGTTTGCTAAATGAATTAAACAGCTTTTGAGTACGTACATTGATTAAGGAATGTGCTAAAGTGTTGGCAGAATCCAAAGAATATATTATGCATATATAGTTCATTTTCATGAGTGTTAATAATAGTCAAGATAAATAACATTCAGTTCAAAATTATACTCAAGCTATACCTTAAGAAACAAGGTGTGAATTATTAACAGGTGTGTGTTAATGCTTGTATTTGCTGGGATATAGCTTACATATAAGCTTTGTATAAACTCTAAAAGTACAGACATGGTTGCAATGACAAGTAAGTCTAATCTCTGTTTCCGTTCACCCAGTGTGTCTGCCCAGAAACGATATGGTACCATTTCTCCACTGCACCACCACCTGGAGATATTCTAGGCATACAGAATTAAGATTCCAATTTAAGATTTAAAGAAATGCTGGTAAAAGATATTTCAGGAAGAGAGGATTGTAAATGCAAAGCCAAGAAGGTGGGAAAGTAAGAAAAAGGTAATAACTAAATTACGATAAGATAGAAAAGAGTAAATATAAGCTGATGGTATATACTGTTCCTGGAAATTCATAGAAATGGGAATACAAATGTTTTTAAAATACGAGGATGATTAATAAGACATATTTATTTCATTTATGTTACTTATTTACTTATTTATTTATTTTTTGAGCTTGGACATCATATAATTTTATTGTGGTATCAGGAAAAAGAAGAAAATTATCTTAACAAACATATCACTCAGCTAAAAAAAAAATGAACAAAATCTTGCCACTTACAACAACATGGATGAATCTAGAGTATATTCTGCTAAGTGAAATAAGTCAGAGAAAGAGAAATACTATGTGATTTCACTCATGTGAAGAATTTAATAAACAAAGCAAAGAAAGGAAAAAAAGAAGAGAGAGAAATAAAAAATCAGACTCAACTGTGGAGAACAAACTAGTGGTTACTGGAGAGGCGGTGGGTAGGGGATGAGTAAAATAGATGATAGATATTAAGAATACACTTCTTATGATAAGCAGTGAGTCATGCATAGATTGTTGAATCACTATATTGTACATCTGAAATGAATATAGCACTGTATGTTAACTACACTGCAATTAAAATAAAAAAATAAAAATAAAAAAAAAAAGAAATACTCAGGGGCACCTGGGTGGTTCAGTGAGTTAAGAATCCAACTCTTGATTTTGGCTCAGGTCATAGTCTCATGGTCTCATGAGACCGAGTCCCTAGTTGGGCTCTGTGTTGACAGTGCTGAGCCTGCTTTGGATTCTCTCTCCCTCTCTTTGCCCTTCTCCCATTCACTCTCTCTCAGTCCCTCTCTCTCTCTATCAAAATAAATTAAACATTTTAAAAATCTTTAAAAATGAGAGAGATACTCAGATGATGAAAACTTGAAAAAAAGAAATCTCATGGTCTTCTTTTGGCCACTATGAAGGAAAATGGTGCTGTTACACATTGTTGGTAGAAGTATAAATTGGTATGTCTACAGAAGGAAATTTGCCAATAAAACTTAGAATATTACTTGTTTATTTTTATTTTTTAATAACTTTTTAAAATATTTATTTAGTTTTGAGAGACAGAGACAGAACATGAGTTGGGGACGGGTAGAGAGAGGTGGGGACAGAGGATCTGAAGCAGGCTCTGTGCTGACAGCAAAGAGCCCCATGCAGGGCCTGAACCTACAAACCGTGAGATTATGATCTGAGCTGAAATCAAGAGTTGGACACTTAACTGACTGAGCCACCCAGGTATGCAGATAATTAGCCTTTTAAATTCATTTACTATGATCCAGAAATTCCATGTCTATGACTTTACTCTCCAGATACTCACATATATAAGCAATGATATCCATGCAAGAACATTTATTGCAACATTGTTTAAAAATCACAAAATCCTGGTAGTCTAATGCCCCCAATAACAGACTGGTCAAATAAACCAAGTATATATTAATTCAAGGAATACTATGCCATCTTTATAAAGAAGAGAGTTTTCCAAAAATTAATATGAAATGACCACCAAAATATTTAAATATAACAGGTAAGATAAGGGAAATGTGTATAGATTGTTTCTACTTGAGAAAGAAAAAGGATGGTTATAGTGTGTGCGCGCGCACGCACATGCACACATATACCTGCCTGTCTACATAAACAGACACGTACTTAGCTGGGCTTATAATACTTCTGTCAAAATACAAAAGAAATTGCCAAAGTAGTAATTACCTGTGGGATAGAAACTAAGAACATGGAGAGATAAAAGGAAAAATTACTTTACACTTTATATCCACTTGCAGCTGTTGAAATTTATAATTATTGAGTCAGCAAATATTTATTGAGTATCTACTAAATGCCTGGCACTTACATAGTTGCTGGAGATAAAGTACTTCTTTTTGTGGGGTTTATATTGTACATAGAGACATTATAAAAACATTCAAAGCTCATAGGACAAATATGATCAATTTGGTCAAAATAAATAGCACTGATTTTTTATTTCATCTATGTATATAAATAAAATAATTGTTTTAGCCCTTGCTCTTTTTCAAATCTAGTAACAAACTATAGAAGTGATTCCTGAAAATATTGTCTTTCTTTTCAAATCAAAAACTGTTTTCATTTTTACAATAAAACACAAACATTAAAAAATTGTTTTATTCACATCAATTTTATTTTATTTTATTTATTTATTTTTTTTAAATGTTTTATTTATTTCTAGGAGAGAGAGAGAGAGACAGGGCGAGCAGGGGAGGGTCAGAGAGAGAGGGAGTCCCAGACTGAAACAGGCTCCAGGCTCTGAGCTGGCAGTCAGCACAGAGCCCGACGCGGGGCTCGAACCCGCGAACCGCGAGATCATGACCTAAGCGAAAGTCGGACGCTTAACCGACTAAGCCACCCAGGCGCCCCCACATCAATTTTAAATGNTAACCGACTAAGCCACCCAGGCGCCCCTCAAATTACTTTTTAATTTACAATAAAAATAATTTCAAATATACAGTCTTACTTGCATTTAAAATTGATGTGGGGGCGCCTGGGTGGCTTAGTCGGTTAAGCGTCCGACTTTCGCTTAGGTCATGATCTCGCGGTTCGCGGGTTCGAGCCCCGCGTCGGGCTCTGTGCTGACTGCCAGCTCAGAGCCTGGAGCCTGTTTCAGTCTGGGACTCCCTCTCTCTCTGACCCTCCCCTGCTCGCCCTGTCTCTCTCTCTCTCTCCTAGAAATAAATAAAACATTTAAAAAAAAAAAGTAATTTGAAACCCAAACATTAGAGTTATGTCAAGAAGTTAGGGCTCAGATAAACAATACTAGAGTGTGGATAGTAGATTTAGAATTTTAAGAATAAAAATCTCAAATTTGGTGGATTAATTTAAAGATTATCACAGTAGATTTTTCAACAGGTTTTATGAACCCAAATGAGCAAAGGAGACAGTGTAGATGAAGCAGGAGCAAAGAGAGGTAACCTAAGTAGAGTCATCCAAACTTTGGGTCTAGAGGTTTCAAGAGCAAGATCTCAAATGTGATCATATAGATTTGAGTCTTCTTGACTCTATGGTAGGATGTGGTAGAATGGGAGGGAAAATAAAATGTGAAGTGCCATTTTGAATATGTTCAGTTCCAAATGATTTCAAGATTTATAATTAGAAATAGCTGAAAATGAGAATCAAGAACTGGGGAAAGCAGATGGGACAGGGTTTGAAATTTGGTTGACGTTTCACTCACACACAAGCTAACTATGTGATGACCGAGGTTAGCCCCAGAAGAAGAAGTTGCACCTTTTGGGATAAAACCTACAAGAGAAGCCATTGAAGATAGAATGGTGGCAAATGGATTAAGGAGAAAACAAGGACTTGAGAGAGGAAGCAACCAGGGAGGTGAGTTTTATAAAGATAATACAGTTAACAGGGTCATTGTGCAGGGCAAAGAGGGAAAAGATAAAAAGAAAATCAGCCACAATTGTGCCATCTGAGATATTTGCTTTAGAAAGGCAAATTTTGGAAGGATTCTGAGAACAGAAGGCATTTTATTAGGAGTTAAACGGTGAGATGCTGGGAAGACAGAAAGTAAAGTAGAAATAAAGATTATTCAAAGGTCAAAATAGAAATGACCTAAGGAATGTTTGTTTCGTACATTTCTTGCAGATCAGATAGCTAAGTGAAAGTATGTTAACTTGAATGTGCTTTGTGGTGTATCAAGAGGTTTGTAATTACTGGGATAATATTCCACACACTATACACTAGTACTGTATTTAATGTGATTGTTCTCCTTGTTCAGTTGATTGAATTAAATTCCTTTCTATTTTATTGAGCTGTCTAATTGCTCCATTATAATTTCTATGTATTCCCCCAAAGACTAGTTTCCTTATGATAGAATACAATGCAATAGCCCACAGAGATAAGCAAAGCACAGGCATATTATCCTTCCTTTACTTGAAGTAGAAATGTATTTGTTTTTATGTTAAAATTGGATTGGATAGGGAGATGCATTCTATTAAATTAGACCACAGAGAACTTACATAAATATGGATGGAAGGAATGTTTGTTAGGTGACTTTCCAGTTGTGTCCTGAAATCTGAGAGGAGAGACGCTTAGCAAAATTTCTTTGGGGAAGTGCCAGGAGGTGGCCTGAGTCATTACATTGCCCTTGAACATCAGACTTCTTTGAAAGCTTGGAGGCATTGGGTGCAACCGAGCTGATATAACATAAAAGAAGGGTTCAGTTTTGTTCATTGCTAGCTTGAAGGATCATATCAATGAGCAAGGAAGATGGCTTTGTTAGCCATATCTGAAGATGATCAGAGATAACCTAGTTGTTCAGTTTTGTGTGATTTTTTAAAAACTATATATAATTAAATCTATAGTCTTTGAGTGTTGGTATGGATTTCGCTGAATAGCTCAAGAGTATCTGTAAGGAGAAATTAAAAAAAAAAAAAAGAAGCTTACACCCAGTTCTTGACTTGAATGAATGTTAACTTTCTATTTGAGAGACAGAGCCTCAAGTTAATTTGGAGAAAATGACCAAAATCAAAGGGAAACAAAGAAACTAGTCTCACTCTCTGTAATTAAAGGTGAAGTGAATACAATGGGAAAACCAAAAACCGTCAGGAGCTGTGGAAACTACTCTGTCAGCAGAACCAGAGCCCTTGTGCGCTCTCTTTTGACTTCCAGGAGTACATGGCTCATTAAGTGCTTCCCTAAGAGAAGGGGACAGACCATTGCTGGGAAATATAAAGAGCTAGTAGTAGTTCCTGAAGGCTAGGAGAACATGTCATTCACAAGAATGTACAAACTGGAAAGCGTATTCTCTTGAAATCAGAATTATCAGTGTCTCTCCCTATATATTTGGAATCTCCAGGTACAAACAGAATAAATCAGCAAAACAAACAACAAATGCATTGTATGTGTGTGCGTGTGTATGTATATATCTATATATAGATATATATATATCATCTATCTATCTATCTATCTATCATCTATCTATCTATCTATCTATCTATCTATCTATCTATCTATCCTTTCTGTAGATAATGGTTGTTTTTGTTTGTTTGTTTTTGAAATCAGAACCTTCCTTTAGCCAGAGGTGTGCTACTAATTTAACTAATTTTGTTGTTATTGCTAATAGTGGTAATTCAATTCAAACAAGGAAGTACGGTCATTTGGTTATGGTGATCTGCTTATTTACTCTCCTCTTTAACAGGAGAATTGCTCCCAGTACTTGCTCTGGTTGTTATTATTGTGATTTTTATCTTTGTGGAATCCGAGTTTTCAGATCTATAAGGTTTTCTGATTTCTGGGCTTCAGTTTTTCTGTAACAAGAACAAGCATCTTTGGTCAGTCTTCAGTTTTGAAGTCATATTTGTGGTTAGATAGCTTAGCCAGAGAGTGCCTTAAGGCTGACCTGCTCAGATATAAACTCAACACAACTTGTTTGCTTCTCTTATAGTGAATAAATAGTATTGACTTCTGTAAAAGACAGTCTTTTATTCTTAAAAATTTGAGGAGTGTTAGATATATGCAATATATACTTGAAAAGTAATCCAGAAAAATTTAAAGAGTCAGAAGTAGGTCTTAACCTGAATAAATCTTTATTCAAAATGGATATTTTTATTTTTTTTTATTTTTAAAGTTAAAAAAATTTTTTACATTTATTTATTCTTGAGAGACAGAGAGAGACAGAGTGTGAACAAGGGAGGGACAAGAGAGAGAAGGAGACAGAATCTGAAGCAGGCTTCAGGCTCAGAGTAAGCTGTCAGCACAGAGCCTGACGCGGGGCTCAAACCCACAAACTGTGAGATCATGATCTGTGCTGAAGTCAGACACTCAACTGGCAGAGCCACCCAGGCACCTCATTTTATTTTTAAAGTTTTTAAATTTATGTGAGCGAGAGAAAGCACGAGGGGAAGGGGCAGAGAGCGAGGAGAGAGCAAAAATCCCAAGCAGGTTCCACATTACTAACATGGAGCTCTATGTGAGGCTTGAAATCATGAACCATGAGGTCATGACTTGAGCTGAAGTCCAACGTTTAACCGACTGAGCCACGCAGATGCCCCATAAAATGGGTATTTTATTTATTTATTTTAATGTTCGTTTGTTTTTGAGAAAGAGAGATTGTGAGAGGCAGAAGGGCAGAGAGAGAGGGAGACACAGAATCCAAAGCAGGCTCAGGGCTAAAACCCATGAACTGTGAGATTATAACCTGAGCTGAAGTCAGATGCTTAACTAATCGAGCCACCCAGGTGGCCCTGAAATGGATATTTAAAAAAAAGAAATTTGTGTCTAACATTATTAAGGTTATTACCTAACATTTTCTTGTTAAGTAAAAGTTCCTTGTGTATGTTTTCAAATATTGCCTAATTGTTTAATGAGTTATTTAAAAATTTTTAAACATAAATGGAATTACACTATATAAAGGGTTCTCAAACGTGCTTTCTTCACTAAATAAATCATGCCCAGTATTCTGTATTCATACAAAGAGATCTACTTAATTGACTTTAATGGCTGCATAGTATTTATAATCTAAATATTCCACATTAAACTGAGGAAGTCCCCTCTTTTTTTAAAAAAAGATACATATATTTTTTATTTTATTTTATTTTAGAAGGAGAACATGGACAGGAGAGACAGAGAGAGAGAGAGAGAGAGAGAGAACGAATCCCAAGCAGACTCCACATTCAGCCCAGAGCCCAACACGGAATCATGACCTGAGCTGAAATCAAGAATCGGAAACTCAGCCGAATGAGTCACCCAGGTGCTGAGAAAGTCCCTCTTGATGAATCTTTGGTTGTTTTTACATTTTTGTGACTATAAATATTCCTGTTTTGAATATCCTTCTGTATTATATTTATGAACTTGACAGATGACTGTAGAATATCTCTAGCTGTGGAATTGGTGGGGGCAAAGGAAAATGCCAATTTTTGAATCTAAGTTTTAAAATGTGTTGATATTTTACTCTACTTGCAATTTTCTGATATTTAAAGATATAGTCTCAAGAAACTATTAACTACATTTATTGGAATCAATGAAATCTCATTTATAATCATTAGGTAATAATCTCGTATTTGAATAAAAAATAAACATGAGTTTTGTGAATGTGGTAAAAGTATTTTATTATACACACAGATGATGAGATTACATCTCAATTTAATAATAGGGTGACTATTAAATTTAATAGTAGGGCACCTAAATATTATATGACTCCTAATGTGATACATTATAAAGTACTGTAAGACTTATAAAATGCACTTGCCAAAAATATTTACCCTATAGCTAATGAAATCCTTCCATCTCACTCTCACATTATAGAAATACAGGTGATAAAGAAAGTTGAATGATATCATGAGGAAACAATTGGACAAATCTGGAAGGTGGAAAACCATAGCAACTAGAGCAGATTCTTCAGTATGTCAATACTATTTGAAAATAAAGATGAGAGAACTCTTCTAGATTAAAATATACCCTAAGAGACATGACACCAAAATGGGAAAGCTAGTCTTTTATTGTGTTTTGGTTTAAACAAATATCTTCTTGTGCCAGAAAACAAAAGCACGCTCAAAAACCAAGGAGAAGGGAGGAGTCAACCTGAAAGGACTCTTGCCTGTGAAATTTGGGACAATTTGAACATCCAGGTGAATAGTGACAGAAGTATATTACAAAAAGTGAATAAAATAAATTCAAATCAAGGGGATTAAGATATATAAACTTCTAGTTAAAAAATAAGTAAGTCATGGAGTTGAAAATACAGCATAGGGAAAGTAGTCAGTAATACTGCAATAATGTTGTTTTGTGACAGATGGCAGCCACGCTTGTGGTGAGCACTGAATCATGTATAGTATTGTTGAATCAATATGTTGTACACCTGAAGCTAATATAATGTGTATGTTAATTATACTTCAACTTAAAAAATAAAAAAAATAAATTAAAAAATTGATGACTCCACTCTGGCAGGAAAAAAAAATTAAAGAGGAAGAGGGGAAAAAGAGTTCGGTTTTGAAGAAAAATTCCAACTAATAATACATATTTTACTCATCATATTATAACCACCACCATAATAATTTATTCTGACAACAATCATCAATGAGCTGAAGCCTGTGTGAAAGATTATTGGAGAACATGATAGTCACCTAGTATCAAATCATCAGACAAAGGAGAGCTTATCATTTAAAAAGATAAAAGAATACTTCTCAATTATGAAATTTGGAAGACACCATTTTTTTTTTTTTTACAAATAGTTTATTGTCAAATTAGTTTCCACATAACACTCAGTGCTCATCCCCACAAGTGTCCTCCTCCATGCCCATCCCCCCTCCCCCCCACATCCATCAGTCCTCAGTTTTTGTCAGCATTCAAGAGTCTCTCATGGTTTGCCTCTCTCCCTTTCCCCCACCATTTCCGCCCTTCTTCTCCCCCTTGTTCCTCCGTCAAGTTCCTCCTAATCCTCCCATACGTGCAAACATATGATATTTGTCCTTCTCTGCCTGACTTATTTCGCTCAGCATAACACCCTCAAGGTCCATCCATGTTGCTACACATGGCCAGATTTCATTGTTTCTCATTGCCATGTAGTATTCCATCGTGTAGATAAACCACATCTTCTTGATCCATTCATCTGTTCATGGACACTTAGGCTCTTTCCATGTTTTAGCTATTGTGGAGAGTGCTGCTATGAACATTGGGGTACATGTGCTCCTATGCCTCAGCATTTCTAGATCCCTTGGGTAAATTCCTAGCAGTGCTATTGCTGGGTCATAGGGGAGTTCTATTGTGAGTTTCCTGAGGAACCTCCACACTGTTTTCCAGAGGGGCTGTACCAGTTGACATTCCCACCAACAGTGTAGGAGGGTGCCCGTTTCTACATCCTCGCCAGCATCTAGAGTTCTCTGATTTGCTCATTTTAGCCACTCTGACTGGCGTGAGGTGGTATCTCAGTGTGGTTTTGATTTGAATTTTCCTGATGAGGAGGGATGCTGAGCATTCTTTCATGTGTGGAAGACACCATTTTAACCGAATAGTCAAATTTACATCCGCAATAATAGGACAAATTGATATATAAGCTTACTGACGTGACATATTGAGAAGGACATATCACATGAGTGGTATTACTGCCCGAAATATTTACCCTGAATCTAATTATGAGGAAATCATCAGACAAGTTCAAACTCAGGGATATTTTGCAAAACAATTGCTCTTTTAAAAGACTGAGGTCATAAAAGACCTAAAAAACAAGCTAACTAACAATCCTAGATTAAAGAGATATGGCAACTACATGTAATGTGTGTGATTTGATTAAATTTTGGGTTAGAGAAAACAACAAAAAAACCTAACTATGTTAGGGCAAATGGGAATATTCAAATATAGCAGTATATTTAGTAAGTATGTTACATCTATATTTCCTTTTTAAAAATTTTTTGAAGTTTATTTATTTTTGAGAGAGAGTAAGAGCATGTGAGCACATGTGCTTGAGCAGGGAAACGGCAGAGAGAGTGAGAATCCCAAGCAGCCTCTGAACCTGTCAGTATAGAGCCTGTTGTGGGACTTGAAGTCACCAACTACATGATCATGACCTGAGCTGAAATCAAGAGTTAAACGCTTAACTGATGGAACTACCCAGTCAATTATATTTCCTGAATGTGAAATTTGTGATGTGTTTATATGAGAAAATATAATAGTCCTTGGGAAGTGCTCACTGATCTATTTAGATAAAAGTATCATGATGCCTGCAGTTCACACTCAAACGGTTCATCCTTTCCTCTGGCTCTGACAAACTTGTGGTTATAGATATTATATATAAATGTATTTGTGTGTGTGTGTGTGTGTGCACGCACGTGCGCACACACGCATGTGTGTAGAGAGATAGCATGCAAATGTAGCAACATATTAATGATTTGTTCTGTATGAAAAGGAGTTTACTAGAGAGTTTACTAGAGCTGCCATAATAAATACCATAGACTGGATGGCTTAACCAACAGGGATTTATTTCCTCAGTTATTTCACTCAGCACTCGGGCTGAAGTGCAAGATCAAGGAGTCAGCAGGGTTGGTTTCCACTGAGTATTCCCTTTTTGGCTTGTAGATGGCTGCCCACTTTCTGCCTCTTCCCATGGTTGTCCTTCTGTGCATTCACACCTTTAGTGTCTTTGTGCGTCCAAATTGCCTCTTATAAAGATACCAGTCATATTGGATTAGGGACCATCCCAATGGCCTTCTTTTAACTTGGTCACTAATTAATTAAATTATTTATTAATTAATTTTTTATTTTATTTATTCTCAAGTTAGCTAACATACAGTGTAGTCTTACCTTCAGGACTAGAACCCAGTGATTCATCACTTACATACAAAACCCGGCACTCATCCCAACAAATGCCTTCCTTAATGCCCATCACCCATTTTCCCCACCCCCATCAACCCTCAGTTCATTCTTCGTATTTAAGAATTTCTTACGTTTTGTCTCCCTCTCTGTTTTTATCTTATTTTTCCCACCCATCCACTAATTTAAAGCCCTATCTTCAAAAACAATCACATTCTGATATACTAGGGTTTAAGGTTCCAACACATAAATTTCGAAGGGATGCAATTTAGTCCATAGAAACAGGTATTCATTGGATTATTCTGGCAACTTTCCTGTAGATTTGAACATTTTCAAAATAAAAAATTGAGGAAAAAATTCCCATATGCTTCTCTAAAATTAAATTATTTTGAGAATGGAAACATTTTGGTATGTACTGTTAGCTAAATTACTTATACAACCTTTATAAGATGCTATAGGAAGTATTTTGCTGTTGTCCCAGAAGCTGGACTATATTAGTCACTTTTTGTCAGCCCTGTCTGGGAGAGGAAAATAACTCATACCAACAGTCTTCCGAACACCTGTGTCCTCTAAATAAAAGCATTCTAGGAAGTGAAGCACAAGTTTGAATTGAAAATGAAAAACTCCCCTATTGCCTTTTCTGAAAAGTCATTCCTTCATTAGCTTATTAAATTTTAACATCTCATTGAAAAAGGATATTCTTAATGTAACACAGGTCAACATTATGATAGTGCTAACGGTTATAATCAGTCTTCAGAGTTTAAAAATATTGCTATTTGTTTTTTTCCTATTATAATTTAGCTATAAAATAAATGAATATAATTGCATTCACCTTTCATTTCTAATTCCTCTTGATATTTTTCAGTCGTAAAGCTTTTTCACCTCAAGCTGTGATTTGTCAGGTTTTATAACCTCTGAGTATTGTCAGTGTTGTGTATGTGTGGGTAGGAAATCTCTAGGGAAGATCCAGGTTCTGTAGAAAAAGGCATTGGTGATTCAGGAAGTGCTGTTCATTCCTCTGAGTGAATATTGAACCAATGCCCTCACACGAGAGGTGCTATCTTTTTGAAAATGACATAAAACAGAGGTCTTAACTTTAGTATGAGACTCTTTCATGAAAAACATCCAGAAATGACCTCAGTTTCAGATTTCATGAGAAGTCTTAAATTTTTTTAAGTGTATATACAGGTTTTAATACTTCAGAAGAGGAGAGGAATTTTACTGAGTTGCAAAGATATCTTTATTGCCTGATTGCCTTTTCAAAAGGAATGCTTTTTTACATGCTTTTAAGGTTAACCATTTTTTATTTAAAAGTATCTCATAAATAAAGGTATAAATGAAATAAAAATTCATTCATAATCTCACCATCCTGAGATGAAAATTATTATTTAACCATATATTATTCTATTGTTGAGTAAATAAAGAAAAATAATAAAGCATTTATCCTTTTTTTTGTGTGTGAATTGTACTTCAGGATAACTAAAAAATTAATTCTTAATTTATTTGTTTGTGAATCTCTCTTATTTCTTAATTACGATATTTAAAGTTATTTCCCCCTAGATACTGCTCTGTGTTCCACAAATTTTAACATGGGATATTTTAGTTGTTTAATTCTAAATTGTCTGAAATTATTCTTATTTTGCCCAGAACAAAAAATGGCAAAGTATTTCTTTCAGGGGCAATTGGATGTCTTCCTCTGGTTTTGTGTATTCAACCAGGAGCAAATCTTGTCTTTGAAACTTTGAGGATGCAAACCATCACATGTTACTGTTTTCTGGTATTTGGCTTTTTGCTTTGCTTCTTTTCCCTTTTTAGATTATTGGGCTCATTTCCAGACTCCCTATTTTTCCTGTTTCCTTGTCCATTTCTTCCTTCCGATGTATCTCATTTAGGCTCATTATACTTGGATAGCACCAGATGTTCCAAATTTATTTGGCATTTTATACTGTAAAAACTCTTAGTTGCATACACGCCTACATTTGAGTTAGCTGCTGCCCCCCAAAAAGTGATCAGAAAAAGTAATTTATATAGGGCATGAAAGTCTTGTCATTTAAATAAATTTTCCTAAGCACCACTCCTTGTGTTAGCAAGGCAATTTGGCAAATCAGCTACTGTCATATGTAACTACATAAAAGTGGCAAAAAGGATGTTATGTGATTTTTGTGAAATGCTCAGTTAATATTTGGCTTACAAAATATATACACTTTTCCACAGGGGGTATTATCTAAAATGTAATAGTATTTATATGAATTGTGTCATTTTCTTACTCCCAAGATGTACATACTTCCAAAATGTGTCATTTTCTTCCTTACAGAAAGGAAAGAGTGGATGGAGCCAGCCACTCTGTGGTGTGAGTTTGAGTTTGGGTTCCTAAAACTCTCCAATTCCAAGCAGATCCAGCTTCTTTTCTCTTTTCTTATCTTTTGTATCTAGTATGATGGGAAACATCCTTGTAATGTTTACTATGACCTCTGACCCCTCCTTACATTTTCCCATGTGCTTTCCCTTGGACAATCTCTCCATCACTGACCTGATACTTTGCTCCACTGCAGTACCCAGAATGATCTGTGATCTTTTTAAGAAGTAGAAAGTCATCTCCTTTGGGAACTATATAGCTTGAGTCTTCTTTAGCCATGCTTTTTGAAGGCACCAAGATGTGCTGCTCATAGCCATGGCCTTTGACATATATAAGGCCACATGTAACCTATCCACCACCTGACCATCATGAGCCCATGAATGTGAATTTTGGTTTTAGCCATTGTCTGGACCATTGGTCTCATTCACTCATTGGGCCAATTGGCTTCTGTGGTAAACTTGCTGGTCTGTAGCCCTTAATGTATTAGACCAGCTTTTACTGTGACATGCCTTGGCTCATCAAACATGCCTTCACAGACACTTATAACCAAAGCTCAGTCACTGCTAATCGTAGGTTCATTTCCTTGGTTACTTTCGTCTTGTTCAGCCTTTTACATCTTCATCCTGGCCACTCTGCGGGAAACACTCCTCTGAAGGTTCATCCAAGCCTCCTTTTACTCTATCAGCTCATTGTACTGTGCTGATTTTATTTTTTGTCCACTGATTTTTTTCTATATGCGGCCCTCTCCTTCAACACATTTGGATACATTTCTCACTTTCCCTCCTTTTCTAAATCCAATCATCTACACATCTATACGTTTAGGAACAGAGAGATGATGGCATCAGTGAGGAGAGGATTCAGTCAGCTTACAGGTGTTAGGAAAAAAAAAATCACTAAATGGCTTTATTGAAATTTTCGGGTAACTATTGATACCTTTTTTGTCTCTAATAGCCTATCCTCCTGAAGAAGAGACCATCTTTCTAAGATCTTTATTCTTTCGGTTGGAACATTTTTCTCTTTCTTCATTTTGCTGGACTGCATTGGTTTCTATGCATTAGATGAAATGTCCACATCTTCCAGTCTTGAAGGAGTGGTCTTGTGTAGGTGATGATTCTTCTCATTCAACCTCGCCCTAGCTCCGGTTGTCTCTCAAACCTCTGTGATTGTCGGAGCAGCCCATTTTAATTTTAATAGGTCCCAATAGTTGAGGATGTGTATCAAGACATGTCGTTGTGCCTACGGGGAGGATCTCAGCGCCTAGAGTCAGGCTAGGTGGATTGGAAGCCGGATCCAAGGCAAAGTAGGCCGATACAGACAGTCCAATGGGACCACAAGCAGAAGCCCTCGGGGCCACCAGTGCCGGGCAATAGGGTTGTCCCTTGGGCAACAGTCACAGACCTCAGGGCTCTGGATGAGTGTATAAGCTGCAGCAAGGCGGCAGGAGAGGCAAAGATGGAGGGCACCAGCCTGCCATTTGCTGAGAGCACGGGAGCACACGCATCTGTAGGTGTTTACCGGTGAGTCAAACCTGAGGCCGGCCCCGCAGGCATAAGCTCTAGGACAAACAAATAGGACTTTTTTTTTTTTTTTAATGTTTTACTTATTTCTAGGAGAGAGACAGCATGAGTAGGGGAGGGTCAGAGAGAGAGGGAGTCACAGACTGAAACAGGCTCCAGGCTCTGAGCTGGCAGTCAGCACAGAGCCCGACGCGGGGCTCGAACCCACGAACCGCGAGATCATGACCTAAGCGAAAGTCGGAAGCTTAACCAACTAAGCCACCCAGGCGCCCCCAAATAGGACTTTTTACAGAAAGATTGGGGTCTGGCAGTCTGTGCAATGTGGGGTGGTCACCCGCCCAGAAGGATTTCTCTGATCGTTTCAGCCCTAGGACCCAGCACCGGAACCTCCCCCGCGGGCAGCCCTCAGAGCCAGGCCCTCAAGGAGCCGGCTCGGCGCGCAGCCGCAGTGCCGTGCGCGCCGCACGCGTGGGGAAGCGCCGGCGGGAGATACCGCCTCCGGGGCTCAGGGCGGGGCAGCGAGGAGTGGCCCCGACAGGACCCCTCTACCTGGTGACGCCCCCAGCAAGCTGCCACATGTGTGTGACGTCACGTGGCTGTCGCTCAGGCCGAAGCTCGTCGAGACAAGGAAAAAGCAGATGAGCGGCTCCACCTCGGAGTCTGCACGCCCCTCGCTCTTGATAAGCCGCTTCCGCGCTGGGCACTGAGGCCGGTGAGGCTAAGCGCGCGATGGTTATTTTGGGGCCTGGGCGTGCAGGTTGGGGTGACGCTCGTGGTGTTTGAAGCCTTCGCTTCTCAGGGAGAAGCTCCGGGTTTTGCGTTCCCTTCCAGTCGTCGCGGCAAAGAGGTGGCAGTTTATGGCTAGATTGTGTCCCAGCCCCCCCCACCTGCTCAGATGTGGACCTTCTCTTGTATCTCTCGGTGGTGTAGGAGTCGACCCACCAGTTTCTAGGTTTTTTTCCTGAGGACGTTGCCCCATGGGTACCTGTAGCTCAGGTATGCTGGTGGGAAGATGTGGGCTCAGAAGCCTCTTACGTCGCCATCTTGAACTTGAACCCCTCAGGAGGTTTCCAATAGCCTGTTGTTAATTTTCCAGGTAGTATTTTAAATCAATTACCTGTTGATGATTTTGAATTGATAGCTTTATCAGCAGACCACAATCTACATGACATTGATCTTCAGAATGTGTTGAGGCTTTCTTGTATCCTACCTACTACACTCACACATTTTAATATTTCATGTGCACTTGACAAATTAATGGTTTTTTTCTGTGTAGTGAGTATAAAATTCTATATCTAATATTTCAAACATTATTTTTAAGGGTTCTTTCTCAAATTTAGGCACATCTTGAGAACCATACCCTTCTAACAAGTATTTTCGTTGTATATTTTAATGAAAGTAGATTAAAAAAAGTTTAGAAAAAAGAACAACCAGTTTTTAGTAAATAATCTATTGGTTTAGTCACCACCCAGGACAGGGTCAACATTCATAAGTATTCTTAGCCTATACCTCTTGGATTCCCACCCGCTCTCTAGCTCATTAGCTTCCAGGGATGATCAGATCTCCAATAATCTTTAGAGATACATAATGAATTCTAATCAATTTTAAATGATGTGACAGGAAAAAAAAAACTCTCTCCCTTTTAGTTCAGGTAATTTTATTGTGGCTAAACAACTCACACAAAGCATAGACACACAACAGGATGGTATTAATTGAATAATTAGATTTCTGAATCAAAGTGAAGTTTTAAATCCTATTATTGTATTGATTCATTTAGTCTTATTGATGAACTAATAACTCAGTAATGTTTATTTGTGATTAGTTGTTGGATGATTTTGTATTTGGTGGTGGAACAGAGGTTGGAGAGAAGGTGCATAAGCAATTATTCTGGGAGGTTGAACTATTTTAGGTTTGTTCAAGTAGCATCTATTAACATTACATGGAGCATACTTTGAGTAACTGTAATGATGGATAGTGTAGTTGACAGGAAGACTATAATCTATGGTAGTTATTAATGGGATAATCATTATTTCCTTCCTTTTTCTTCCCCCCGGAGGTGGAGGAGAGATAAAAAATTCACGTCTTTCCTCTGCCACTGATTTTTATAAGAATGACTTTCTCATTGAATCTTTTATTTTTAAAATTTTTTAATGTTCATTTATTTTTGAGAGACAGAGAAACAGCATGAGTGGGGGAGGGGAAGAGAGAGAGGGAGACACAGAATCTGCAACAGGCTCCAGGCTCTGAGCTGTCAGCACAGAGCCCGACCCGGGGCACAAACTCAGAAACTGTGAGATCATGACTTGAGCCTAATATGGTCGCTTAACCGACTGAGCCACCCAAGTGCCCCATCTCACTGTGTCTTGAGTGTACTTCCCAGTATGAGGCCTGCCTGTATCATGATAAGACAGGTTTCTCAGAATATTCCCCATGAAGAGCTCAACGTTTTAAGCAATGGTAGTTATACTAGAATAAACGTGAGACCCTTACTGTGGAACCTTTGAACCCTCATTTGATATATGGTTTCCCTTCGATTCTGTTCATAGATTTATCATCATGCCATGCCATGCCACTACTACTATTTTCAATGGGACTAGAATCCTGAACCCTCAGTTTAACTCTAGAGTCAGTGTTGGGCCCCTTGTTGTTGAGGCACCCCCAACGGGGGCCCAGTGATGCTGACAGACTCATATTTACCTTCCGGATCCATGTTATTCTTAGGGCTAAGAAGCACCAACTTGCACTCCTTCCTTTCCTTGGAAAGATCCATGTTTTGCAGGACAAGTCAACTTTACTGCTCAGAGAAAAATCACAGCATTTTCTTGTTCAGTGATCAAATATGGTACTTTCAAAGTCAGAATCACTCGTTTTCTGGATTGGGATCAGTAAAAACATAGCTTAGCTCTTGGGAAAAATAACCAGATCAGTTTTTCTCCTGAAAAGGGGTTTTACAGTATGAAAGCACACTTTACCCGGATTGTGCACATACACAATTGTGGAAAATAGATAACATGAGATAATTACTGGACTGAAAATCACCGTCAGAATTTTGTAGGAAACTAGATGGCTAAGGTAGAGCCTTTTGGGAACAGGTTAGGGACTGCTTGGGAATACTGTTCTCATTTTCACCTGTAGTCAAACCTCACTAATAAAGAAAAACATAGCATTATCTCTGAAACTGGGAACACTTAACTAGGTTCCTGCACCATTCTAGGTGGCATATGTGATTCTTATCAGTTATCTCTTGCTGTGTGATAAACCGTTTCAAAACTCAGTGTCTTAACACAACAATCATTTATTTGGCTTATGATCCTTTGGATCATCAGTTTGGGCTTGCTGATAAGGACAGGTTTTCTCTTGGTCTTGGAAGGGACCACTCATGCATTTTGTGGTCTGTTGCTCATTCTCTGATCAGTCAGTGGACTAGCTTGGAGCTGGTTTTCCCAAATGGCCTCACTCACTTTTCTGGGAGTGGGTGTCTGTAGGTAAGGATACCTTGGGTTTCTTGAGCTGGTCTCATCCTTGAGCAGGAACACCTGAATTTGTTCACATACCAGCAAGACTCCAGAAAGTGTAAGGAAGTGAACCCGAACCCCCACAAGCTCTGTTAAAGTCTGTGCATTATGTTTGCTAATTTCCCATTAGCAAAAGATAAGTTATATGAAGCCAAGCCCATATTCAAGGGTAGAAAAGTGGTCTCTACCTTTTGATAACAGAAGATGCAAAATCACATTGCAAAGAGGCATGCCATGAAGAATGGGACAAATATGTAGCCATTTTTGCTGACTTAGCTTGAATACTCACAACAACCTTGAGAAAATAAGAAAAGAAAGCTCAGGGAATTAACGTTATTAATCTAAAATTAGACAGCAATATCTGGAGGTGACATTGGTGTCAAAAAGAATGTATGTTGGCCTCCAAAGCCCATGTTCTTTTTTTTTTTTTTAACATCTTCCCACCAAACCACAGAGCTATAGTAATCGTAGGTAGCTATTCTCTGTCCATCCACCACTATCTTTAAAATACACACACACATATAGGCAGTTGCTATTTTTGCAATGTGTAAAGATCTACACAAATATAATTTAAATTACCTGGGATCCCCTTCCATCCAAGATGTTTGATGACCCTAAGTTCCTTCTGAATAGAAGTCCTTAGTGTCTTCTGTATATACATATATTCAGCAGTAACTAATGACACCATGTTGTAATTTTCTTTCTTTTTTTTTTTTTTAATATTTTTTTAATTTATTTCTAGGCGAGAGAGAGAGACAGCGTGAGCAGGGGAGGGTCAGAGAGAGAGGGAGTCCCAGACTGAAACAGGCTCCAGGCTCTGAGCTGGCAGTCAGCACAGAGCCCGACGCGGGGCTCGAACCCACGAACCGCGAGATCATGACCTAAGCGAAAGTTGGACGCTTAACCGACTAAGCCACCCAGGCGCCCCACCATGTTGTAATTTTCTTAGACCATAAGTTCCATTGCAAGAATTCAGTGTGCCATGTTGGGTTTATCAAGTGCCTAACAAAGAAGCTTGTTTAAAGATGTTCAGTATATGTTAGTTGAATAACTGAACTGTTAGCATTTACTTTCTTCACTTGAAGGTATAACAGAAATATCTCAGGCAACAATGTTGAGTTGTAGCTGGTATTTTCTCATACATTAATACAAAGAACCCTATAATTCACAGACAGTAGAGTCTGTTCATAGTGGAGTAGAGACAAATATCCCATAGGAAGAATTACATATAATTTACATAAATACCTCCCCTCCCCTCAGTGAGAAAGGTTTAATTCCTCTCTCCCTTGAGTGGGCCTATGCTTAGTGACATGTTTTACAAATGCTAGAGTATGGAAAAAAAATAAGATAAGGAGTCATTTTATAGGGAAGAAACCTGGCAAACACTTCTCAGCCAGGTGCTTAAGATTGACTTCGTCAGCAATGTCATGTTGATAGCATTTATAGCACTTCATCTTGATCTCATCCCCAAAACCTGTAACTCCAGTCTAATCATGAAAAGAGCACCAAACCAAGATTGAGAGACTGTCTATAAAATACCTGGCCTCAAAACCATCAGAGTCATCAAAAACAAGGGAAGTCTAGGAAATTGTCACAGACCAGAGGAGGCAAAGGAGACTTGATCACTAAGTAATGTGGGATCCTGATAGGATTCTGAACACAAAAAGGATATTAGGGACAAACTAGTTTCTTAGTCATTTTGGTCTTTAACAACTCACTGTAGACCAGGTGGCTTAAACAACATTTGTTTCTTACCGTTCTGGAGGATGGGAATCTAAGATCAGCGTGCAGTGTGGTTGGGTTCTTGGTGAAAGTCCTCTGTTGGGTTTACCCACAGTCACTTTCTTGCTGTGTTTTCTCATGATGGAGAGAGAGATTGTTTCTCTTGTGTCTCTTCTTATAAGGGCACCAATGCCATTTATGAGGACTCTACCCTCATGACCTAATCAGCTCCCAGAGCCCCCCACCTCCAGATATCATCAAAGGAAAGATTAGTGCTTCCACATAAGTATGAATTTGGGCCGAGGATAGAGGATACAAAAGTCAGGCCATAGCACTAGTGAGATAGAATGAACTGAGTATAGTTAATAGCATGAATGTTGGTGTTAATTGTGAGAAATGTATCATATAGTATAAGATGTTAGCGATAGGAGAAATTGAGGGCAGGATATGTGAGATCTCTTGTACTATCCAAATTTTTTTGTAAATCTACAACTATTGTAAAATAAAAGTTTATTGAAATTTAAAAACTATCTCAGCTAACAAAAAAGAATATATTCACTTTCAATTATGAAACAATTTATTTTTTTTAAATGTTTTTTATTTATTTCTAGGAGGAGAGAGAGAGAGACAGCGTGAGCAGGGGAGGGTCAGAGAGAGAGGGAGTCACAGACTCTGAAACAGGCTCTAGGCTCTGAGCTGGCAGTCAGCACAGAGCCCGACGCGGGGCTCGAACCCACGAACCGCGAGATCATGACCTAAGCGAAAGTCGGTAGCTTAACCGACTAAGCCACCCAGGCGCCCCGAAACAATTTATTTTCTGAAGACATGAAAGAAAGTGATTATTGAAAGAATATATAGCACCTAGAGTGTTGCTTATACGGTGATACATAAACCGATCTTAAATTAGTAGAAGTTATGGAAACATTAGGAGAACAGATTGTAGATGAAAATGCTGCCTCATTTTCCAGTTATAAGAGATGACAAAATAAAGAATTGTTAGCTCTTCTCAATCTGCCAAAACTGTGAGCTGGTAGGAAACTGGGTGGCTGGGAAATTGGTATGAGACGGAGACTTTCTATTGTAAATCATTTTGTGTATTTTAAATCTTGTATCATGTGCACACATGTGTTACCTACTCTTAAAAAGTTAATTAATTGGGGCGCCTGGGTGGCTCAGTTGGTCAAGCGTCCGATTTCAGCTCAGGTCATGATCTCACAGTTTTTGAGTTCAAGCCCCGTGTTGGGCTCTGTGCTGACAGCTCGGAGCCTGGAGCCTCTTTGGATTCTAGGTCTCCCTCTCTCTCTACACCTTCTCTGCTCACCCTCTGTCTCTGTCTCTCTGCCCCTTTCCTGCTTGCTCTCTCTCTCTCTCTCTCTCTCTCAAATATAAAATAAAACATAAAGATATTTTAAAAAGTTAATTAACAGTTGGCTCTGTTTGAAAATAACAAATATTACAGCTAAAACCTTGTATGTACTGAAAATCTGCCTCTCTCAGCCAGAGATGACAAGATTGAGCCTGATAAGCTACAAAGTTCATGGCCATGTAAATTAAGCCAGTGAGCTGAAATCCTTTTCATGCCTGGCAGAATTTCAAAATTGACACTACCTCAAAATTTGACTCGTGCTACATAATATAGCCATGGTTAAAAAAACAAAAAACAAAAAACCAAACAACTAAAAGTTCCAAAGTGTGAGAACTTTCTACCATGAGAATTAAATATTACCAGAATAAATAGTCAATTTGATGGTATTAGCATCGTCCTTTAGCAATAAGTAAAACTTTTAAAATGTAGTTTTATATTTGCAAGACAGAACCTGTCCAAAAATATCACCCTAATGATGGTGGTCTTTGAACAGAAGATTAATTAATGTATATCCAGGCTTCCTGTATTTTATAATCACAGGGTTTGGTAATTTTCATTAGCTTTTAAGTTAATAAGGCAAGTTATTAATCAAAATATTTTCTGAATACTGTACATGTGATCTTTTTTATACACGTTTTCAAAACCCTACAGAAAATCTAATGTTTAAAGCTTCAGTTCTGTTATTGAGCAGTTTCTAGCCACATGGTGCTGTGTCTCCCTAGTTTATCAAGTTTATTGTGATGGTGAGAAGGAAGACTCTATTCTCTTATAACTATTGCACCATGAGCAAATTAAAAGAAGCTTGTAGAAATTGGACCCCAAAAGAACTAAGAGTTTCTAAGGACTCATAGGATTTTAGACTGGGAATAGATTTTAGGGATCAATTTAGTCAAATCCCTTTATTTCACAGATGAAAAATCTAAGGGTCATAGAAATTATGTGACTGTTCATGGTTACCCATTAAACACTTGCTGAAGAGAACTAAAACTCTTAAGTTTCTCCCCAGATTGTCTTGCAAGGGATGTATATATGCCTATCACTAAATACAGATGTCATTCACTGATATTTCCAGTACAAACCATGGAATAAAAATACTGGGGAAGAGATAAGCAGGGAGCAAACAATTAAATGCAAATGAAGTCCTAGGAGAAATTTTGAGTCCTAAGAGAGAGGAACGAGAATTAAGCAAGGGAGGAAGAAGATGCCTATCTAATATCTCATAAAGTAAGCCTCTATTCCTTTATTCCATGACTAATGCCTTCTAAATAATACATTCTAAATGCAGGCATTCATTTCCAGTGAAGTATCCCAATCTAAAATTCAGCATAGACTCTATCATTTTTGAGATATTTCCTGATTCAAGTTAATACTATCCTTGCCTGCCTCCTTAACAGCACCACTGGGTGGGGACGTCAAGTGTGGAAATCAAGGAAAGGGGCATGAAGCTGAGCTGAGAATATCGAGAGACCATTCTAGAGATAGTTGTAGTAAGGAAAGTTCATTCTAATAATCCTTAAGGGGATGGTATAAGAACATCTGTTCACCATATCTCAGTTTGCTTGATGCACTGGAATACCTGGAATTGTGTTTAATAATAATAATAACACATGCAATTGTGTTAGTTATTAGCGGTAACTAAAATCATTCTTTACTATCTGCAATTATTAATAATATTTATTAACAGCTTCACTTTGTCTCGCCACAGTCATCCTTAATGATGTGGCTTTATTTTGGTCAGTTATGCAGAATTGTCTTTGGACTTTGTATTTAAAAATGCAAAGCATGCATTCTAGGAATTCTGCTAATTAGATACATAAATGAACAGCGGTTTCTGAATAGAAGATGCTTACAAGAGACCTCTATTGTATATATTTGAGAGGCTTTGTTTTATATTTTGTTTTGTTTTTTAAGGGACAAGATCTCTCCACATTTTCTCATTGGCCTTGCTTTTAACTTGAACAAAAGTGTGAGAAATATAATCAACAGTCTCTCAGTAAGGGGTACCTGGCTGGCTCGGTCAGTAGAAGATGTGACTCAATCTCAGGGTTGTGAGTTCAAGTCCCACGTTGGGTGTGGAGCCTACTAAAGAAAATAATAATAATAAAAAAGATTTTAAAAAATCTCCCCGTAATTCCCTACTCTAGTATTCTGCAGTTGGTACTTGACATTTTGATGTAGAGATTTGATGTTGTGATTACATCAGTTTTGACTCATACAGAAAAAACAAACATTAAACTTTTTTTTTCTCAAAGAGGAGTTTTATTTTCCTGAATATATAATAATAAACAGAAATCTTACAGTTAAAAATGGACAGCTGGTTTCATTATTTAATGTGTCCTGAAATGGTATTGAAAATATAATTATGAGTAAAGAAGGTGAGGGATTTCAAAGAATTTTCGGAAAGAGAATAATTTTGGGTGAGATCTTGAGTCTAGCACTGTGTAAAATAAAGCACTTATCTTCACTGAGTTCACTGCATAGTTGGAGAACAAATTTACACACATGAAATATTAAAAGCTAAATTAAGAGCTAAATTTTATTGCAGAAACCCAAGAATTCTACCAGTTCAAAACACTGGGCTAGAGCAGAAAAGAATGCTTCTTGGTGAAGTGTTCATAGCTTCTTCTCCCCACTTCCCTACTTAAAAGGTTTATACCTCAAGGAAAATTACTAATTTGTCTCTAATAAAAAGAGTGTATGCAAACACCACAAAGAAAAAAACACTTTAATGGTAAAAAAAAATTGTAGGAAAGAGCATCTGGAATGAGTCAATATAATTCTGTTGGATGTGATGATGGTATCATGATTGTAATTTCCCTTATCTTTTAGAGATTCATATTAAAATATTTATAGATGATATGGCATGTCTGAAATTGTTTTAAAATATTCAGAAAAAGTTTTTTGGCATAATAAGTGAAGTAAAAGAACAAAATGTTGATCATTAATGAAACTAGGTAATAGATACAGAGAGACTGTTCTATTTTTCTGTGTGTATTAATTTCAGCATAGTAAAACGGAATGGAAAGAAAGAAAAAAGAAAGGAAGGAAAAAACAAAAGCATAATCTAGAGCAAATGTTATACTGAAATGCAAGAGTAAAGTCAGGAGCAAAAATAGAAGGTCCTCTCTCTTCCTTATTTCTTTGACATCTCTAAAGTTTCATTGCAAAAGGAAACAGGGGGCCTGCACTGATTCTCTATTTTCTCATGTATCATCTATGCATACAGATATATTTGTATACAACAAAATAAAATATAAAAACATGAAAACATGAGAGGGACTATGGATATTGCCAGTTGAAATCCACTTCTATTCCCCATTGATAAAGGCAATACCTTGCTGTTAGTTACGGCCTTGTAACTAAGGGCTTATTACTGGAATGAGTGCACACTAATTCATGTCACTTGTGGGACTGAATTTTTAATTTCCTTTTTTCCTGTCCACTGCCTACAACAGAAACATCATGGCAACCCAGCCTTAGCCAGGTAGAAGGTAATGGAGGGCATGGCAGAGTTAAGGAATGAAAGAGTAGTCACATTGAGACAATAGGAAAGAGAAATAAAGTTTATATTTAAGCTAGTGGAGAGTGAAGGGGAATATTCTTTTTTAATATCAGTGTTTTGCATACTCATATTTCTACAGAAAAAAGTATCATTGAAATCTTTAATGCACAGGGGACTAAAATTAATTTTATATGTATATACTTAACATTTTAAAATACGCATATAGAGAAATTAAATGGTAATATTTGAAGTCTATAAGTTGCATATTTATGTTGTTATATTTAGACATCATTTTCATACCTGCTGCCAATATATTTTAATATATATCAATTAAAAACCAGGGAAGCTGGATGGCTCAATTGGTTAAGTGTCTGACTCTTGGTTTTGTCTCAGGTCATGATCTCACAGTTTATCAGCTCCAGCCCTGCATCGGCAGCTCTGAGTCTGCTTGGGATTCTCTCTGTCTCTATCTCTCTCTCTGTCCCTGTCCCACTTGCACTGTCTCTTTCTCTCTCAAAATAAATAAATAAACTTAAAAAAAATATTTTTCTTTGTGGTAACATTTTGGTGGTATTAGCGTGATCTTCATTGAGTATAATGAACTGTCAATCTTTCAACCATGTAGCTGAGCTTAGGAATTGGCTAACACATACTTTTTGTTTTACTAAATCTCATTTGAAATTCTGAAGAAAGACGTAAGGTTTTTTTGAGTAAAAACTTACTAATTTTGTGAACCCTAGAGATGCTCTTCTTGGTATATAACCAAATGTAACTAATAAATATTTGACCTGTTTTTTGTTAGAGTGAGTAGCCACATAAAAATAATGATTTAAGAAGAAGGGAAAGAAAAAAGAAATTCAATTAAAACACGTAATTTCAATTAGCGTCTAACTAATAGACTTTCAACAGTAATTTTGAAAACCCTTTTAAATTTCTGTATATAGAAAGGTATTTTTATTTGATTCTATCTTGAGCTTAGTATGAAAAAGTTAATTGTACCACACTGGAGTTAAGTGATAAGTCTATTTTGAATGGATGATAAAATTTTAAGTTGAAAAGACAGCTTCACTGAGCAAAAGTGTGTATTTTAACTAAATAATTTTGAGTGCTTGAATCTCTTTTCCTTGTGATCTCTGAATAAACTAATGTAAGAAGTCACAAGTAAATTATTTTATGGTTACTAGAAGAAATAATATCTAAACCCAAATGTCCATTGGTAGAGGTGTGTTAAGAAATTATGATATGTCCACAAAAAGCAAGGTGTAGAACAGAGAGTATATGATATGCTGCATTTGCATAAAAATAATGGAAAAGATAATTTTCTTTTTTAACTGCATGAGTAAGTTATTGTATAGTTTTATAAACAAATCAAAAATAAGAAATTGTGCTAAAACATATCTATAAGAAGCGACATTATAAAATAGGACTCATTTCAGAAACAGTTACTTATTTCACTTTATTTTATCAACAATCTTTTAAGTAAAAAATGAATATTGTTGATCCTTTACAGAAATGAAAGATGGGGGAGGCATGAAGAAACCTGACTTCATAGTATCCTAGTAACCCTTTTTTAAAAGAATCCTTCAAAAACTGCCTATATTCTTTACAGCCCTCACTTTTACTACTTTAGGAATGTCACACTTCTCCGCTCAGAGAGAGGTTTTTTCATTATCTATTATCACAGATGAATTTCTGGCACTTTATTAACCTCCTCACTGTTTCTGTTTTTACCATCCTTTTATTTGCTTATTACCCAGCAGGGCTTGAAAGGGAGCAAGTTTCAGGTTTCTTTATGACACAGTGGCTCACCTATTAGGATATTTTTTAAGTCAAAGCAATTCTCCCGTCCTTCTTAAGGAAAGTGAGTAGGACGCTTGAATGTGATCAGTCTTCTGTTGTTTTGTCTCATCTTCCTAGAGAGACTGTTTTTTTCATTTGGACTGTCTTCCTGGCTTCTCAGATTATTAGACATGACTATATTGAATTTAGAATCAAAGACACTTGAGAAAAGAGTCATTTTTTAATTTTTACAAATATATCCATGCACCCAATCCATGCCAAGAAGTAGCAGGATTTTGACAGGACATTTTTTGGAGACTATTTTAACACTTGCTGTGGCTTTTGCTAGGAAGATTTTGTACCTTCTTTTGTTTTCACTTTGGAATTTGATTGCCCAGATGATTAGTCATTTGATATTTGTCAAATATTGTTACTTGGGCTTTGTTTCTAAATACTAAAATGTTTTTTTTTTCTAGTTTGCCTAAATAAAAATAATTGCTTATTTCTAGCAAGTCACAGTAAACGAAAGGAGTCAAATTTTTCTTCAGCAGTCTACACCTGGTTTTGATAAGCTGATTGATTTGTATTGAAGAATTTTAAGCTAGTTTAGTTTCAACTAGTTTAAAATTTTTTGTTGGCAAACCTTGAGAATGATGATTATACTGTCATCCCAGTCTTCAGCATCAAAACTCAGAATTAAAGGTTTCTACAGTTTTAAAGTAACCACTAATTCATATTGATTTTTACCTAAAAAATCTCCCATTTGAACTACTGCAAGAACTCACAACTGCTTTCAAAGAAGAGAGTGGGAATTGATGCTGTATGACTTCCAAGCGTAGGAGAGTTTCTACTTGGCTTTTTCCTCTTGTATTTGTCTGAGAGAAGCCAGCCACCTTGTCATGAGGACAGTCAGCCCTATAGGAGGTGTCCGTGCGGAAAGGAACCAACTTGCTAGCTTTGTGGGACAAACCAACAGAAGCAGACCCTCCAGTCTCAGCGAAGCATTAAGGTGATTTTAGCCTTGAGTCTTCCAGTCTGCCAAGATGCTGTGTAGCTAGGACAGGCCCCCACTACTGTGTCGTGACTGAACTCCTGTCCCATAGAAACTATGAGATGGTAAATGATTATTTTGGTGCAGTGTATTACACAGCAATAATATAACATACTCATTGAAACAGGTTGTCACTGTGTTAGAAAGTAAGGACTGTACAGTCCTGTCCGGGGGGGTGGGGCAGAGAAAGGGAGGGAGAATCCCAAGCAGCCTCTGCACCGTTAGTGTGGAGCCCAACAAGGGACTCAGTCTCACAAACCATGAGTTCATGACCTGAGCTGGAAGCCAGAGTGGGGTGCTTAACTGCCTGAGCCACCCAGGTGCCCTGAAAGATAAATTTTAAGAGGATATAATCGTGGCTTTCATACAAATATAAACACATGAGTGAAGATTTTTTAGTTTTTTTTTTTAATGTTTTATTTATTTCTAGGAGACAGAGAGACAGTGTGAGCAGGGGAGGGTCAGAGAGAGAGGGAGACACAGAATTGGAAACAGGCTCCAGGCTCTGAGCTGGCTGTCAGCACAGAGCCTGACGCGGGGCTTGAACCCACGAACCGTGAGATCATGACCTAAGCGAAAGTTGGACGCTTAACCGACTAAGCCACCCCGGCGCCCCGAGTGAAGATTTTTTAAAAAATCTCTTAGTTTATGAAGGAATCAAGATATTATAACCAATTTAAAGAAGAATTCAAAGAACTAAATATATAAGGCAAATAAGGAATGCCGAAATGGATTTACAAATAAATGCAAAACCTATTAGAATTGGTCAGCAACGGGACACCTGGGTGGCTCAGTCAGTTGGGACTCTGACTCTTGATTTCAGCTCAGGTCATGATCCCAGGGTTATGGGATGGAGCCCCACCTCAGGCTCTGCGCTGAGTGTGCTTGGGATTCTCTCTGTCTCCCCCTCTGCCGCCCCCCCCCCCCCGCCAAAGAATTGAGCAGTGTCTATATAGCAGTAATCATTTGCATTCTACCAGACACAGTTTGTATTTTTATGGACAAGATTAATTTACATAACTATCATTCTTTTTTTTTTTCATGACATTGTCAGGTTTTAAAAACTGAGTTCACTGCTTTGTGGGTTATTCTCAAATCTACATTTGTCTAATTGTTTCCTGAGGGTTAGAGTCACAATAAGCAGTTTCTTGAGATTATGTTCTATCTAGGTGGTGTTGAGAACAATGTAGTTTTGTTGGCCAGGTACCAGTTTTCCACTGTTATAGAAATTGCTCCAGTGACCAACTTTTCACACTTGTGTGATCATGTCTTTGGGATAGCAATTCCAAACTTGAAGGTGCATTAAGTATCAACTGGGAAATTTATTGAAATTGCAGATTATCATAAATTGCAGATAACTCTAGATATTTTAATTTAATAAATCCTAGATAAAACTTATGAGTCTACATTTTTTATTACCACGCAAGATTTTTCAAATTGTATTGGGCAAAAGAGTACATTTGAGAAACCACTTACTTAGAGAAAATTACCTGAGAGGCTTATGGGGAAAAAGCCTACATGCATTTTAAATTTCAGCATGTATTTCCAACCTATTTACCACAAAGCTCCCATTTCCCTAAACTGCTGCTGGCAATGTGCTTTGTTAATTTTTGCATTTATTTCTAATTTACTACCATTTTACCTTTGGAGTAACACTTAAAAATATTAACTTTTCTCTATTTAAAACCTAATGTATATACATAGGAGATTTATAAAATATTTTCATTTTTATTTTTACTTAAAAAAAAGTGGTGCCTGGGAGGCTGAGTTGGTTGAGCATCTGACTTTGGCTTAGGTCATGATCTCATGGTTCATGAGTTCAAGCCCCACATTAGGCTCTGTGCTGACAGCTCAGAGCCTGGAGCCTGCTTCAGTTTCTGTGTCTCCCTCTCTCTCTACCCCTCCCCTACTTGCACTCTATCTCTTTCAAAAATGAATAAGTGTTAAAAAAATTTAAAAAAGGAAAGTGATGATTGGAGTGGTCTCACTAGAAGATTAAAATATGATTTTATTTTTTCATAACTTTTCCCTCAAACGCAAGATTTAAAACCTTCCAATGGAATGCATTACTTTCAGAGTACTTATCAAAGTCTTATAGAGTGCCTGCTGGGTGCTAGGTAACATGCTAAGTGTTTTACAAATATTGATTCATTTACTCATCCTAAAAACCTTGTAAGGTAAATACTTTTATCATCCTTATGTTTCAGATAATGAAACCGGGGCATAGAGTAGTTAAATAACTCTGTCAAAGATTTGCAGAGAGTGAGTAGTGGAGTCAGGATTCAAATTTATTGAAAGCCGTGGAGATAGTCCCGGTTTCACACTTGTTTGTGTATACCTTATGACATAAATTAGTTGGTGTTACCCTCCCCCGCAGTGTTTACCAGGGTGTTTTCTTAGCATGGGTGTTCCTCCTCCCTTTTAAGATGCAGGGAGATGTTTTGAGATTCGGAGAGGTTGAAAATGGAATAGGTCAAAGACCCCTAGAGAAGGGATATCTCTTCCCATTTCTTACAGCAGCAGCAACAACAACAACAACAACAACTACGTGGTTCCAATATGGAAGAGGTAAGGGAGCTAAGAACATTTTGGTATCACAAGGGTTTTTTTTTTTTTTTTTTTACAGTTTTAAAGTTTTAGGGGGCTCCAGCCTGGGTAGGAAAGAAGCAACAGCAGGGAAAATGCTGGATGCCCACAAGAGGCAGGGAAGTAGCCTGACAGTCCCCAGAGAACATAGATTTGTGAGTTGTTCTTGAATACAAAGGAAATGCTCCATTGGGATTTTCTGTTCAGTTATAGAAAATACACATTTTTTTCTCCCTAGAAGTTAAGTACTCTTAATTATGTTATGATGGAACATCAAATACACTGTTCAAATTATTGTATAATGGAGACAAGAGTGTTAGCAATAAATATATCATATCATCTCTTTAAAAATTTTAGTATTGAGTTGTGTCAGATTTTTTTTTTTTAACTGGTTGCTTGATTAGGAACTTTCAAAAACATTTGGGGAAGAATTTGCACAAACTTAGGTCCTGGAAAACAGGTTAAGCAGGTTGATAAAATGGCTATACATGCTAATAAGCCTCATTAAAAAGAAAAATAGTTTATTGTCACGTTGGTTTCCATATAACACCCAGTGTTCATCCCAACAAGTGCCCTCCTCCATGCCCATCACCCCCCCCTCTTTCCCCTCCCTGTCACCCCCATCAGTCCTCAGTTTGTTCTCAGCATTCAAGAGTCTCTCATGGTTTGCCTCCCTCCCTCTCCCCCACCATTTCCCCCCTTCTTCTCCCCTATGGTCCTCCGTTAAGTTCCTCCTAATCCTCCTATATGTGCAAACATATGGTATCTGTCCTTCTCTGCCTGACTTATTTCGCTCATTTTGCATGCAGGCTGGTAGGTTCTGTGGTCAATGCAGCTGTGTATTTACCCCCACAAATGAAGTATTAGAGAAGTTGAAATGATGCTCTCCTAAAATACACCTAACACATGGAGTTGGGACATGGTGATTAGTGAAAATTCTAAAGACAGTGTAGGCACAAGTAGCAAAGCCAGTTTAAGAGCTGATAATTTTATCAGCAGTTCTCAAATTTAGTATAGCAGCACCAGGATTTGTCTTGATCCACAGCTGTGAGAAAGGAACTTTGCTGCTAACAACAAATGCCAAAATTGTAAATTATGTTATTCATAAATTAGTTATATTTGTAGTACCTTATTGTCCTGAATTTCTTGAGTAGGAAATGTGAAAAGGATAATATTTTGGTTTATAGGATGTGATTTAAAGGATTTGGGGAATGCCTTTTGATCCTCAATCCCACACTCCTACCAACCTACTTCTGCCTCTCTAAAATCTCCTACATAGTGATATTTTCTTTCCCTCTTGCTTTAAAATTATAGACTTAAAAACTTCAAATGTATTAAAGCAGGCAGGAGCTAAAGCATTTCTGTAAAATGAGTTGAAGTTTAATGGGTTATGAGCTACATTAAAATTTAATTAAAGACCAAATATTACCAGGAGAGAACAAACCTTGGAAAGGTGTGGAGATGGATAATTAGCAGCCGAATTATTCTTGGGCTTTAGGAAGGGCCTGAGTAGGAAGAATGCTTATGAATGAAGGAATCCTAAGGCTAGCAATCTGTTTGGCATCTAGATCATGGAATAGAACACTAGTAAAATGAATTCTAATCTTAGCTTTGAAATATGGCTTTGGAAAGCTTCATAACTTTGAACTCTCTCTTCCTTGGTTGATAAAGTTTTCAAAGAAAAAAGTGCATAATATTATATGCTTTTAAGAGAAGCATCTCCCTCATTCCTGGTAGAAGTATAAATTGACACAGGCTTTCTGAAATTCTGTTGGCTAATATATGCATTCATAAAGTTAGTATCATGCAATGATGCTAATTTTCCAGGAGGTTATACCATTTTTTTACCTTTGCTACTTGTTATTAAGGGTTCAAAGTTTAATGTTAATTCATAGTTTGGTTTCTGATAAAGATGAAAATAATTTCTGCCTAGGAAGAAAAATAACCTTGAGCTCCTGGGTGGCTCAGTCCGACTTCGACTCAAGGCATGATCTCAAGGTCCCTGAGTTCGAGCCTCGCATCAAGCTCTGTGCTGACAGCTCAGAGCCTGGAACCTGCTTCTGATTCTGTGTGTCTCTCTCTTTCTCTGCCCCTGCCCCACTTGTGCTGTCTCTCTCTCAAAAATAAACATTAAAAGAAATTAAAAAAGAAACATAACTCAAAGATTATAGTTTTTTGTTCTGTAAGACATTAAACAGATAAAAAAATGTAAACAAAAAATATTATTCTAATATATATTCTTTTCTAAATGCCTTAAATACCAAGATTCCCAAATGCTTTTGGAACTAGCTTAGTGATCTTACTGATTCCCTCATGATTGAGTTAGATAAATATTTGAAAAATGTCTAATTTATATTTTTATGAGGACCATGTTTTTAACTTTAAACAATAGCTTTATTGATCTTTTGACAATAGGGCTATTAGACATCTAATTTAATAAATAACAACAAAAGAAAACTGAATGAATACTAACCTAAGGGAGCATCATCTCTTTAAGCAAAGGAAAAACCAAAGTGGCACACTGTTATCTCTTTTTTAAAAATGTTCACTCTCATGAATTTTGTATTTTTGTCCTTCCCTGATCAGGTTGATAATATCCATATGTCCAGTGAATAATCTAAACGTTCATGACTTACTAGTTTTGTTCCTCCTCAGTCTCTGAATATTTATCCTTCAGTTTTCCTTAGTTTTGAATGTTTTTCATAAGAGACCACTATTCTTTTATTAAGATTCACTTACATAGAATAGAAGGTAAAAAAATAATATAGAACATGGTCTCCTTTTATTCTTGGGTATAAAAGTTGCAGCATGAACTCTTCTGTCAGAAAGTTGCAAGTATTTTTTACCCACCAAAGACTGTCTTATACTAATATAAATTTTCAAATCCTTTAAGAATAAAATATTACTCAGATAATTTTGTGCATTTGTGTATACTTTGTTTTCTTTAAGAACTATATATGAATTTACAGAGCATAAATAAATACAGATTTCAAATTATATTAGTTTACTAAGATTGCCATAACGAAATACCATAGACAGGATGGCCGGTGCAACAGAAATTTATTTCTCACAGTTTTGGATACTGGAAATCTAAGATCAGGGTGCTGGCAAATCTGATTTCTGGTGAGAGCTATCTGTCTTGCCGACATTTGTCTTCTCCATATGTCTTCTCATGGCCTTTATTTGATGCGTGTGTGAAAGAGAGAGCTCTCTGATGTCTCTTCTGGAAAGACACTAATCCTATCAGGTCAAGGCTCCAACCCTTATGACTTTGTTTACCCTTAATTAATTCCTTAGAGTCCTCCCAACTCCACATTGCCACACTGGAGGTTAGGGCTTCACCATCTGAGTTTCTAGGTGATGGGGAGGATACAAAGATTCAGTCCATAACAAAAATGTTTAAATATGCTGCACATACCTGCAGTTCATTTTGAGGCTTATTGGTAATGGAAAAGAAAATACTAAAAACTCATTTTGAAACATCAGTAAGGTTTCATTAACTTCAGGAAGTATAAGGCTAAGGCAAGAGCATATATTTATATCATTTGCTTTTTTTTTTTTTTAACATCAAAAGTAATGATATCACACTTCTATCAATGTTTAGGAAATAATGGTGCATTTTCCTGCATATGTTAAGTTTTAAACTGATAGAAGATCACACTTCATAAATATAGGGAGGCCAATCTGTAATTTCTGAACTAATTAGTTAGGGGATGAAAAGTAGTAGTGGACTATTTTGTTTTTCAACACATTGGATATTTTTCTTAAAACTGCCTTTCTTCTGATCAATAAACCCTCCATGGTACAAACTCGTATCTGTCTTTCTTTACCTCATGAAACAGGTACTTGGTTTTGCCCTTGGCTTTATCATGGAGCAGAGCTTTGTCAGGCAAGCACACCACAGGTAATATGCATATTTGTGCTGAAACAGTATTGAAACGAGTACAGTAAACACAAATCAGTGTGTATGCCATTTTGTTTGTTTCCTATGATTAAACAGATCTTTTCTTGTTCCTTCATTCAGCTCTAGTATAAACAAATGAGCTTGACCTAAGGTACATACGTTACTTGAAAATACAAATGCATGATATGAAAATCTCAATATTCCATTACTTCCTTTAATTTTTAAAAGTTCAATGATTGAAAACAAAACAAATGGACAATCAAAAAAAAAAGACTATTTGGAAAAGATAATTTGTATTAAAAGGGATTATTTTATTTTTCAAAGGCATTATCTACTTAACAAAAAAAATTTACCAAAGATTTTCTTCATATCATAGTCCATTTAAAATGAAATAAAGCATTGGAATTTTAAAGTAAATATACCAAAAATAAACCTAACATACATATTTAAGTGAAATAAAGACAGCTGTGGGAGTTAACAGTAAGCATCTGTTATTAGCTAGATGTGAACTTTAGAGCACAAGTAATTCAGTGCATAAATGAGATTTTGAGAGATGAAGGAAATAATATCTTTAAGAGCCAGAAATCAGTTTACACTGAATGAATCTCAAAATCAGAACTCAACAGAATCCTTGCATTCAAATATATATTTTTCTCATACAGATATATATTTATATCATATATCTCATATATCATATATCTCATTCATATCATATATCTCATACAGATATATAAAATATATATGATATATACCCATATAATATATAAATATACACTTATTATATATCATATATATAATGAAGGGTTAAAAGTTTTACTCTTTAGCTTTTAAAAAAATTAAGTTTATTTAAAAAAAAATTTTTTTTTTTAAATTTCTAGGAGAGAGAGAGAGACAGCATGAGCAGGGGAGGGTCAGAGAGAGAGGGAGTCACAGACTCTGAAACAGGCTCCAGGTTCTGAGCTGGCAGTCAGCACAGAGCCCGACGTGGGGCTCGAACCCACGAACCACGAGATCATGACCTAAGCGAAAGTCGGACGCTTAACCAACTAAGCCACCCAGGCGCCCCAATAGTTTATTTTTTACAATTGTAAGTTCACAGCAAAATTGAGAGAATGGTAAGAGATTTCCCATATATCTCCTACCCCATTTATGCAGTCTCCCCTATTATCAACATCTCCCACCAGAGTGGTACATTTATTACAACTGGCGAATCTATGTTGACACATCATAATCACCCAAAGCCCATAGTTTACATTATGCTTCACTCTTGGTGTCATATATTTTATGGGTTTGGATAAATATATAACGACATATGTCCATCATTATGGTATCATGCAGAGTATTTTCACTTCCCTAAGATCATCTGTGCTCTATCCATTTATTCATCCCTTCCTCCCTGACCCCTAGCAACCCTTGATCTTTTTCCTCTTCTCCATAGTTGTCTCCAAAATGTCATTGGGTTGGAATCACGTGGTATATAACCTTGTCAGATTGGCTTCTTTCAGTTAGCACTGTGTACCTAAAAGTTTCTCCGTGTCTTTTCATGGCTTGATAGCTAATTTTTTTTTCTTTTGTAATGTTTATTTATTTATTTTGAGAGAGAGAGACAGAGAGCATGAGCAGGGGAGAAATAGAGAGGGGGAGAGAGAGAATCCCAAGCAGACTCCTTGCTGTCAGTACAGAGCCCAAGGAGGCTTGATTTCATGAACGGTGAGATCATGAGCTGAGAAGAAATCAAGAGTTGGACACTTAACCAACTGAGCCACCCCAATAGCTCATTGATTTTTAGGACTGAATATTTTTCCGTTTTTTGGTGTACTGCAAACTTAGTTATCCATTCTTCTACTGAAGCACATTTTGTTGCTTCTAGTTTTTGGAAATTGTGAATAAAGTTGCCATAAAGTTTCTATGTATAGGTTTTTGTGTGGGCATAAGTTTTCAACTCCTTTCAGTAAATCCCAAAGAGCACAATTGCTGGGTCAGTCAGTTAGAGCATGTTTAGAGTATGTAAGAAACTACCAAACTGTCTGCCAAAGTGATTGTACTGTTTTGCATTGAAACAACAATAAATGATAGTTCTTGTTGCCTCACATCTTTGTCAACATTTGGTTGTGTAGATTTTGGCTCTTATAATGTATGTATAGTGGGATATTATTTTAATTTTCGTTTCCCTGATGACCTATGCTGAGGAAAATTTTTACATATGCTTATTTGCCATCTGTGCATCTTCTTTGGTGAAGTGTCTCTTAAGATCTTTGTCCTATTTTTTAATTGGATTATTTTCTTATTGTTGAGTTTTAGGAGTTCTTTTATATTTTATGTAACAGTCCATTACCAGATATATCTTTGCAAATATTTTCTCCTAGTCTGTTTTTTCATTCTCTTGACATTGTCTTTTTCAGAGCAGAAGTTTTTAATTTTATTGAAATTCAGTTTATCAATTACTTCTTTTATGGATTATTCCCTTGATGTTGAATATAAAAAGTCATTGCCATATCCAAGCTTATTTAAATTTTCTTCTGTGTTACCTTCTAGGAGTTTTATAGTTTTGTCTTTTACATTTAGGTCTGTAACCTATCTTGAATTACTTTTTGTGAAGCATGTGGGGTCTATGTCTAAATTCATTTTTTTAATGTGTGGATGTCCAGTTGTTATAGCACCATTTGTTAAAAAGATTGTCTTTGTTCTATTGTATTGCCTTGGTTCCTTTGTCAAAGATTGGTTGACTCTATTTATGAGACTCTATTTCTGGGGTCTTTATTCTGTTTCATTGACCTGTTTGTCTCTTCTTTCACAAAATACCATACTCTCTTGATTATTCTGGCTTTGTAATAAGTATTATAGTTGGGTAGTGTCAGTCTTTCAACTTTGTTGTCATTCAATATTATGTTGGCTATTTGGGTCTTTTGCCTCTCCATATAATCTTTAAAATTGGTTTGTCAGTAACTATGAAATAACTTGCTGGGATTTTGACTGGAATTACACTGAATCTATAAATCAAGTTGGGAAGAACTGACATCTTGACAATGAATCTTCCTATTCATGCACATGGTATATTTCTCTATTTATTTAGTTCTTTTTGGTTTTTATTCATCAGAATTTTATTTTATTTTTTTCTTTTCTTTTTTTTTTTAAATGTTTTATTTACTTTTGAGAGAGAGAGACAGCATGAGCAGGGGAGGGTCAGAGAGAGAAAGAGTCACAGAATCTGAAGATAGGCTCCAGGCTCTGAGCTAGCTGTCAGCACAGAGCCCGACGCGGGGGTTGAACCCACAAACCGTGAGATCATGACCTGAGCCGAAGTTGGATGCTTAACCAACTGATCCACCCAGGTGCCCCTCATCAGAATTTTGTACTTTTCCTTATGTAGATCTTGTACATATTTTGTTAGATTTATACCTAAGTAGTTCATTCTTTTAGGTGCTAGTATAAATGATCATGTGTTTTTAATTTCATATACCATGTGTTCATTGCTGCTATGGAGGAAAGAAGTTGACTTTTATATATTAACCTTGTATCCTGTAACCTTGCCATAATTACATATTTACCTACATATACTTAATAGCAAAATTGAATGCACATGAAAAGGTGATATATTTCCCACAGAGGAACCAAATACTTCTACTGTTAATGAATCCTAGGTTAGGACTTAACTTATATTGTGAAATGTACTTAATTTTTGAAAATGGAGAGTATGATTATCTCATTTTTATTGTGATTGTGTAGTCATGTATAAAAAGTGATCAAATGAAGAAGTGTCTTTTTTCCCTTACTATTATCCAACTAATTTGTTTCTTGTTGGATTTTCAAACCTTGGAATTTCAGAACAGTTTTGGCGTATATATGAGTGAAAAGTGTGGGGAAAGCATAGTTGAAATAGTGTCAGGACATTTAGGTTGTAGTCCAGTGTTGGCATCTACTGGTATTGTCGTGGATAATACCTTTCTCTGGTATGCTTGTGGTAGAGTAAGGATGTACAAAAATAAACAAGACAAAGTGCTTTGTTGTAGGTGCCGTATTAAACTATGCTAATAATGTTAGTAAAGCTCATTATCACTGAAATTACAGATACCCCATTTACATTGGAAGATAGAAAGGAAGAACTCACTTCTCCACAGGGTAGTCCAGAAATCGTTGTGAAGAGGTCAGAGGTTGAAATTAATCTTTAAAATATGGACTGTGATAACTGATTTACAATTTTAAATACTAGTCAACAAGATAATGTATCGTGATTGAGAGGAAGACTTCCTGTGTCAGTTGAAAGGAAAGTGTAGATTGCACTGAAAACTTAGGATACTTAGGAATAGACTTAACCAAAGAGGTAACTGTAGAAAGATTATGAAAAGAATTGAAGAAAACACAAAGAAACGGAAAAAAATTGCATGCTCATGGATTGGAAGAACAAATATTGTTAAAATGTTGATACTACCCAAAGTAATCTACATATTCAGTGCAATCCCTATCAAAGTACCACCAGCTTTTTCTCACAGAACCAGAACAAACAGTCCTAAAATTTGTATGGAACCAGAAAAGACCCTGAATAGCCAAAGTAACATTAAAGAAGAAAACAAAAGCTGGAGGTATCACAATTCTGTACTCAAAACAGTCTTTTCATCAAATGGTGCTGAGAAAACTGGACAGTGAGATGCAGTAAAATGAACCTGGACCACTTACTTTCACCATACACAAAAATAAACTCAAGCTGGATGAAAGACCTAAGTGTAAAACAGGAAACCATCAAAATCTTAGAGGAGAAAACAGGCGTCAACCTCTTTGTCCTCGGCTGCAGCAAGATCTTACTAGACATGACTCTCGAAGCAAGGGAAACACAAGCTAAAATGAACTATTGAGACCTCATCAAGATAAAAAACTTTCTGCACAGCAAAGGAAATAATTAGCAAAACTTAAAGGTAACTGATTGAATGGGAGAAGATATTTGTAAATGACATATCAGATAAATGATTAGTATCCAAAATCTATAAAGAACTTACCAACTCAACAGCCAAAAAACACATAAACCAGTGAATAAGTGGGCAAAGACATTAACGTTTTTCCAAAGAAGATATCCAGATGGCTAAAAGATGCTCAACATCACTCATCATCAGGGAAATACAAATCACAACCACAATGAGATACCACCTCACACTTGTCAGAATGGCTAAAATTAACAACTCAAGAAACAACAGATGTTGGTGAGGATGTGGAGAAAGGAGAACCCTTTTGCACTGTTGGTAGGGGTGCAAACTGTTACAGCCACTCTGGAAAACAGTATGGAGTTTCCACAGAAAATTAAAAAATAGAACTGCCCTATGACCCAGAAATTGCACTACTAGGTATTTATCCAAAGGATACACAAATGCTGATTTGAAGGGGCACATGCACCTCAATGTTTATGGCAGTGGTATGGACAATAGCCAAAGTGTAGAAAGAGCCCAAATGTCCATGGACTTATGAATGGATAAAGAAGATGTTGTGTGTGTGGTATACATATATCTACATATATCTACATGTAAATAAGATGTTGTGTGTGTGTATGTATACATATGTATGTATATATATATACATGGAATATTCCTCAGCGATCAAAAAGAATGAAATCCTGCCATTTGCAACGACATGGATGGAACTAGAGGGTATTATGCTAAGTGAAATAAGTCAACCAGAGAAAGACAAATACCATATGATTTCACTCATGCAGAATTTAAGAAACACAACAGATGAACATAAGGGAGGGGAAGCAAAAATAAGATAAAAACAGAAAGGGAGACAAACCATAAGAGACTCTTACATACAGAACACAAACTGGGGATTGCTGTCAGGGTGTTGGGTAGGGGGATGGGCTAAATGGGTGATGGACATTAAGGAGGACACTTGTTGGGATGAGTACTGGATGTTATATGTAAGTGTGAATCAGTAAATTCTACTCCTGAAATCATTATTACACTATATTAACTAACTTGGATTTAAATAAAGAAAATGTGGAATTGCATAGCTAGATTCTAACTAAGTTTTTTTATGACAGTAACATCTTAAATTTTATTGTTCAGATTTTTATTAATAAGCAAGTAATGGGGCCACCTACTGTCCTTTGGTAATCCAATAAACTATCTTTCAGTTCATTTTCTATCTGGTATGAGGCTTGAGGAAGTAGCTACTGGTGTTTCACTTTAAATTTACCATTTTGATTAAATCCAGATAATTTTTAGTTATTACATGAAGTAGAAGCAAACTATTGGCCAATATTTCTGTTGTTTTAAGTATTTTTTAATGTTTATTTTTCAGAGAGAGAGAGGGAGGGATCTGGGGAGGAGGAACAGAGAGAGAGGGAGATACAGAATCTGAAACAGGCTCCAGACTCTCAGCTGTCAGCACAGAGCCTAACATGGGACTTGAAGTCACAAGCCATGAGATGACCTGAGCTAAAGTCAGATGCTTAACAGACTGAGCCACCCAGGTGCCTCTTTCTCTCTCTTTTTTTAAATTTAAAGATTAATGTCATTGGTTTCCAAAAATTTTAATCCTCTAAAACTGCTGATAATAATAATAACACATTTACCAATATTTTAAAGAATTTTACTCATGTTGACTCTGACTACTCACAAATAACCTGCCGTGTAGGTAGGTTGTTATCTTTTTTTTTTTACTGTTAAGAAAACTGAGTAGTTGAGAAACTTACCCAAGAAAACCCAGCCAGTAAGTGACAGAGCCAGGATTTACAACCATATTCAGAGACCAAAGCCTTTATAATTTTACAGCTTCTCTAATGGAATGGCTATTGGGGCTCCATTTCAAAAAGGCCAGTATTAAATTTTCAGAAATGCCATATTTATAGATTTTTTAAATGCAAAAATAATTATTTTAAGCAACTGAAGTGTAATGTGAATATTCTAGAGTCTATGGGAATTATTTTAGGTTTTACGTGTGTATAGTTTTGCCTATTGTATATCTTGACCTGTTCCATTACGTACTGGGAGATCAGAGGCACTTAGTTTCTTCAGCCTTGTTTTCTTAATCTAGATGTGGACATGCAAGATTTTTTGAATTCTCAGATCCTCATTCACTATTCCATTTTATCTTAAACTCAAACTCAATACAATAAGACAGATATTATTGTTTATACTTTACAGATGAGAAATTGAAGTAAAAAAATTAACTGTATTGCCCATGGTCACGTAGCTAGTTAGACAGAAAGGCCAGTCAGAAAGTAAGTTCTCTGAATTCTCAACATTAGATTCTACAATATTCTTCTCTGAGGAAACTACTGTCCTCATTAATATATCTTTCAGTATTTTCTTTTCTTTCTTTCTTTCTTTCTTTCTTTCTTTCTTTCTTTCTTTCTTTCTTTCTTTCTTTCTTTCTTTTTCTTTCTTTCTATCTTTCTTCCTTCCTTCCTTCCTTCCTTCCTTCCTTCCTTCCTTCCTTCATTTTTCTTTCTTTATTTCTTCCTTCCTTCCTTTGTTTTTCCTTCTTTATTTCTTCTTTCCTTTCTCTTACTCTCTTCTTTCTTAAACATCTATAGAAGAATTCTTGATAATAGCCTTGGCTTCACTATTTTTAGAGGAATTGTGATACTTATTTAAAGTGCATTCTCAATAGTTTACACACTTATTTGTATGTAGGTAGGGAGGAGTAAGACACAGATCACATTGCTGCATTTGAACTTCCTCATGGGCAACGAATAATTATGTGGTTGCCAAATTAGTTCAAATAGTTTGAATGTTAAGCAGGCAGACAAGGGCAGAGAGGTACTCTTCCAATTCTGACAGGAAACTAATGACAGAAACCTTTAACCAAGGGAAAAATAGCTCTCAAATATGTAAATATCTTTAGTTCAGAATAATTATCATTAGCAGGTGATTAGAGTAGAGCTTCTTAAAGTGGACGGCTGTAGTATATGCATCTGAATCACCGAGGGGCATTTGTTAGATCGTGGGCACCACCCTCAGTGTATTGAATCGGAATTTCTGGGCTGGGGCTGTGAATTTATAACATCATCTAACGTTAGGAGGAGCCAATGAAGTAAAAGTAGGTGAAACAGCAGAATGGTTAGTTGTTTTCAAATGCCTAAATTTTCAGTTTTAAAAATGCTGTGGATGGAGAGGGAACACAATTCTCCATTTCTTAAGTATGGGCTGCATATGCTGACTTCCCTCCAAAAAGTGCAACATAGAAAAAGATAACTTTACAGTGAAGAAACTGGGAAAATACCACCTCAGCTAAGCAATGAAGGCCGGTGTCACCTGTGATAATAATACATAATGAAGTAATGACAATGGTACTTTACTTCTGTGGTCTTCCTTTCCAAAACACACAGCCCTAACCTAACCAGGAAAAACAGAAAAATTCCAACAAAGGAGTAGCCTACAAAATACAAGATTAGTACTCTGAAAAATTATCAAAACCAAAAGTCATCAAAAGCAAGGGAAGTCTGAGAAATTTGTCACAGTTAAGGAAACCTAGGAAGACACCAAAGGGGAACTAAGGACTAAATGTAATTTAGACACCCCATTGTCAGTCTTTTTAAATTGTCTTGTGGATGTTTCTTGGTATCTCATTCTGATTTTACTTTGTATTTTCCCAGTAACTATCAATGTTGTGTTTGTTTTCATGCATTTATTTGCCATTCACATATATTTGTGATAAATTTTCTATCCAGATCTTTTGGCCAGTTTTTAATTAGGTCGATTATTTTATTATTGAGTTATAAGATTTCTGTATGTATTTTGGATACAAGTTCTTTATCAGATATATCTTTTGCATATATTCTTTTCTAGTCTATGGCTTCTCCTTTTATTTATTTATTAAAAAAATTATTTTAATGTTTATTTATTTTTGAGAGAGAGAGTGGAGTCAGGGGAGGGGCAGAGAGGGAGACACAGAATCTGAACCAGGCTACAGTCTCCGAGCTGTCAGCACAGACCCCAATGCAGAGCTTGAACTCACAATAATCATGTGAAATTATGACCCATAATCATGAGATTATGACCCAAGTCACATTCGGCAACCCAGGTGCCCCAGTGACTTCTCCTCTAAGATTTTGTGCCTTTTTAATTTTCGTGAAGCACAGTTTTCAGTTTTTTAAATATACTTTTGGTTTCTCATTGAAGAAATTTTTGTTAGGAGGTAAATATTCCCCAAATCGATCTGTGGGGTTCATTGAAATATGAATCAGTACACCAATAGGCTCTTTTGTAGAAATTGAAAAACTGGTCCTAAAATATACATGCAAGTGCAAAGGACATAGGATAACAAAAATAATTTTGAGTAAAAACAAAGTTAAAAGTCTTAGATTACCTGAAGTCAAGATTTACTATAAAGCTAGAGTAATCAAGACCATGGTGTTTGTGTAAGAATAACACAGAAATGAATGGAATAGAATAGACTTCAGAAACAGACACACACATTCAATTGATTTTTGACAGAAGTATCAAGGTAAAAGGAAAAGCTAATCTTTCTCAACAGATAGTGCTGAGCAATTAGATATTCATAGATTTAAAAAAAGAAGAAAAGAAAAAGAAAACTCAATTCTTAGCTCTCTCTGCCCCACCCCCAATCACGCTGTCTTTGTCTCTCTCAAAATAAATGAAGAAAAAAATGTTTATTTTTTAGAGAGAGAGAGAGAGAAAGCATGAGTGGGGAAGGGGAGGCTGTCACACAGAGCCCATCGCAGGGTTTGATCCCATAATCCGTGAGATCAGGATCTGAGCCAAAACAAAAGTCAGATGCTAAACTAACTGAGCCACACAGGTTTCCCACTAAGAGGAGTTTTAATGTTAGGTATGCGTCTTATATATTTCAGCATATTTGGCCTTTATGGAGACATTTATCTAGTCCATATTGTCTACTTTGATAGAAAAATGTTATCCCTATGTATAATTATTTGGCTTAATAGCTACCATCTACTATATGCTTAATAAGAGGTCAGGTGTAAAGACCCACATTATCTTATTATTCAATTCTCAAAATAACCCAAGTCAAATTATTGTCACAATATTACAGAAAGGAAAATTAGGGTGTGGGATGCTCAGTACTCTGCTCATTATTATATAACTTATTAAACTGGAGACCCAAGATACAAACTGCATCCCCAGCCCTGTCCTTAACAGTGACAGGTCCAGTTCAGTGTTTGACATTCTAGGCATACTAAATTCTAGACCATAATCCATAGATACTGCTGGCATCAGAGGGCAGCCACTGGGATGTTAGGCAGAGTTGGATAGGAACAACATAATTCTTTTTAATTTTTTTAAATAGTACTCACACCTTTGTTTTTAAAGATTTTTTTAAAGTTCCTTTATTTTTGAGAGAGAGCATGCACGAGAGCGAGTACATGAGGCAGAGAGAGAGAGAGGGAGACAGAGAACCCCAAGCAGGTTTGTACTGTCATCAGAGAACCTGAGCTGGGGCTCAATGCCAGGAACCAACCAATGGTGAGATCATGACCTGAGCCATAATCAAGAATCATATGCTTAACTGACTGAACCACCCAGGAGCCCCCAACGTAATTCTTTCTAAAATGTGTGGTAATTTGAATCTTACTTGCTATTTTATAGTTTCTTTATACTAGTATTTTGGAAAATTCAACTATTAATTTTAATGGATACACGAAATCAATTATTAATATGGTATTTGATGTTTTAGCTACAATAGTGACTTGTGGCCAGGACCAGAGTGTACTGATACAAGTGGTTTCCATGTTTTAAAGATTTGTACCATCCTGGATGTAGGAGAAACTCTGTCATCCTTTGATCCTGAAATGAACAAACTAAAATCAATGTAAACAATGTCAAAACCTTCTCGAAGTGGTAGGAGCAATCTGTGAGCAATGTTAATCAAGTGGTGGGTAGAGTGAAGCCTTCAAGGCAATCTTACTTCACTTAGCCCGTTTACCTCTGCTAACAGCTTTGCTTGCCATCTGCCCTGGCAGATGAACTCTGAAAGTTCCAGCTGTAATGAAAATGTCTATATAGCCACAGGACCTTTGAAAATATTCTAGGTAATAGTAGGGCTGTCCCTCCAACACTACCAATCTGCACCTCTATACATAGCTCCCACTCATCTCTCATTTCTCAGCTGAATCATAAATTCCATCCACTGTCTATTGTAACACCTAAGTCTCCTTTATGTGCCTCTCATAGAACACCACTCAGAACTCACTCATGCTGTTTATTAAACATTGGGCACAGCTTGTTATAACTGGCTGTTTACTTGTCTGCTTTGCCTAGATTGTAAGACAACCATTTTTACCTTGTCCCATATTGTATTCTCAGTGCTTAATATAGAACCTGGCACAGGGTAGTAATTATTTGCTAAGTAAATAAACATTTTAAAGGTTATCTTATGTGGAAAAAAGGGCATAATGCAACTAACCTATAGAATTGTGATAGTAAAATAAGATGAATGTGAATGGGAGTATGTATCACAGTGCTTAGCAGGTAACAGACTTTCAATAAATGTTAATTAAATACAAAAATCTGCATTTTCATTTAATCACAATATAACAGCTTTTAAATTTCATTGTAGATTTGGGTTAAACTATATGCATTATATATACTAACATTTCCTTTGCTCTCTTTTTTGTTAAATCAAAATAGCTATAAAATTAAATGCTCTTTTTAGTAGGGTTAGGCAAACTCTGAACTTTTAATTTTTGAATTATCAATATGGTTTTTGAAATTACATTTCATTCAATAGAACCTTAAAACTCATTTTGTGAAGCACATTTCCACTGAATTTTAAGCAAACATATTTTACAGAAAATTGAAGCCATACATTTTTTATTTGTTTATAGTTAAAATACAATTAACATTCTGCTTCTAGAAGTGTTTTAGTAGTTAATTATTAATGTATATGTGTTCAAAATATTCCTTTTCTTGTGAGTTTATGCTAAAACCACTGGGTGAATGTTTGATAAGAACAGAATATATGCAGAGTCTCCAAGTATTTCCCCACAAATTACTTACGAAAGACAAAGGAAAGACAGTAACTTCATAGTAGAGAAACAGCAGACACCACCTTAACAAAGTGAACCGGATTCACTTTGTTCAAAGTAAACCTGGTCTTGGAACAAACCAACATCATGTGCCTTTTGATATAATGCACAGTGAAGTCCTCAACATCACTGTGGTTATAGTTCTGCCAAAAAATGCATAACCTGAGTCTAATCATAAGGAAACAACAGACAAACCCAATTTGGGAGACATTCTACAAAATAACTGGCTTGTACTCTTCAAAAATGTCAAGGTCAAGAAACACAAAGAAAGGCTAAGAAACTCTTCTATATTAAAGGAAATGGAAAGGTTATGACAGTTGTCATGTAATAAATACATGACCTTGGATTGGCTCTTCAACCCAGGGTAGAGAGGAGGTAGTATTTATAAAGGACGTTACTGGGAAAATTGATAGAAATTGAAATAGAGATTACCTATCAGGTAATAGCTTAATAAGGTTAAATTTAATAATTGTGCTAATTATTGTAAGTAAATATCCTTACTCTTAGAAACAATCACTGATATATTCAGGGATAAAGGGATATGATGTTTCTAACTTACTTTCAAATGTAAGGAAGAATGACAGAGAAGGAGACATAGAGATAAACAGAGACAGAGAATGATAGAGCAAAGATGACAAAATGTAAAGGGTGTGTGAGTCCCTTGTCCTATTCTTACAACTTCTCTGTGAGTTTACAGTAATAGCAAAATAAAATATTAACCAAAAAATGCCTTCTTTTGAAATAAACTTTAAAGGCACCTGTGTGGCTCAGTTAGTTAAGCGTACAGCTTCAGCTCAGGTCATGATCTCATGGTTCATGGGTTCGAGCCCCACATCAGGCTCTGTGCTGACAGCTCAGAGCCTGGAGCCTGCTTCAGATTCTGTGTCTCCCTCTCTCTGCCCCTCCCCCACTCATGCTCTGTCTCTCTCAAAAAAAAAAAGAAAAAAAGAAAAAACCCAGACAAACGTTGGAATAAACTTTATGTGGTTTAGTGTTAGATATCCAAATACAGTGGTTGAGTGGTCCATTATTCATTGGTCACTTTGAAAAAGTTATTCAGTTGCTGAGTAGTTAAAAAGCATGGACTCAGTGGCCTAAAACAACTTATGATTTTTAAAATAATCTTCAGTGTGGACTGAGTTCAGCTGGGCATTTTTTTCTGCTCCACAATGCATAAGCTAAAAGTATTCATTCTGTTGCATTCAACAGGAAGCTCGACTGTGGCTCAACTTCTCAGGGCTTCTCATTCAATAGTTTAGCCTGAGCTGCTTTGTAATTAGAAACTGGTTCCAAGAGGGGAAAACAAAGGCTGCCAGTTCTCTCAAAGCCTGAGCTCAGAAGTCCTAGAGTATCTCCTTCATGGTATTCTGTTGTTAGAACAAGTCACAATACAGCCCACATTCAAATGGAGGGAAATAGGGGCACCTGGGTGACTCAGTCAGTTAAGTCTGACTTTGGTTTAGGTATGATCTTGCAGTCTGTAAGTTTGAGCCCCTCATTGGACTCTGTGCTGACAGCTCAGAGCTGGAGCCTGCTTCGGATTTTGTGTTTCTCTGCCTCTGCTTGCGCTCTGTCTCTCTTAAAAATAAGTAAACATTAAACAACAACAACAACATAACAAACACAAAAGAAGGGAAATAAAATCTAGATATGAGAAGTGGCCTGTGCTTAAAGGGTTGGGAAGAATTGTTGACAGCCATATTGGAGGCTGTCTACCACAGAGCCCAAATCAACCCACTTAGATGACTTGGAATGTACTTATCTATAATTTAGGAATGTTAGTGAAGGAGACACATGTCAGAAGAATTTTAATTTGAATGGATGTTAACAGAATTTGTATATGAATTCAGAACTATTGATTATAATTATGGATTAGAGGTGGTGTATTATAAATTATTTTTTCATTATTGAAAGTGCCAGTGTTTTTGATGTATGGTAGAGAAGAATGAGAAGAATACAATGACTCTAGTACAGTTTGGTGCCAGTGCCTGGACTTGTTCTAAAGTGCAAACTGGTTTGTTCATTATTGCTTTTGCCTTATAAGTGTAAATATTGACCCAAGGGCAAGGGCAAATAACACATTCCAGACCACAGTGAGAGAACTACTGACCTAGAGAAATGTGCCAACTTATACATAAGTCATATGCTACGGTTCACTGTACTATTTCTGATAATAACAAGACATTGTAAACAATTTAAACTTTCTTCAGTAGCAGATGGTTAAATAAAACACAATGCATTAATATTAAGTAATGCCATGCAGCCATTAAAAATAATGGGTAGACCTTTATACACAGAGAAACTCTAGAATACGGTGCTACTAGTAAAACATGGTCATATACTATTCATATCACCCCCTTTTTTAAAAAAATGCAATTATATCTAGATACAGGTAGTGAAATTTTCATAAGGGAAATGAGGTCAAACTATGCACGCTGTAAAAATGGATTACAAACTTAGTTATACACACATACACACATACTAATGCATAGAAGGAGAGGGAATGTACTACATACTTATCAGTGGTGACATGAAGAAACTAGGTCAGTAGTGATGAGGCTAACTCTTCACTCTATCCTGTTTTTTAATGTTTGATACTTGTATATTACTTCCAATATTATAAATTGTAATAAGTAGAAGATAAATGATTACAGACTTTTGTACAACCTATGAATTGATATTAGGTTTACTGGAAGGAAGTTTAAGAATGAGGTACTCTGATAGCTCTTTTTCTTTATTCAATAGTAGAAGATGTAAGAATTAGAACTCAAAGTGAAGCTTATACACATAACCCTTCACTCTTGTATATGGCACTCTCTTTATACCTTTGTTTTGTCTTGCAGTGAATAAAATATTCCTTTATTCTTCTCCTTAGAGTTTTAAGATTCTTAGGACATGGAAAATGAATTGTGCATCTCATACTAGAGTTTACTATACGGAGAGAGAGTAAAATATAGAATGAATTTCAGGTTGATCTTTTTATAGTGGGTAAAGTTCTTCACTGCCTATTTTGGCTCAAGCAAGATACTGAGAAAGGTTGTAGCATATAAAAACCCAAAGATAATGAAAGTCTATAAATGAAACAACTGTTCTAAGCTATTTTGTATTATCTATGAGAAGGTATTACATGTATAACACAATACATAAGATAGAAGATTTAGAGTTTCTTAAGACTCTGTAATATTATATCTAATTTCAGGCTATTAATTAACAGATTGCCAAATAAAATTTCAGTAAGTTCATTTATTTATTTGGCATATAATTATTGTATGATTACTGTGCACCAGACTCTCTCACTGGTATTTGGGATACAGCAAAAACAAACCAAAGTTACTAATCTCATGGAGTATACAAAAGTGAAGAAACATTCTTGCTCTCATAGAGTTTACATTCCAGAGGAGAGAGATAGGCAATAAAAGATAAAAAAGTAAAATATATTGTATATTAGATGGTGATGAGTGCTTTGGAGAAAAATAAGGCAGAATGGGAGATTAAAAACTATGGCAGAAAACAAAATAATCAGATACGATCTTGCTGAGAAGTTTCCACTGGAGCAAAGACTTGATGCAGGTAATGGGGTGAGGTAGCCAGTTGGGTGGATATCTGAAAGAGTCTTCCAGGCAGAAGTAATAGGCAACAGCAGGCAGGTACAAAGGCCTTAAAGTGGGAACATGCTTATACATTGATTGTGAAATAAGGAGTAGTACAGACAAAGAAGACTCTGTGCTAGATAAGAAGAGAGTGGGAGGAGGGGAATTTGAGGTGGAGAGATAAGGACATGTTGAGTTTGAGATTCACAGAAGACATTTAAGTGGAGGTGATGAGTAGGCAGTATAAATTTGAAGGATTACATTACCTACAGAAGATATTTAAAGGCCTAAGATAAGATGAGATCACCAAAAGAGAGAAGATCAAGAAGAGAATGTGAAAAACTGGGTCCTGGGGTAAGGAACTGAACATAGGAGACTGAGAAGGAGTAACCTGTGTGTCATGACACACACATCTGATAAAGGACTCCTACCCATCACTTAAGAAAACTCTTTAGAGGAATTTTTCTCTCTTGTTTTGAGAACTGCAGATATCTTTTGAAGTTCATCATATATCCAAAGAATGAACAATTCCATTTCTAATTATATTCAGAAGAGATGAGAACATTTTTTTCTCCAAAAGACATAAGAATATTCATTGCAGTATTATTTATAACAGCCTTAAACCAGAAACTTCCCAGATGCCATCACCAGTAACTGGTGTTGGAGGTCAGTAGAGTGGTTACCTTTTGGGTGAGGGTGGATAATGTCTGGAAGGGGGTAAGTGGAATGCAGGTGACTTCATGAACTATACATTTTTATACATCTAGTACTTCCAAAATGGATTTGCATTAAAAAATATAATTTGATTAATGAAGGGTTTTTGCTCTAACAATACTTGTTACTTTTTGTCAGTATATGTCCTAAAATTGACCTTTCCAGAGTTCATGATTTCAACATATAGTTAGTCCCTGCCTACTTACCTCAGGCTAGATACTACACTAGGCCCAGGGGATACAAAGATAAAAGATTTAGTTTCTGTCTCTTCATACACTTTACAGTGTAGTTTACTTGCTTTAGGCAAGAGAATATCATTGCCACCATTTCCATATAAGCTTGGACTAGAATTCATTGATGGAATGCTCTGTGGTCCAATTTTTTGTTTGTTTATTCCTTTTAACTATTTCCTTGATCAAGAAGACCCTGTATTTAGATAAAACTTTACATGTAAGAATTTCCTGATAGTCTCTAGAGGTTAGTGATGTCAAATTTACTTATTTCCAAAGTAAGATATTAAAACTTGACCATATCTAAGCTCTGTGTAAGTTTTACATTTTTATTGAGGCTACATTTTTTCTGAGCTTTTTTCTTAATGAGTGAGTGATTTACAAAAATGCATGCTCTACGTTTTCTTCCTTTAAGACTTATGTGAGACATTATGAATTCCCCATATTTCTTTGGAAGGACACAAAAGGGACATCATTATCTACTCCCCTATCTTTAAATGTGAGAAGCATGTGTCCAATTAAATCTAGTGCTTCCTCTTCATTGTTCTGTATGATAATTAACCTTTCTAAGTGCTGACATCAGGAAGGTTTTGAATCCCCCTTTCTTCCAAGGGAAAAATAAAATAAGAGCAGAACTGATGCTTCTTTGAAAGTTTTCTTTTTAATCATTTTGAAAGATGCTTAAGAATAATAAAATACGAGTGTTAAAATCCAACACGTTGATTTTGAAAAGTACTATTTTATTTATTCCTTGGTGATAATGATTTTATTATTAATGTGGGCTTCTCTAAAGTAATAATGTTCTCTAATGCAATCATTTAGAACAATATGGTCACCAATCTACTTTCATTAGTCACATGGGAACATTATAAATCAATTTATATGATCTTTGCAATTGAAACTTGCTGGATGCCAGCTGTGTCAATTTCTGTTAATTATCATCCTTTTAAAGCTCATTCTTTCTGTAAGTAAGATATGCACTTTAGGACTTTTTTTTATAGTTTAAATTGTTCTGCTCATCCTCCTACAGGTCTCCTACAAGCTTTTTGCCCCTCTAAGTTGATTTATAATGTAACCTTGAAACAAGGAGAAGCATTAGTCGCCTGCTGTTTTAATAAATGGCTTGTCAGCTATTTTACAACTATGGTTATTTCTTTGACTAGAGAAATTTCTAGATAGCAGGTCTTTGAATTCCTAATTATTTTAAAGATTTGGCTGGACATTCTTGATCATATATATCTGTGCAAATAAATACTTGGCTGTTAGAAAATGGCTTTGGTCTGTTTTGAATTTGGTTTGATATAGTTTGATTTTGTCATACACTTACTAGTCAATCTGGAGGGTTGAGAATGTAATGAAACTATCTGACATTTAACCTGTTAAAATATCTTCTCTGATTTATTTACTTCTTTTGTAGTAAAGGATTAAACTATCTTAAGAAATCAATAAATATGTAGAATGCAAACTCCGTAAAACTCTTAGTATCCCCAATCGGATTTGATTAGGTTTAGTTTTCACAGTGGTTTTTGTTTTTGTCCCACCACACACAATGAACCTCGTCTTCAACTGAACATATCACATATTCTCTCCTTTCTCCTCGTTCTGCATTTTCTAGCTTGCATTTCCCTTCCTGGAATCACGTCATACCCACTCTCCCAACCTGGAAACCTAAAGACCATTCTAGACATTTCTTCTTCCTCCCATGTGTTACCATGGCCTGGAAATTTCACTTCTGTATTACCTTACTCATTTCTCTCCTCTTTATCCCTAGAGTAGCTCCCTTTTATCGGGCTTTCAATATCTCTTCCACGCAGACCTGTCTTCTCCAGTCTTTTGTTTTCCCCTGCTTCACATATGTTCACATCCACAGACCACAGGACAGTGTTAGATATAACAGCAAAACTGAATGTATTGTTGTTCTGAGTAGACTCCACGATTTCTTTTTTTATAATTATTTTGGAAAGCATGCAAATGAGTAAGAGAGAGAGAATCTCAAGAGGGGCAGAAGAAAGAGAAGCAGGGCTTGTGCTCACCTGATGCGGGACTTGAACTCATGACCCGTGAGATCATCAAGCACAACACAAAGATCTCTCTAGCACAAGTGTGCTGAGCACTCCTCCAGCCTGTTCTGTGGTTCTCTCCCAAACTTTATTCCCTGCCTATGTCATGCTATTTCATACCTCCCACTCTTTCTTCTGACTGCAAATCCACAAAGTGCCCTTTGTAATATGCTTAAGCTGCCATAATAAAATGCCACAGACTAGATACCTTAAGCAACAGGCATTTATTTTCTCACACTTCTGGAGGCCCGAAGTACAAGATCAAGGTTTCGGCAGGTTTGGATTTTTCTGAGGTCTCTCTTGGCTTGCAGGTCACTGTCTTCTTGCAGTATCCTCACAGGGCCTTTCCTCGGTGGCCCCATATCCCTGGTGTCTCTTTTCTGAGTCCAAATTTCCTCTCCTTATAAAGACACTAGTCAGATTGAATTAGGGCCCATCCTACCATCTCGTTTTAGCTTAACTGCATTGTACATGCTTTATCTCCTATTCTGAGGTACTAGAGGTTTAGGCTTCAACCTATGGATTTTGGCAGACACATTCAGTTCCATTTTACGCACATACAACATGCCATTTTATGCCCACACGGTGCTTTTCATTTTCAAAGCACTTTGAAAATGTGAATGTATCTTTTTTACTTAAACCAAACTAAAGTAGACACCTATAGTTTCCTCAGTAGCCAAGGCATGGCTTTAGTAGTAGTGTTCCTATTATAGTCATTATCATTATCACTAAGAGTCATTAGTGATAGTAATAATAGCAATAATGATAATTAAATTGTAATGTATCTTTCTTACCTTTTACTGTATTATCTTAAAATGACTCATTTATCATATGTCAACACCATTAAATTAGAACAGACTGGGAATTATATTTCAGAACTTTTTGAATTTGCATCTTGCTATCTAGTCATTCACATGTAGTACTCAGTGTATTTCATGGGTCTCAGACCCTGCTTGTAAGAGACATACCCAGTGGCCTCAAGTACTATCTGGTCTAGAGGTACATAGGTCCCCTTAACACCATAAAGCACCTCCTGATGAACCTGAATTACATCTGTAATTCAGAAGGGTCATCTGAAAGATCTCCACTGATGCAGGTTAGGACAGGGGAGCATTCACCGAGCCCCACCCATGCTTGTTATCTCAGAAAGAAACTAAAAATTAAGAACTTGGTGAAAATTCATAAAATTATGAATATCCTTTGTATGCTCTTTTCACTTTCTCCAGAAATATCTGGCAATAAAGGAGCACTAACACTTGTAAGAAAAACTTTGTCTGGGAAAACCTAGACCGAGAAGGATGCCATCAATTCTTGCTGACGGAATCCTAGGAGGCTCTTGTGGCTTTGCCTGGGGAACCACTGGGAAGCTAGGCTCCTGGGAGAATGGTCTCTGAATTGCCTTGTTCACTTAATAACAGAAAAACGTCTGTGGAGGCTGGCTGGCACATGGGAGAGGTGAACTGGGCTTTGCAAATATCAGACCTATCCACTTTGTTTATTATTTTTAAAGTTTATTTGAGCGAGAGTGTACGTGTGAGTGGAGGAGGGGCAAGGAGAGGGAGAGAGGATCCCAAGAAGGCTCCACACTGTCAGTGCCCGCTATGGGACTCGAATCCATGAATCCGTGAAATCATGACCTGAGCCAAGTTCAAGAGTCAGATTGCTTAACTGACTGAGCCACCCAGGCACCCCAGACCTACCCACTTTAAAGCTGTCCTTGGAAAACCTTCAACTGTGTAAGTCACAAGGCGTTTAGTTTTAGCAGACAAACAAATGAAACTGCAAGATGCCGACCATGAAAATTTTATCTTTAACACACTTTTCAAAAAATATATATTCACATTAAGGAAACATAAATGTGATAATTTTATCAGCTACCTACACTGAGCTATAAGATTTTGAGAACCTTAAGGGGCAGGACCATAGTCTTGACCAAGTACACCCACTAAAGGTGATATTAATAATACACTTAAGCACTTTAGCTGGGCATTCTTGTCTGTTGTCTCATTTAACTTTCACAACGTCTCTGATAGGTATTATTCCTACTTTACAGATGACTAAAAGTTCAGAGAAGTTATGTGATTGCCCAAAGTCACACAGTTTCTATGTGATGAAACTGAGTTTCCACTCAGATTGCCTGGTTTTGGTATCTGTGTTCTTAACCCTGGCTATCTAACTTCCTGGGTGTTTAATGTGCTTAGTTATTCCTTGCGATGCAAATGACTGTGAAACAGTTAATAAGACAATACGAGTTTGCATAAATGATTACTAAAATAATAGTTTTTTTGAGATATAATTCACATATCATAAAATTCATCCTTTCAAAGTATAGAGTTAAGTGTTTCTTAGTACATTCACAGAGTTCTACAACCATCAGGACTAATTTTAAAACCTTTTTATCACCCCGAAAAGAAACCATTAGTAGTCACTGCCTGTTGTCTCCGTGTCCCAGCCTCTGGCAACTGCTAATGTACTTTCAGTTTCTATGGGTTTGTCTATTCTGTACATTTCAAGTAAATGGAATCGTACAACCTAGGGATTTTTGTGTCTGGCTTCTTTAACTTACTTTGTGTCTTCAAGGCTCATCCATGTTGTAACATATATTAGTGCTTTATTCCTTTTTATGGCTGACCTAACATTCCATTTTATGGATATACCAAATTTTGTTTATCCATTTATCAGTTGGAGGACATTTGGCTTATTTCCTTTTTTTCTTTTTTGTCTGTTGTGAATCATGCTATTATGAACATTTGTATACAAATTTTGTGTGAACAGATTTTCACATCTCTATAGGAGTGACATTGCTGGACAGTTTTTTTTTTTTAATGTTTGCTTATTTTTTTAGAGAGAGAAGGAGAGAAAACATGGGTAAGGGAGGGGCAGAGAGGGAGGGAGACATAGTCAGAAGCAGGCTCCAGGCTCTGAGCTGTCAGTACGGAGACCAATACAGGGCTTGGGCTCACAAAGTTTGAGATCATGACCTGAGCTGATGGGACGTCCACAGAGCCACCCAGGAGGCCCCGGGCTTGACATTTTGAGGAATTGTTAAAGTGTTTTCTAAACGAACTGCACCATTTTGCATTTCCACCCAACAGTTAATGAAGGTTTAGATTTCTCTGCTTTGTGGCCAATACTTGTTTGTTCTTTATAGCCATTCTAGTGAGTGTGAAGTGGTATGATGGTGGTTTTGATTTGCATTTTCCTAGCGACTGAGGTTAAGTATCTTTATGTGTGCTTATTGGCCATATATACATCTTTGAAGAAATGTCTATTCAAGTCCTATGCTCATTTAATTAGATTATCTTTTTTTTTTAATATATATATATATTTTTAATTTCTAGCAGAGAGAGAGACAGCGTGAGCAGGGGAGGGTCAGAGAGAGAGGGAGTCACAGACTGAAACAGGCTCCAGGCTCTGAGCTGGCAGTCAGCACAAAGCCAGACACGGGGCTCGAACCCACGNAACCGCGAGATCATGACCTAAGCGAAAGTCGAACGCTAAACCGACTAAGCCACCCAGGCGCCCCAAGATTATTTGTCTTTTGATTGTTGTGTGTCAGTGAGGTTGAGGTTAGTGCATCGTTCATTTTTCTTTTTTTACTACTGTTTGGAAATCCTTTTAGTTAAGTCAAACATTTATTCAAACATCTACTAATCATTTATTGTGTTCTATACCTGCTGGAAATATAAAGTCCAATAAGACATGTCATGTCTCCTATGGATTATTGCAACAGCTGCCTATTTTCTTACTCCCCAGTCAGCCGTTTACCCTGCATCCCAAATGGTTTTTCTAAAAGTTAATTTGATCATGTCACTTATTTTCTTCAATGCTTTCTTTATTGACTATAAGACAAAACTCTAACTTTTAAGGATGGTTTTATAAAGCCTTCAAAATTTATTCTTCACCTATCTCTACAAGACTATCTTCCTTGTGTGTATCCTGTACCCCCAAATAGGATAACTTTAAGGTCTCCTACTTAAGTACTCCATTTAGACACACTGAGTTTAGTAAGCAAGGAGGATAAGCGGGACCTGAGTCAGAAAACTAAGTCAGGTCTCAGGTGAAAGGTAATTACTGGAGCTTTTCTTTTAACTCTGGATCCCAACCAAACAGGTGGATTTCCCCTAAGCCTGTGACCTGAGAAAGTTAAAGCAAGCTGTATTGTGTTATGTCCTTCCCTCTAATAAAATTTTTAAAAAATGTCCAGCCTCATTTCATTTTCACTGCTAAGTAATAAAGAAAGACCTGTGTGCTCATGCTTTGGTCACTGTTAAAGTGTACCAGGGTCTTTTAAGGACAGTGGTGGTAGTTGCAGTAATTAATGGGGTTCCTCTGAGTGAGGTGCAGCCCAGGAAGACATAAGCCATTGGTCAAGAGAAACATTCTCCCATGGGGAGACTTTACCTCCATCAACCTTTAGAGAAACTGAGTTTTAGTTTTAATACAGGCAGCCTTGGTTTACATAGATCTCCTACCAAATAGATCAGTCTCTTTTGGTTTAGGAGCAAGGAACTCATTACCTACCTCCCTGTCACGACTTTTACTGAAATTTATATCTGGTATATAAATTTGAAAGTATATTCAATAATTCCTTTTGAACTTAGGTATAAACTATATGATAAAATCTATATATCCATGTATGTATGTATATATAAACACATGTACGCACACAACTCTCATGCACACATGGAAAGTGGAGACTGTAAAGTTCAAATAACAAATCTGAAGTGCTTATATCTGTTGCAGCGTAATAAACAAAAAACAAAATTCTATTGACTTAATCATTTTGTTTCAGCTTAATTGACATATAATTGACAAATAAAATTTAAGACAAAGGGTATAGTGTGATTTTATATACATATAAATTTTTAAAGGACTCCTCCCATCATTAGTTAATGTAACATCACTTCATATATGATGTTCTTATACATGGTTATAATTCTTAAGTTCTACTCTCTTAGCAAATTTCAATTATATAATAGTGTTATCAGCTATAGTCATCATGTAAATAACCATTTTATTTAGTTCATCATTTTGTAGGTTGGGAAGTTAGGAAGACACCATGCAGGCAGTGTGCCTGCAATTCATTTGGCATCACTTGGGGTGATGGGCTGGCTGACCCTGCAAGATGCCTCTTTCCCTGGTATGTCTGGCACCTCACTACTCCTTGACCTTTTTCTCTCCATATTTTATTCTTTAGGCCTGTGCATGTGGCTTGGATTTTGCCCAGGATGGTGGTCTTAGGGTAGCTATACCGCCTAAATGGCAATTAGTTTATAAGAGAGCAGGGCAATAGCTACCAGGCCTTTTAAAAGGTAGGCCTGGGGCGCCTGGGTGGCTTAGTTGGTTAAGCGTCCGACTTTCGCTTAGGTCATGATCTCGTGGTTCGTAGGTTTGAGCCCCGCGTCGGGCTGTGTGCTGACTGCCAGCTCGGAGCCTGGAGCCTGTTTCAGTCTGTGACTCCCTCTCTCTCTGACCCTCCCCTGCTCACGCTGTCTCTCTCTCTGTCTCCTAGAAATAAATAAAACATTAAAAAAAAAAAAAAAAAAAGGTAGGCCTGGAACAGGCATTACAGCATCATTTACACCTTACTCTACGTTCACTGACCAGCAGAAACTCAACGGGAAGGGAAATAGACTCCCAGCTCTCAATGGGAGGAATAGAAAAGTAAACACAAAGATTTCCACCTCTTCTCCCACACTTGGAAATAATCAGTACTGTTCTGAGTCTTCAGTAGTTCACAAATGTATCGGTTACCTCGGATAAAGGTGAAGTGGCATTACACACATTGTGCGTTAACTTTTAACAACTTTTTTTTTATATTTAATGATCATGATAATCAAAATTATTTAAAGTTTTATTCCTTCTTTGATTTGTACATGTGTATTTTATGACCAACATTTTGAGTTGCAGGAAGCGTGAACTATGCTTTTATGACACATACCCGAGATCTTAGGAGCATTAAAAATAGTTTATTAATGCCCAGGGTATCATTCTAGCTTACCTAATACCTTTGATTTACTAAAGTTGCAAAAGTTATGTTGGCTTCTTTTATGGAAATAACTTTAGCCACATGGTAAAGCATAGCTTTGTACAGGTGTTTTCAGATGTCTGGTCCACTGACATCTGAAAAATTCAACCCTGGGGTCACAGAGTGAAGAAGCAAAAAAGACATAATAAAAACCACATGTTAACCATTAATGTTCATTTACCAAATCCTACTTAAACTCTTGTACTCTCTAAGCTAATTTCATCCAATTGCCTTTTAATTATAGTCTCTTGCTCAGAGTTGCAAATATAATGGCTTTTTAATATATCATGTACTGTTCTGTGTCCAATGTAGGATGTAATCATGCAATTTATTCAGAGCTAGTGCATTAGGTAATTAAAACACAAGCACACACGGATTTCTGCACATGCATATTCCACGGAGAAGAATCTGACAAATCTGTTTTTGTATGTAATTCTTTTTTAGATAGGACAGAAGTTCTGTGGCCACCAATACATGTTGTAGCCACAGTGAAATAAATCAAATATGACTATTTGGGAGATCTGTGTACCTACCAGGAATAAAAGAAACTAATTTAAAGTAGGAATGTAAGTGTCTTAACACATTTTTAATTAATCATAGTCTTGGTAGATAGAATTCTCAATGCAGGTTAGTGCTTCATTATCTAAGATATTAGGAGGTGAACAGACCCTGTCTCCTGTCTCTTTTAGACAAAGACAGGAAGAAAAAAGATGAGATTTAAGGTAATTATCAGTATTACTGAAAATGATCAAATATAACCATTTTAAAAACTCTTTCAAGAGTGATAATTACTTTTGGAGCATAAGAGGTGATACATGCATGGGTTATAAGCATTTACGTTTCTTTCAGTGAACAAATACTACTTTAGTGAAGTTGTTCACCTATATTTCATAGTAACCAGATTTTTATGTGAAGACAAGTAATTACCTGTTTTTGAATTATGTATGATTTTGAGAACTGTATAATTAGTTTTTAAAAAAGCATATCAAGCTGCATTTTTGCACATTTATTAATTCCATAATTTATTAAGTGCCAGCTATGACCTGTGTGTTAGAGATACCAAGAAAGTACCTCAGGCTTTTCATTTATTTGTGGAAAGCCATTTTTCTGGTGTTACCTCCTGGCTATTAATGTTTGGCCACACACATACACACAAAGAGGATATAGGCCATGAATCCAAATACCATGCTAATGCCTCAAGACATCTGAAAATCTTGATGGATTTATTTCCTTTTCCAATTTTCTCCGGATATGTGTTCACATATCTTGTGTTTATTTTTCTTAGAATACTAGTATAGAAAAGTATATGTACATTTCTTTTCCAAAACATTAAGATTTTTGATAACATATCCCCATTAACTAATGCCCTTTTCTGTTCCTTTTTCATTCACCTGCCTTCTTCCTCTTACATTCTTAGCAGTTTTAGGGATCTTCTTTGGAAAACACTGTGAACAGCTAGGAGGCTAGCCAAAGAGCATCCTATTCCCAAGTCAGTATTTAAGACTTGAAATCCAGATATACAAACCCATTCTCAAGTTGGTATTTCTTGTACATTAAGCTTTCGGGTTGTAAATACTGATCTTTGAGCACCTTACCTCCAGAAAGAGTCATCTACAGAAGTAGACCAACATCTACAAACAGGAAGTCAATATTAATCCCTTTTGATGCTGAGTCCCAGGTCTCAAGAGCTTGCTCCCTAAACCCTGCCATTGACTTTATCTGGTCTTGACTGTTCTCTATTTAATCCTGCCTTTTTTGCTTAGCCTTTAGAGATGCTATGTCCTAATTCAACTCTGAGGTAGAAATTCGTAGAGAAGCAAATCAAACACATTAATGTCAAAGCAAAAACAAGACAGAAATGCTCCATCATCTTGATCAAATCAAATACCAAATTCCCATCCTAAATTCTATACTCAGGTGTTTGATCTAGAGGAAATTCCAAATTCATGAATGGATTATGTATTCAATACTCCTTTTGACTTAGACCCACATTTCTGTAGAAATGGTGGTATAAATGCCATACCATATCCAGTACAAGAGGTGAGTTTCCATAAAATCCCATAGTAACAATGTGCTCCTTCTAAGGCCAAAATCTAAGCCCTTCATTTTTTCTTTAATTGCTTTGGTATGGGATTTTACATTCTGGCATCTCTCAAATCAAAATTAATCTTAAAGTTGACCTGCTTAGTTTTTTTTTTTTACTGTAAAGCTGTTAAATTTATGGTATATATTACCTACCATTACCAACAATGGGATCTTAAATCTTAACATCAAATGTAGTATAAGTATATATATAGATCTAAGTTTTTATAATTATTAATGTAAGGAAGAGAGATGTATTTCAGGTTTGATAGCTGCATTTTGTTCTGCCCATCATATTACTCCAGTTAGGGATTCAGTTAATCTCTATATTGAAACTGTAGTTTTATTTTCACCAGCCACCTCTGGACAAAACAGTTTCTCCCTTTATCCAGAGTATTTAACTACTTTCTCTGAATTTTCTTCCATAGCGTATAAATTACCCCAGATTCTGTCCCATCTATTAAAACCAACAAACCTCCTCATACTCTGTGGCTTTCTTCTAGTTATGGTCCTGTTTCCTTTCCTTTACAGTCAGAGTTCCTTTAAGGATTTCTGCCCATGTTCTGCTGAATAGAGGTATCATGATTTACACAACTTGTTCCCTTTTAATGGGCATTTAAGATAGAAATTACAATCAGTATGCTTCACTCAACATCCTTGAACAAATATCTTTGCACATTAGTGCAAATATTTCTGTAGAATACAATTCCAGAAATGAAATTCTTGGATCTAAGGAAATGCACATTATGGGTTGAACTGTGTACTGCTAAAAATTAGTTCAAAATCCTAACCTCAGTATCTCAGAATATGGCCTTATTTAGATATGGGGTCCTCACGGAGGTAATCAAGTTAACATGAGCTTATTAGGATAGGTTCTAATCCAATGAGTGGTGTTTTTATAAGAGGGAATCTAGACATAGACATGCACAGAGGGAAGAGATGTGGCTATAAAGGAAAACAACCATGTAAACATGAAGATGGCCATCTATAAGCCAAGGAGGGAAGCCAGGTATATCTTTCCTTCATGGTACTGAGAAGGAACTAATCCTTTCAACACCTTGATTTTGAATTTCTAGCCTCCAGAACTGTGATTTCTGCTATTTAAGTCACTCATTTGGTAGTACTGTTATAGCAGCCCTAGAAAACTTATAAAGCACACTTGCAAAAAAACCTCCAAAATAGCTGTGACAATTTATATCTTAACCAGCCATGGAGACAAGTAACTTTCTCCTCACCCCTCACCAGTACTTAAATATTAACCTTGGCAATGTTTTGTTAATTTCAAAGATAAATCGATCGTATCACTTTTCTTTCTTTTATTAAAATTTTTAAATGTTTGTTTATTTTGGAGAGATAGAGCATAAGCAGAGGAGGGGCAGAAAGGCAAAGAGACACAGAAGCTGAAGCAGGCTCCAGGCTCTGAGCTGTCAGCACAGAGCCCAACACACTTACAAGCCGTGAAATTGTGACCTGAGCTGAAGTCAGATGCTTAACCAACTGAGCCACCCAGGTGCCCCTGGTATCTCTTTTCAACGCACACTTCTTTGATTTCTTTAAATCCAGATTTAGCAACTCTGGAGTATTATTTCCTTTTAAAATATCTAAAATGGACTCAAATGAATTGGCACTATTGAATAATCATTCAACTCTAACTATATGATTTCAATACAGTTTCATACAATGATAAAAAAGGATAAAAATATGTAATTAACTTTGAAAAATGTTTACTCATTAACTTGACAATCTACAGCAAAATTTTCATTCTCTAGGATTATCACATGTAGCATGAAGTTTATTCCTAACAGGTGAAAGCTAAACAATTGGAAACTACACATTTTAAAAACGTTAATTTCATATTTATAGCATGTGAAAATAAGTCCCATATCCAGTAATCCAATTCATAATGTATTAAGGATTATGCTTTTGAAGTAAATTCATTACTAACCTTCCTGTTGGAAATTTAGAGTATTTAACAAATGCTCTAAAATGTTCTAAAATGGTATTATAAGTTACAGGAGCATTGTAGTAACATTAAAATTATATACATATACATATATATATATATGTGTATATATATACATATATATATATATATGTATATATATACACACACACACACACACACCATGCAGGGTTGCAACTGGTTGAAAAAGTTCCTTCCTGGAGACAGTAATAAGGTACATTTGTCCCCAGATCACTATTTTGTTAATATGCTCATCCTATTTAAGGATTATTTACGTCTTCTCTTTCACTGATTTTTGTTGGTCTTTGCATGAGTTAAGATGTGAACTTTCAGGTTATTTGACTGGACAAACCTCTTGTGACAGCTTTCAAAGGGACACACAAAACGTTTCTCCCCAGTATGGATGCGTACGTGGGTTCGCAAATTGTAGTCCAGGGAAAAGCGTTTTCCGCACCCTTCAAAAGTGCACCGAAATGGCCTCTCTCCAGTGTGAACCAGAAAGTGTCTTTTTAGTTTTGCACCCTCGCTGAATGCTTTCCCACATTCTGCACATACATGATGTCGAGGAGCATGAACGAGGAGGTGCTTTCTCAGGGAAGCTCTATTCTTCAATTTTTTTGTGCATCCACTATGAGGACAAACAATTCTTTCTGGAGTGTCACATTTCTTATTTTTGGGGGACTTCTTTCTAGCAAATTCTACGAACTGTTTAGGATCTGATACATGAGTGCCGGGTATTCCTCCAGGAGAGAGCTTCTTGCCTGTCACATACTCTGAATACTCAGGCTGTGAATTCTCTCCACCAGTCTGTTGAGAAAGTTCTTGTTTTGCCCCTTTTTGCCCAGATTTCAAGGATTTTTCCAGAAGCGAGCTTGCAGTAAGAACCTGTTGAGAAAGCTCTTGTTCTGATCCTTCTTCCAGGTAGGTAAGGGACTTCAGGGAGTCTTCTTCCAGGATGGGTTCAGAAAATTCACCTCTTATTATGCATTCTATGTAACAGTCAGAGAAGGAATCTTCTCCAACAACTAGATGGCTAGTTTCAAAGAATACACCATCGTCTTCTAAGTCCCATAGCATGTCAGGAGGTTCTTGCTGGGCTGGCCGTGGCTTGGATGGCTTTGGTTTATCCCCACTGAAGGCTCTTCTACCCAGGCCTTTCTCATCACAAGTCTTTGCCCTTTCCTTCACTTGCTGGTCCATATTGCCGTGCCTGCTGCTCCCTTGAAGGTTTGCACTGGGATTTATCAGCTACTTCCAAAGTGAAAGTGATCTGAGTAAATGGTCTTCAGCCAACACCTGCTTTGAGATAGTAACCTTTAGATAAAATATATTCCAACTTTAGAACCACTGTCAGAAAATGACCTTAAAAAATGGCCTCTACATCACTTTTTAATAACGAAATGACTACATTTGCTTATTCTCTGACAAACCTAAGAAAGTAAGAGAATGAGCCGTGACATAGGATGTACGGTACAGCTAGATCTTATGTGGGTATCCCCACAAATTATCTGCCCTTTCCAACTGACCACCTAATGTTTACTGGGCACTCACTATGTGCTAGCCCTACTCTACGCTGCTCATAGGTTGAGCTATATCAGTAAGTAGTCATACAAAAAGCCTATGCCTCAAGGAGTATACATTCTCGTGAACATGAAAAATAAGTATGTGTTACACATTAAAAGGTGAAGTGCTACAGAATGAGCAAGGGAGCTAGTAAAAAGTAATTCTCAATTTTAAGTAGGGAGCTCAGGCAGGCCTTGACTGAGACAGCAGTTGACTAAAAACTTGGAAGAAACTGAAGAAGCAAGATGTGCTTATTTTCTTGTATAATACTCTTGTGAAATTCAAATTAAATAATGCATCTAAAGTGCTTAGCACAGATCATGGCACAGAGCAAATGCTGAATGCTTATGTGAGCTAGTATTATTCACCTTTGTATTCATTCATTAAGTCTACGGTAGATCCTGCGATGTTCCATATACTATTCTATACCCAGGGTCATTTTTTTTTTTTTTTAAACGTAATAGAGAGCTAGATTTAAGCTTTGTGGGCCCTTAGACATGTGGTCTATGTCAAAACTGTTCAACTCTGCATTTTGTCATATGGAAACAGTCATGGGTGGTACATAAAGGATGAACATGTGTTCCAACAAAACAAGCAGAAGCTGGATTTGGCCCATGTGTAGTTTTCTGTTTCTTCACAAGATGGAGATTCAGAGAATAAGACACATGAAATCCATGCATTCCCATCTCTTAGGAATACAAGCCAAAACAAAGAGTTTAGCCTTGAATAATCTTCTATCTTTTTCTTACAAATCTAAAAGTGAGGCGCCTGTGTAGCTTAGTCGGTTGAGCAAAATCTCCTGATTTTGGTTCAGGTCATGATCTCACGGTTCATGAGTTTGGGCCCCACATTGGACTCTCTGCTGACAGCATAGAGCCTGCTTGGGATTTTGTCTCTCTCTCTCCTCTTCCCCACCTTTCTCACGCTCTCTCTCTCTCTCTCTCTCTCTCTCAAAAATAACTAAATAAGTAACTAAATTAAAAAAATCTACAAGCAACATTATAAAAGTTAAAGCATGAATGTGATATATTCTAAGAGCCTTTTGCTTGATGTTACAATTGTGTGCCTTATAGAAGATCTCTTATTGTCCTGATGTCCTGCTATAGGACAAAAATTAAATGCTTTTTAAAAAGGAGTACACGTGAAAGTAATGGACAGAAAACTAACAGCTTGAAAATATTTTTTAATAGCTACATTTAAAAATACCATCTCAAAAGAATCATACTGTTTACTTTCGGCAAACACACAGCATCAAAACATGTTTTTCAGTTGCTATTGGGAGAGTTTAAAATGTCTCCTTAAACATTTATATGTATAATTACATAATACATAAGTAATATTTTGTGTAAATTACAGGTTTAAGATATAAATTATAGGGCTGCTGGATGGCTCAGTTGGTAAAGCATCCTACTTAGGCTTAGGTCGTGATCTCAGGGCTGGTGAGTTCAAGCCCTGTATTGGGCTCTGTGTAACAGCTCAGAGCCTGGAACCTTTGTTGGATTCTGGATCTCTGTCTCTCTCTTCCTCTCTCAAAATAAATAAACATTAAAAAAATTTTAAATATAAAGTATAAGTAAAATAAATTCTATCTTTGTATACAATATATAAATGTTTTATATATAAATTGCAAAGGGAATTTCTTAAACATTTGTATATATATAATATATAAATAAACATAATATTTCTGTGTAATGTATATGCAAATTTTTAAGAAACTTAAAATATTCTTTCCTTAGCAATTGAAAAGCACAGCTATTTAAAAATCTTTTCAAGGGGCACCTGGATGGCTCAGGCAGTTAAGCGTCCAACTTTGGCTTAGGTCATGATCTCGCGGTCCGTGAGTTCGAGACCTGCATGGCATTTTGTGCTGGCAGCTCAGAGCCTGGAGCCTGTTTCAGATTCTGCGTCTCCCCCTCTCTCTGTCCCTCCCTCCACTCATGCTCTGTCTCTCTGTCTCAAAAATTAAAAAAACAAAAACAAAACCAAAAAACTATAAAAAAATCTTTTCAAACTATATATATGTAAAATGTTAAATGGTACAAGTGTTATTATTTTTTCTTTCTTTTAGAAAGGTCAAAGAAACCAGGAGACCATATTCAGGAAAATTGGCGTAACAAAATCTTGTTCTCTTTACTGAAAGTTATTCTTGATTCTTTTCTTTCTCATATTAATGAATATAACATCTTTGGGCAAAATCACTAGCAATCAGTCTACAGTTTGAGTAGGACAATACAAAACTCCCCTCCCCCATTTAGGCCATTTAATTAAAATACATGCAATTTGATTTGATTCCAGCTTTTCTCTCCAAGTTTATCTCTTGCTTTTTTCAGCTCCCCTATTTATTTTTCAGCCATAATAAACTCTACCTCCAATAAAGCGGCACACTCTTCCCTCATAACAATACCCACCCTCACTCCTCCTTCCCTTATTAGTGTGCACACACAATCACACAAGCTCATTTCTCATTCATATTTCTGATCTCTGCTTAAACATCACTTCCTCAAACAAGTTTCCCTTGATTCTTAGGCTGTTAGATTCCCAGGCTCAGTGTTTCCGTAACTTCCTCTTTTACACTCATCAGTCTCTGGTACTGATTACCTTAAGGTCTGTCTTACCTACTAGACTGTAAGGTCTATGAGGGCAAAGTCCTCTTCTGCTTTATTCACGTCTAGGGTTTAGAACATTCGTCTGATGAAATGAATTGATAAATATGCATTAATAAACATACTGTTGATATTGGTTTAACAAATCTATAAAATTGATTTACTACAAAATTATTTGGAACCTTCAAAATACTTAATTTAGAAGTTTCACAAAGTTGGTTATCAATGATGCCAAAATGTTACCTAGAAAGATATCTGAGACTGGGATTGAAAGAGAGAAGTATTTTCTTTATGCATTTATCAAAGCCAAAATGTAGCCCTTACTTTTCCAAGCTAGATTTTTATTTGACAGATCCTACCATTTCTTATACAAAATTTAAGCTTGTGAGTGATGTATAAAACTGAAATAGTAACTTTAACTACTTGGAAAATGTACTGGGTAAACATGGTATTTAGACAGAATCTGGATATTAAATAACGGTATGACAGTACTATAATTTTATATTTCTCAAACTGGGATAGAAGTACTTCCAAGAGTGCATCATTTACTTATTCAGTCATTTGACAAATATTTAGTATCAAACATTGTTCTAGGTGTTGACCCTAGAACAGCAAAAACAAACAAACAAAAAAAACAAAAAAACCCAAAGTTCCTGGTTTTCATGGAGCTTTTATCTGTGTGAGATAAAAATGTAAGTAAACAAAGTGGTTTCAGGTTGAGAAAAATGCTATGAAGTAAAAGCAATTAGAGTATGAGAAGGAAAGGAAATGGGGGAGGCCATCTTAAGAAAGAATGTCTGGAACAGCCTCCAAGTAGGGAGTTGAGATCTGAAAAAGAAAAGTATCAGCCCGTGGGAAGAGACGGGAAGAGAGTGTTCTTTCCAGGTTCTTTGTGCTCCAGCGGGGAGCACAAAGGGATTTGCATGCTGGAGGACAAAGGAAGCCATGTTTATTACAGACTGTGGCTGGCACAGACCGGACCGACCTGAGATAAGGTGGGGGGCCTTGCAGAATCTTGTGAGCCAGGCAGCCATTTCCATTTCTTTCACAAACCCATGCCAACCGTTGCAGGGTTTCTTTCAAACCAGGAAATAGCGTGCTCTGGCTGGGGTTAGAAAGGTATGTAGACAATAGACTTCGGGAGGCAAGGGTGAGAGCAGAAAAGTCCATTAGGCTCTTTGGCAATCCAGAAAGAGTGCTGGTGTTGGTAGTGGAGATGAAGTGGCGGGAGAGAGGGAAAACAGAGATAGAACCTTCTAAACTTTCTCGAGGACTGGATAATGGGAGTAAGACAAACAGGGAAATCAATAATGACTAAGCGGTCCTAGGTGTTTTGAGGGGGTAACTGGGCAGATGGTAGTGACACTTTAAGAGATAATCGGAGGAGGGAAGAAATGGAAGACAGGTATTACTCTCTTGATTTAATAAAGTGAACATTCTAATATAAACATTTTAATATAAGACATATCTAGCCATTTGTTGCAGTGAAATATAATATTTACATGAATTTCTCAAACAAAATTTAAAAAATGCAACTTCAAGGAAATTTCAACCAGCCATCTACTTTCATGAAAGTATATTTGTTTTCCTCCTTTATCTGTGTTAAAAGTTTGAGGCCGGTGGCCCAAGGCAGCTATAGTCAGCCCAGTCTACACACTAGAAGTCTCCTGGCCAGGGACCATTCCCCTCTGGTTCTAGGATGATAAATCACCTCCCGTCCCTGGCTCTCCATACCTTTTGAACAGGACCCACGTTAAAAATACATTCTAAGTGGTGAACTGACTACCACACACCTTTCCCCATACCTGAAAAATAGGCAAAGTTCCACGAAACAAGACTTACCCATGCACTCTGTGATATTTCCTATTCCATTTCCTTCCAAAAGAAAAGACCAAGAAGAAACTGTTACTGGCGCCCCCAGACAGTAGCTGAAATCATCCCTGCCTCACGCTCAGCCTATTAGACTCACCCTCTTTTTGATGGACATATTCAAATTAGGCTACACCTACATTTCAACCCGGCTTTGCTTGGGCTAGAGTTTCCTAGGAAAGGCTCTACCAAACCTGTAAAGGTAAGGAGATCATGTAGCAGGGCAGTGGCGGCGGGTGTGACTCTGCTCCGCCCAGGTCAGGGTTGGCCGCCTAGGCCTGATCCCCAGCGCTCAGCTCACCTTTAGCCGAGACTCTGCCCTGCAGGGGTGACTCCTCCCCCGGCGCCTCAGTCCACATTCCTTCACCACGTGGGCGAACATTTTTGAATTCCAGGCTCCTAGTCTTAGCCTGTAGTAGGCACCCAGTGTTTGTTTAACAAATCAACTTAGGTGTAATGATATTTAAGCAGTTATTTTTCAATGAAATGAAAATTCAGCGTGGAGGCACTTTTACCTCCTGGAAATAGAGGTTTCCCCAAACGCACACCACACCTTGCTCTACACTCTCTTACCCAGCCCCAGCCCCCAGTCCCCACCCCACTCTCTCTCCAGCCTCAGAATTACTGCTTTTTTTCTTTTTCAGGCATTAATGTGACCGTTCATATCCCTAAAGGTAACACAACTCACTTTGACAGCCGTGGTCAGTCAGCGCTCGCCATTGGCTATGGTCTAGTGAAGTTTAGTAGTTCATGTAAGCACGCAGACCATTAAAACAAAAACCCAAGTCAGTGTTTAAAAACCTCTTCAATTTTACTTGAAGCTTGTCTGCAATTCACATATGTGTCTGGGAGCAGTTCTCCACACTATTTTTTTTTTAAATTTGTTTAGAATAAATATCAGTATCTCTCGCTGTGAGATCAGAAAGTAAAAGATCATTTCCAATGGGGGAAATATGTAAACTGTTTTTGTAGGTATTATTCCCTCATCTCCTCCAGTAGGCATACCAGATCCTCACCCATGTAAGATTGAAGCTACGTAAAGCTTCCTTAGCTCCTTACCTTGTTACAGCATATTATTCGTAGGTGAGTTTCTGAAGGCAGAAACGACTTCTCTCCTGTTCTCTATGGCGCCATGCTATGGTCTGTATAAACTTCATAGACAAGTTTTCCGAGCTGGTTATCACCAACCCTTTTGTTGGTGATAAAATTGTTAATGTTTTAGGTTTCTATAGAAATACCACCTTAAGAATCCTAATAGACATTCTTTTCAAGCCTTTGTATGGAAATGTTGTTGGTCTTCGAAAGTCCCCCTCATCTCTTTCTCTTTCTGTGTATCATCGCTATTTATATACATAAATAAAAATATAAATAAGTGACATATAATCATTTATTTTAATATATATTATCTGTATATGTAGATTATGTATACATGACTATATACCATTTGTTTATATTTTTATTTCATATATAATTTAGATATAAAAAATGATGATGGTCGTATGTATATAGAGAGAGATACTCACACATACCTAAGCTGAAAATCCTTTCTTTGATCAATGTCACCAGACCACACCCTTTTGTTATCAGCCCCTTAACTGTTGAGACAGTACATACAATCAGCTAGGTTAGTTTATAACCCCTTCCTCACCACTGACTTAGTCTGTTCACTTGGTTTGTGTTAGTGTGACTTTGTCTGGAAACTGGAGACCACATATTTAGAAAATCTAAGTTTACATTTCACAATCCACCTTCTACATAAATTTTTGCTCCTGTTTTGTTTTAGCTTTCCTGAAGAAGTAAACCAAACAGAAGGCACTGATCTGATGTCATACGAACCTAGCTCCAGGGCAGTTCTCTAAAATGAGCTAGGGAACCAATTAAACCATGAAACAAAAGTGGGCTGCCTTTTGAAATTGGTACAAAGAGAAAAGTGCATGGGAACAAGTAATGTTTTGGATTACTGCAATTTTAGTATAATTCTTCTACAAATAACATCCTGGCTAGTTTTTAAAAATTATCTTTTGATTATTTCTGTGTTGCAAACAAATATATTCCTTAAAATGCTTAGAATGTGAGACATTAAATATAATATGCTTTAATTCACTCAACACATACACATATTTAAGGTTTTTTTTCCCCTCCAGATAGGCCACTGTTCTAGGCCCTGAGGGTATGTATCCCTGGCCTTCTGGAATTTGCAGGCTGAAGTAGCAGGGCAGGAACTAGGGTGAGGCAAGTAACTCACAGGTTTCCCCACAGAAAAATTTAAGGAATGCCAAAAAATTCAGTAACTAGAATTAATAATATTCAAATTTAAAATTTTTATTTAGTTGCTTTTTTTAAAATCAAATTTTAGTTAACACACACTGCAGGTTTCAGAAGAATTCAGTGATTCATCACTTACAACACCCAGTGCCCACCGGGACAAGTGCTCTCCTTAGTGCTCATCACCCATCTAGCCCATCCCCCACCCATGTCCCTCTATCAACCCAGTTTGTTCTCTGTCATCAAGAGACTCTTGTGGTTTGTTTCCCTTTCTCCCCCTCCCCACCCCCTTCCCATATGTTCTGCTATCTGAACATATCTTCAACTATCTATCTTGTGGTTTTGTTTCTTAAATTCCACATATGAGTGAAATCATATGGTGTTTGTCTTTCTCTGATGGACTTATTTTGCTTAGCATAATACATTCTAGCTCCATCCAAGTCATTGCAAATGGCTACAATTTATATTTTAATGCAATATTTTAAAAAATAAAAATTAGTGCAAAAATCCATGGTGAATAAGTATCAAAAATTAAAATAAAGGCAGACAACTAAATAATCATGCTTTGTAAATGCCAAATGCAGCTGTTATTAGGACCATGAAGGGTAGGCATTTGGTGTTATGGGATCCCATAATGGGAGGCTGTGATGGAATCTGGAAGTTCAGGGAAGGTTCCTCTAGAACTGTTATGATCTGAAGGCAGTTTAGAGGGCAGAACTTCTCTAAAGGTAGAGGGAATAGCTATTTAAAGAGGGAGAGCAAGAGAGCATGTGCATTGCTAACTCCTCACCCTTGTAGACCATGGTAAGAAGTTAGATCTTCATCCCAAGAGCAATGGAAATAGACTGTTACCAGAAAGCATGCTTCATATATAAATGCATATTAACCTTTACAACTGTTGTTTCATTGTTGGAGCTTCAGTCTGTCTTTGAGCTAGCTAATACTAACTGAATGATGTATATGCATTGACTCATTTTATCTAGAAATCAAGTTTATACAATTATTATTACTATTATTATTATCATCATTTTATTTGCATTTAAAGATGATTATTGGGTCACCTTTGGTGGCTTAGTTAGTTAAGCATCTGACTTCGACTCAGGTCATGATCTTGCAGTCTGTGAGTTCAAGCCCCACGTTGGGCTCCATGTTGACAGCTCAGAGAGACAGATTCTGTCTCTCCCTCTGTCTCTGCCCTTCTCCCACTCACTCTCTGTCTCTGTCTCTCTCAATAATAAAAACATTAAAAAAAGGAAAATTCAGAGGCACAAAAAAAGCAAGTAGGTCAACTAAGCACCTAATTTCAGGTTAGAACTCAAGTATACCACACCTGTTAGAATGGCCTTTATCAAAAAGGCAAGAGATAACAAATGCTGGGATAGATGGGGGTAAAAGAGATCTTCTGTGGGATTATAAATTGGTGCAGCCACTGAGGAAAACTTTATGGAAGTTCTTTGAAGAATTAAAAATAGAACCACCATATGTTTCATCAATCCCACTTCTAGAAATATATCCATAGGAAATGAAAATATTAAATTAAAAAGATATCTGTACATCCATGTTCATAGCAGTATTATTCATAAAAGTCAAGACATGAAAATAACTAATTGTCCTCAGATGGATGAATGGATAAAAAAGTTGTGGTATAGAAGTATAACAGAATACTACTCAGCCGTTAAAACAACAAGGGGACCCTACCATTTGTGACAACATGAGTGGAACATGAAGGCATTATGTTAAGTGAAGTCAGAAAAAGACAAATACTCTACAATAGCACTTATGTGTAAAATATTCAAAAGGAAAAAAAGAGAAAGAAAGAAAGAAAGAAAAGAAGAGAAAAGAAAAGAAAAGAAAAGAAAAGAAAAGAAAAGAAAAGAAAAGAAAGAAAAGCCAAAGAGATCAGACTGTGGTTACCAGAGGCAGAGACTGAGGGAAAGAGGAATTGGAGGAAAGTGGTCAAAAGGTACAATTTGGATTTATAAGATAAAGAAGTATTAGGGATGTGACATATAACATGATGTCTATAAATAACACTGACATATGATATATATTGGAAAGTTAAGAGAGTAAATCCTCAGAGTTCTCATCACATAGAGAGAGTTTTCATCCCTTTTCTCCTTTCTTTTCTTTTTATTGTACCTAGATGAGAAAATGGATATTAGCTGATGGATATTAGCTGAACCTATTGTGGTAGTCATTTCATAATGATGCAAACCAAACCACCATGCCGTACATCTTAAACTTATACAGTGATCTATGCCAATTATTTCTCAATAACATTGCAAAAAACAAAAAAAAAAACAAAAAAAAAACAAACCCAGATCTCAAGTGTGTTTAATTCTTTGAGATATAGGATTTTACATTATATTATGGTATTTTAGAGATGCCATGATTTTATCTTTTATAAGAAGTCTCTTCTTGCATTATTATTTTCTGTCATTTATAATGCCTATTTACATACTTATTGATATTGATAGCCTTATGAATTGTTGTTACCCATTTTATGGGTAAGGTAATGGAAAGTCAGTAATGACAAATGCATCTTCAAAGCTGTGCAGGTATTAGTTTATGGGCCAAAATTTAGACCCCCAAGTCTTGCTATCTGGACATAAAGTTTAAAGTTAATTTTTTTTAAGTTCTGTCCGTTGTTTTAAAGGATTTAAAAATGTATTTTTAGAGTTTCTCTACAAAAAACAAAAAAACCTTCCCCAAACCCAGTCAATAATATATACTTTTACCTGGAATGTGATATTTTAGTAGATTATGACTTTTAAGAGGTCATAATAAAGCAGATTTTGACTTTGCACTTTTTAAAAAATTGAGATATAATTGATATAAACATAATATTAGTTTCAGGTGTACAACATAATAAATCCAGTTAACATCCATCGCCACAAAGTTACATTTTTTTTTCTAGTGATGAGAACTTTTAGGAATTATTTTCCTAGCATCTTTCAAATATACAATTTAATATTATTAGTATTAGAGTCACCAGGCTGTACATTACATCTCTGTGACTTATTTATTTTATAATTGGAAGTGTGTACCTTTTGGCCCACTTCACCCAGAGGTGGTGGTGGGAGTGTGAGACATAGGTGAGCATGGACTCTTTTTTTTTTTTTTTAATCTAAGTGGAAGCTGTTTGGTACTTCACACTGACAAGAATAAGACGTGTCATTATACTGTCATTCATGTCAGCTCTTTAGACCAAAGCTGTAACAACACAAATATTGTCATGTTTCATTTTCTCTGGGAGAACTCAGCTGTGGGCCTAAGTGCAAGACCTATAGACTATATTTCAGACTGCATATTCTCTCTGAGCTTTGGAAGTTATTTTTTGGCAGTTTCTTAAGATCCTTTTTTTTCTCTGAAGAATAGACTGTTCACATAACCTCTTTTCCTACTAAGGAACCTATTAAAATTGGGTTCACCTCAAGAAAATTTTCAGGGCCCCCTCTAACTTGAATTAGTTCCTGTCTTATTCTTTCCCATAAAAAGTTTTTTGAGTCAACCTCACATTTCATGGTCTTTGAAAAACTTTTATTTTGAGATACTTTTGGATTTATGGAAGAATTGCAAAGATGATGCGGAGAGTTCTCATATATCAGTCATCCTGCTTCCCCTGATATTAATTCCCCTGATATTAATGTGTTACATAACCAATGCATATTTTGTACAATTAGGAAATCAACATTGTCACAGTACTATCAATAAAATTTTATTTGGATTTCATCAGTTTTGCCACTAATCTTAAAAAAATAAAATCTGTCCTAGGATTCAATCCAAATGTTATTTTGCTTTTAGGATCTGCTTAGTGGACAGACACGAGCTTCACAATCTAATTCTAGTTCCAGCCCTGAAAATGTAATGTATGTCTTAGAGTATCCTCTCTAATACCACTCCTCCCGTGAAATTCACCGCCAACCCCAATTCCAAATTTATATCTCTTTCAAGATGCAAATCAAGAATCATACCTCTCAGAAAACCGTTTAGAGACTCAATGCCATCTTTCTCTATGTAAAATTACCTTGACTTTTAGGGAGGTAGTGTGTACCACATATCAGCCATTTAACATTACCTTTACAGATCTTTTGTATCTGTAATGTGGTAAGTGGAAAACCAGTAAAGTGCACATTGGTGCAAGAGAAAATCATTGTGACACATTGGATCCTCCAGGCTTTTTGAGGCATATATAGTTTAAATAGAAAACTTGTATGACATTTTGGTTACTGTTTTATATTATTTTTGAAGTCATAAAAATAGGTGATGACACATATAGATATAAAATTACTAGTTGTGAGGTACACAATTATGCATAGTCTTTTTTTTTTTTTTTTTTTTTTAATTTTCAGGTCTAAATTCATGTTCGGATTCTGAGTTGGAACCCATTAGTGAGCAGGCACCAGTATTTATTTTGTCAGAGTCAAAACAGTTTGAAGGTCACCTGGGTGGCTTAATCAGTTAAACATTTGACTCTTGGTTTTGACTCCTGTAACAATCTCATGGTTCCTGAGATTGAGCCCCATGTCAGGCTCTGTGCTGACAGCTGGAGCCTGCTTGGGATTCTCTGTCTCTCTCTGCCTGTGTGTGTGTGTGTTTGTGTGTGTGTGTCTCAAAATAAATAAACTTTAAAATGTTTGGAAAATGTAGATCTAAATAATTTGTTTACATGTGTCATTAGTAATGGATCAAAATGGGGGTGTCTGGGTGGCTCAGTCGGTTACGTGTTTGACTTCAGCTCAGGTCATGATCTCACGGTTCGTGGGTTTGAGCCCCACGTAACGCTCTGTGCTGACAGCCAGCTCAGAGCCTGGAGCCTGTTTCAGATTCTGTGTCTCCCTCTCTCTCTGACCCTCCCCTGCTCACTCTGTCTCTCTCTGTCAGAAATAATTAAAACATTAAAAAAAATTAAAAGAAATGGATCAAAATGGATAAATGTGTGAACATCAGTGATTCAGACAATCTTTAATTTGGAACTCAAATATATCTTTTTTCTCAGCTAAAAAATTTCAAATGTGCTTTAAAATAAGTTGGTTTAGACAATCTACTTTATATTAATAAACAGGCTGGCTGTCACCAGAACCAACCATGCAGATACCATGATCTTGACTTCCAGCCTCCAGAACTATGAGAAATAAATTTGGTATGTGGAAGTGTATGGTATTGTGGGATAGTAGTGTGAATTGACTAGGACACTGACTCATAGCAAAGGTGGCAGTGGGAAAAGATAAGTGTTTGCAAAAACAGTTCTGAGACCACTGGCTATCCACATGGCAAGAAAATGAATGTCCCCCTGTAATTCATACCACACACAAAAAGAAGTCCCAGATTATAGCTGTAATTATAGGTTGTAAATAGAGTTGTGAAAGGTAAAATGATACAACTCTGAGAAGGAAATGGATGAACATCTTAAATTTGGGGTTGAGAAAGATTTCTAAGTCAACACACAAAAAGTATTGAATATAAAGAAATAAAAGCTAAATTGGATGAGATTAAAATTATGAAATTTAAAAGGTACCATTGAAAGAATAACGTATACCACAGTGATCTTTTGAAAATGTGAATGAGATGCCACTTCCTTCAATGGCTTTCCATCTGCCTTAGGGAAAAATTCAAATTCCTTCCTATCTTAGAAGACAGCCAGTGATCTGGCCTGTATCTACCACCTCCTGCCTCAACTGTATTCATTTTTCTCACAAACCTAACCTTTTTCCTTGTTCTTTTACAACCATGCCAGGTTCACTGACAGCATTTTTGCCCTTGTCTTTTCCCTGAAATTCTCTGCCCCAGATTATCACATGCCTGGTTTTATCTTCATTCTGGTTTCAGCTTCGTTGGTAGTTTGGGGCCAATGTACATGTATTTCTTCAAAGTCTGTCCTATCTCCATGAATTATCTTTGTTTTCATATAAAGGTTACTAGCCTCTCCTGTGCTGGAGGAGGCAGAAAACGGAGGCAGTCTGGGACCAAACTTTAATTGCCCTGCTTTGAAGTGCAGTCTGTAAATAGCAAAGGGCAGTGTAGAAAGTAAACACATTTTCTTGAGTCCTCACCAAGGTTCTTCCCTTTAGCTGGGAGTTTTTGCTTGGGTGAATATGGAGAGTAATGGCAGAAGTTTCTGGGTGTATTTTTCTCTTTTCTACAGAGGGATCCAAGAAATTACTGCTATGGTAGGATTTAAAAAGTGTTGCTTGCCCAATCCAGGAGTCCATTGAGCCTGGAATTGGGTCTCAGATGTGCCTTTCTGTGTAAGAATTATGTATAATCTCTGCGATGGGATTTATCCTTTCCCTGGCTTCTGGGGTTTCACCCAGGAAAGTCGGTTATAAAATTCAAGAGGAAACTATTTTAAGAAATTGTCTTAAAAGAGGATTCTTATGCCTGAAGATAAAATAATTTTAGCTCTGGTAACTGGAGGGACCACTGTCTTAGATCCCCTTTGCTGAACTGTTGCCCAGGTGTTCCTCTGGTCCCCTATTTCTTCACCAGCATCATATTCTTCTTGCCTTCTGACTCCTGTAAGTGAAATCTTCTTAATGTTCCTAAATATTCTTTCCTTTATGTCTCTTTGCCTTATATGTGTTTCTTCTATTGACAGTCCTCTTCCCTCTTTGGATTCCATTTCAGGATATTGAATTGCTGTTTTTTGTTCATTTGATACCTTCCTCCTTACAGTATATTCAGAGAGAAAGTAAATTGTATATTTAATACCCTTTCCACATTGCAACCGTATTATTTCTCATGACATTGAATGGCCTGTCTTTTCTTAAACAAAGGGGTCTCTGGGCATTTGTGTCCCCTCTGTGTAAGGGCGAAGACTTCTAAACTGACATTCTCTTGTCTTTCCATTCATTTATTCCTATGACAACCACGTATTTTCCTGAACACTGATGAGATGATATCTTTTACCTCTGTGACAATTTTGAGTACTTCCTAAGCATACAAAAAAAAAAAAAAAGTGCAGTCATTAGCATGTTTTTTCAAGACCTCCCTAATCTGATTCCAACCTCTTCTTCTCTTTTACCCTTCTACATATTAAACTGTTTCAGAGGTCTTCTCTCTGTCGCACCTTATCCAGATGTGTTCTGCTGCCTGTCATAAGCTAAGAAAGGTTTTCACATTTTTAAATTATTGAACAAAAAATCAAAAGAAAAATAATGTAGGGGCGCCTGGGTGGCTTAGTCGGTTAAGCGTCCGACTTTCGCTTGGGTCATGATCTCGCGGTTCGTGGGTTCGAGCCCCGCGTAGGGCTCTGTGCTGACTGTCAGCTCAGAGCCTGGAGCCTGTTTCAGTCTGTGACTCCCTCTCTCTCTCTAACCCTCCCCTGCTCATGCTGTCTCTCTCTCTCTGTCTCCTAGAAATAAATAAAAACATTTAAAAAAAAAAGAAAAATAATGTATTCTGACATTGAAGTTATATCAAATTAGAAGTTCATTAACCATGAGTAAAAGGCTATTGGAACAGACCCTTGCCAGTTCATTTGCCTATTGGATATGGCTACTCTGTGTATTACCCTGGGCAGAGTTGAGTCATTGTGACACAAAACGTAAACTATTTTCTGGTCCTTTACAGAAAAAGTTTACTGACCCTGAACTATTCCATTTTAACTGAATAGGGTTAGTTCATTTGCAAAATTCTGCTGTTGTCTCTGCATAGCCTTTCTACTGAGCCAGTTCTTCCCATTTTCCTCAGTTGCTACAAGTGGCCAAACACTTCTGCAGTAGTTCCTCCCTGTTACAGGCTCTGTATGTTTCCTTAAGTGAGCCAATCAGATGCCTTTTCAGAATCCCGTCTTTCTTCGCCCTTGGATTGCCAATGACCATTCTCATCTTCTACCCCTAACAAACCAGAGGAGCGGGCTTTCCCTGAAGCCCTCTCAGGTTGAGGCTCTTTGTTCTTCATCCCTGTCACCCCACACCATGAGTAACTGTTCTCCTTTTCCCTCCCTCCAGACCTTTCTCTCTTGCTCACACCAACCCCTCTCTTTGAAAGTTCAGGCTATCAGACTATATTATCCAGCACCACTCCTTGATGCAGTCAAATCTAAGTACCCCATACTTACCTTAGTGATTTCAGTATCCGCATGGATGATTCTTCCTCACCTCCACCACCTCAGAGTTCAAACTTGTCATTACCTGTAACTGTACAGATTTATAGTCTCATTTAAAAGCATCTCACTCTGTGACCATTACTTTTAAGCTTCTCAGTTTACTTCTGGTATTTCCAGTGCAACGATCTGACATCCAGTGACTCTTGCTTTTCACTGTCCCTGACCTGCTTATGTCCTTGATTCCTGTCTGGTCCACCTTAGATTACATGGCTCAATTAATTTATTAATTTGGCCATAAACCCAAAGCCCTGAGGTTTAATGTATTTCCAAGTTCACATTTTTCTTTTTAATTTTAGAAAGATAGTATACTGTTCCTATAGCATGTTGTATAAAATCATCTGCAATGAAATTGATGATTATTCCCAAATAAGTGGGACCAGTAAAGGCTCTAAATAGCTATGTGTCTATTCAGGTTGAGTTTTGCTGCCAAAATTGTTGTGAACAATATTATCAGATTCTATTTTTTTTTCATGATCTTTTTGGATTATGGAAATGCAGAAAGGGATTGTGGACCTGGACCTTAAGCTGCCCTGCTCCCTGATCAGTTCATTTACTCCCCCAGGGAAGAGTAAAGCTGATACGCTGATTAGTTGCAAGTCGACTTACTCCCAACATACTTGCATCCAAGCAGCTAAAGAAAACACACAACCTTGCTAATGGGTCTCCTGCAAAACCACAAACGCTTAAGGGAAAGTCCTGTCAAGCAACATAATCATTCTTACCAAGGGTGGTATCGCCCCCTAGAGGGCATTAAGTGCTTTATGGAGATGATGTTAGTCTCCATGTACTCAGACATGAGCATTTACATGTGGAGGGAGATACATGTTATTTTATTATGACTTACTTTCCCTTTATTTCTTTGCCTTATGGTGAGGGAAGTATGTGGATTTAAAAATATGTGTGTAGCTAGTTTAAATTATTACTTTATTTTTACTTTAGTAGCAAGGATGTTAAAAATAAGTTATAAAAGTGGTCATTGGGTTTGACAGGGTTGAGAACAACTGTCCTAGTCAATTTGCTTTCTCATGATTATGTATTTATGTATTTATTTATATAATAGACTTTATGTTTTGGAGCAGTTTTAGGTCCACAGCAAAATTGAGAAAAGGTACAGAGATTTCCCTTATGGCCTCCACTGCCGCTCATGCATGGCCTCCACCATTATCAACATCCCCCAACAGAGTGGTTCATTTGTTATAGTTGATGAACCTACACTGACACATTATTATCATCCAAAGTCCATAGTTTATAATAAGGCTTTCTCTTAGTGTTGTATACTCAGTGGGTCTGGACAAAAGTGGATACATGTATCCACTATCACAGTATCTACAGTACAGTTTTCTCTCCCCTAAAAGTTCTCTATGCCTCACCTATTCATATCTCCTTCCCCCATCTCATGATTATTTCACAGTTTTCTCTCTCCTCAAACCTCTAACACCTTTTCCCAAGTCCTGTCAGCTAAGTATTTTACTGAACTGAGAATTAAAAACAATTGGAAGAGAACCTCTCTGCACTCCCCCATCCAACTCATCTTCATGAGTGTGAAGTATGTGTGAACTGTCTATATTTCAATCCAAGGCTTCCCCTTCATTTGTTACTGTATGCCATTTTCTCTTGATTACTCAAGGACATTGTTAAAACAATTATACTCTCTCTCCTCTATCTTCATTTATCTCTCTCTCTCTCAGCACTGGAGAGAATGTCAGTGACATTCAAACACATTGCTGTGGTAATGAGAATTAAAAATAATTCCCTTGACTCTACACCCGCCCCTTGTTAGTTTGCTCATCCATCCCATTTTTTTGCTCTCTTTTATAGAAAATTTCTGAAAAGATTCTCTTTTTTTGCTTCTCAAACTGATTGGCCAACAACATCAGCGTCACCAAGGAGCTGGGTAGAAATCTAGACTCTCAGATCCCACTCTAGACCCACTGAATCAGAAACTCCGTTTTAACAGGATCTCCAAGATTTATGACATTAAAGTTTGAGAAACATTAATCTCTAGTGCCTATTTTCACTTCTTCTTGTATTTTCTCTTGAATCTACTTCAAAGAATTGTTACTTTCCACTCTCTACTGAAACAGCTCTTTTTAATATTTTTATTTGAGTGTAGTTGACATATAATGTTACATTAGTTTCAGGTGTAAAACATAGTGATTCAACATTTCTATACATTATGCTGTGCTCACCACAAGTGTAGCTACCATCTTGTCATCATACTCTACTATAATATCATTGGCTGTGCTGTGTCTTTTATCCCCATGACTTACTTATTCCATAACTGAAAGCCTGTATCTTCCACTGCCCTTCATTCCCCCCACCTCCACCAGTTATCTCCAAATTATTAAATTCAAAACCATTGTTCACTACTCGTCTTACTGGGTCTGTGGATCATGTGACATGGTTGAAATCTCTATTTGTTGTGCCTCATCATTTTCAAGGCCATTCATTCACATTTATGTAAGGGGCTTAGTCCTTTGGACTTTCTCCTTCCCTCCATTTAGTTGACTAACTGATTTCATCTATTGCCATGGCTTTTAAATTAAAAAAAAATTTTTTAAATATTTTTATTTATTTTTGAGGTATAGAGAGACAGAGCATGAGCTTTGGAGGGGCAGAGAGTGAGAGAGACACAGAATATGAAGTAAGTTGCAGGTTCTGAGCTGTCAGCACAGAGCCCATTGTGGGGCTTGAACTTGTGAATTGTGAGATTATGGCCTGAGCCAAAGTTGGACACTCAACTGACTGAGCCACGGAGGCACCCCTAAATTTTTTTAAATGTTTATTTATTTTTGAGAGAGAGAGAGAGAGAGAAAGAGAGTGATAGGGAGGAAGGGAGGGAGGGAGAAGGTAAGCGGGAGAAAGGCAGAGAGAGAGGGAGACACAGAATCTAAAGCAGGCTCCAGGCCCTGAGCTGTCAGCACAGAGCCTGACCTGGGGATCGAACTCACGAACCAGAAGATCATGACCTGAGCCAAAGTCAGATGCTTAAGTGAGCCACCCAGGCACCCCATGTTTTTATGTTTGTTTATTTTTGAGAGAGAAAGAGACAGTGTGAGCAGGGGAGGAGCAGAAAGAGAGGGAGACATAGAATCTGAAGGAGGCTCCAGGCTCTGAGCTGTCAGCAGAGAACCTGATGGGGGGCTCGAACTCCAAAGCTGTGAGATCATGACCTGAACCAAAGTCAGAAGCTTAACTGACTGAGCCATGCAGCAGCCCCTAATACCATGGCCTGTAATGCTGCCTATTGATATAGTGCTCACATATCATATTTCAAGTCTAAGGTCAAATACCAGCTTCTTACTGGAATATTTACAGATTCTCCTAGTAGAAATTAATCACCCTTTCTTGTAAGTGATTATTCCTATCACTTGTACTTCTAGTTTCTCACTTATTTCCACTTTATTTTATAGTTTGTACTTGGGAGACAAAATCTATGTCATTTTCATCTCTATGTACTCATATTTCACTCTTTTATTTAAAAATACACATTTCAATGTACCTGGTGGCTCATTCAGTTCAGTATCTGACTCTTGATCTTGGGTCAGGTCATGATCTCGCAGTTCATGAGATTGAGTCCCACCTTGGGCTCTGCACTGACAGCATGGAGCTTGCTTGGAATTCTCTCTCTCCCTCTCTTTGTCTGCCTCTTTCCTGCTTGTGCTCTCTCTCTCTCTTTCTCAAGATAAATAAACTTAAAAAAATACATTTTTCTCATGTAATAAGTGTTCAATAAATGCTTATTAAAGAGAAATTTTTCCTCCCTTCCTGGAATGTACACTGGACTTAAATATTCCATGTACAGTTTGCTCCAGGATCCTTGAAATCAGCACCTCTACTCCTATTATCTTCAACAAGCCAGTCCTCATGTAAACAGTCTAAATTAATCTTTTCTTGTAAAAAACTAAAAAACGTAGGTCAGAGAAGAGATAACTGAGTAGCAATTGAATTTGCAAGGCACCTTTTCAGACACATGCAGTGAGGCTCATGGAATACTGCACACAAAACTACTACTTGAAGGGACACTGTACAGAATAAATCATAACAATTAGGCTGTGGAAACGGCCTTCTTTCAGCTCTTTCCTTAGTTGGCTCTTCATCTTTTATGTCTTGGATGTAATGGAATCACCACAGAAAGGCTTTCCCTTAATCATCCTTTCTGAAATCGTACTTTTTAGTCATGCTATGTCATATTATATTGTTTTATTTTAGTCATTTACTTATGATTATCTGAAATTATTCATATTTTTATGTTTTTATTGTCCATCTCCTGCTCCTATGGAGGATGAGCCCCATAACTGCAGAAACTCGGCTTGTCTGTGTTCTGTAGTTATGAGGTAATAGTATGTGCTCAGTAGATATTAGTTGAGTGAATAAATACAACCTGAGGACACTGGAAAGCCTCTTTGGTCCTAAAATCCATCTACACGGACCATAAAGGTAATTTTTTCAGTTTATTTATTTTGAGAGACAGAGCACATGAATGGGTGAGGGAAAGAGAAAGAGAATCCCAAGCAGGCTCCACACTGACGGTGCAGAGCCCAATGTGGGGCTCAAACACACAAACCCTGAGATCATGACCTGAGCCAAAGTCAAGAGTCAGACACTCAACTGACTGAGCCACCTCTATAAATCTTACATTAATATAATTTGGTGGAGTGCCTAAGTGGCTCAGTTGGTTAAGCATCCGACTTGGGTTCAGGTAATGACCTCATGGTTCTGTGAGTTTGAGCCCCATGTCAGGCTCTGTGCTGACAGCTCAGAACCTGGAGCCTACTTCTGATTCTGTGTCTCCCTTCTTCTTTCTGTGCTCCTCCCCTATTCATACTCTGTTTCTTCCCCCTCCCTCTGAAAAATAAATAAACACTATACCCATACACACTCTCACACACACACACACACACACACACACACACAACTTGGTGATGAGGAGGTAAGGAGAATGGAGAAAAGTATTAATGACTTATGGGCTACTGACTGCCTTTAAAAGACTTAGAAGTCATTTGGAATTTGAAATGGCAGATGCTTTAGGAAATATGTACACAGCTAAAATATAAATATTTTACCAAGGACTTTGAAGTGGGTATTCAACAAATATTCTTTGATGGACTCATTTGGCCAGTTATGTGGCAGAAATGATACGTAAGTAGCTAGTATAATTTCTCTGCCAGAGCCCATGTTTGGAACTGCAAAAACCCTATAAAAGGTTACAGTAGTTTTTTTTTTCCTTGCTAACTTTTCAGTAATATTTTCTAAGTGTTGTTTGTTTGTTTTCTGTTTTGTACTTCATTTTATTGTAGTAGAGTTAACGTATGGTGTTATATCAGTTTCAGGTGTACAATATAGTGATTGAACATATCCATGTATTATAAAAGTGTAGTCACCATCCATCACCATACAGTGCTATTTATTACAGTATTTACAAGAGAACATTTTAGGCCAATGTATAATCTCAGATCAACAGCACTGACATCACCTGGGAACTTCTCAGGAATGAAAATTTTTATGTCTGACTCCAGATCTACTGAAATAGAATCTAAGTTTTAACAAAAGACACAGATCATTCATGTGCACATTTATATTTGAAGACTAGTACAATGGAAACCATATCTATCCAATGAAGAAGTGACAAACAGCTGTTTCTAGAAACAGAGTGGGAGGGTGAGCTTAGGGTAGAGATTGAAGCTGAGGATGAGGGGTGTATGAACAGTGATTTAATGTTGAGTAAGTTATCCCAACAAGGATTAAGTGGTAATCATTTTCACCTCATGGTCATAATAAGCAACTTGGATGAACACACACACCATTGAGTCTAGTGACTACCCTAAGGTAGCACAGATGTTTGGCAATACATAGAGAATGGAGGACAGATCCATGTTCTGACTTGATTATAATGAAACACATTCTTTTTTTCTCATTGAGAGTTTTAACTCAGTGCTTAATGATGCTTCATGAATTTCCTCAAGGCTTTAGTACCTGTGAAGGAGTCAGAAACTGATAGGTTTGGCTCTATGCAGTAGGTCAACTTTAGCCACAAAGGAGAAAGAAGGAAGGAAAGGGACTTGGAGAAATAGAGAAAAAAGTGTGTGTGTGTGTGTGTGTGTGTGTGTATGTGTGTGTGTGTGTGTGTGTGTAGAGTATATGGGATAGGGTTGTTGAAATAGATTCCTATATATATTTATATATAAGAAGGGATTTGCTTTTTCCTTGCTGAGGAAGAGCATAAATAGTGCTACAGATGTTATTTGGAAAATAAGAAAAGAGCTGAAATTGTGTTCAAATGGACCTTTGGAGTGGGCAGGGGACTCATATGCTGAAATAAAAATTCAAGAAGAAATAGATCTATGCTTAAGTTCTTAGATCTGGGGAGTTATGGTGATTTACTAATGCACTCTATTGCCCTGACATCTTTATGAAGTCACTTTAAACTTTCCTATATTTTTAATTAGAAGTCATTTAGCCAGTGCCTCTGCTTCTTGGCAGCAGTGGACTTAAATGGCTATGGAATAAAATATGAATAATGAACATTGCTCTCCCCTCTAAACACCCCAGGTTGACCAAGGAGAGGTGATCACTCTGTATGCCAAAGATGTTTCTGAAATGGAGTTTGGAGAAATGCAGGTTCCCATTGTTCCTTATGTTTTAACACAGGTCCCAATATAGTGCCTTGTACTTACTTAGTAAAGTGTTTTTTTCCACTGTTCAGACTACTCAGCGACTGTGGTCAGTGAATTCGAATGGCTTTGAATAAAAAGATGGGTAATCACAGGAGAGCAACCTTCAAGAGTCCATTTCTTGGAGAGCTTTTACTTAAATCCACTGCTGATGTGTGGAGAGAGACTAGAAGAGAGGACTTTTTGTAGGTATAATTTTGGTGCTTTCCCCATAATCTACCAAATCTTTACTTTTAACTTTACCTGTAAGTTATCAGTCTAGTTAATACAAGGTGTATTAGTCTGCTAGGTCTCCCATAAAAAGGGGCCATAAGCTGAGTAGCTTATAAATAATAGAAATTAATTTTCTCACAGTTTTGTAGGCCAGAATTCTGAGATCAAGATGTCAGTAGGGTCACTTCCTGCTGAGTCCACTCCCCTTGGCTTGTAGATGGGTGCCTTCTCCTCATGGTTTCACATGGTCTTCCCACTGTGTGTGTCTTTGTCCTGATCAGGTCTTCTTTTTCTATCTTTCCCTTCCTTTGCCTTCAACTTCCTTTCCCTTCCCTTCCCAACTGCATGAGCAGGGGAGGGTCAGAGAGAGAGAGAGGCACAGAATCCAAAGCAGGCTCCAGGCTCTGAGCTGTCAGCACAGAGCCTGACTCAGGGTTCAAACCCATGAACCATGAGATCATGACCTGAGCTGAAGTTGGCCACCCAACCTACTGAGCCATTCAGGTGCCCCCTAATCAATTCTTCTTTTAAGGGCAATAGTCATACTGGACTATGGCCCACTGTAATGACCTCATTTTAACTCAACTCCTTCTTAAAAGAATATCTCTAAATATAGTGACATTCATTCAACCTAAAAATTGGGGAGTGAGAACACAGTTCAGCCAGTAACATAAGGCAAACATTTGACCAGGCATAACGCCTTGACATTAAGGAGCAGACTAATGAGAAATGAAACTTATGTAGTAATATCATCTGCTTTCCTGAACTCCCAGGGCTAAGCCTCTCATATCACCATGGGAATTAGGAAAAGAGTAAAAGACTGTTTTCTGCAAATTTTTCCCTTTAATTTACTGCCCACTTTCTAAGAGATTTTCCTTGTTGGTATACTAAATCCAGCTAGGGAGAATTTTAGATGGGTTGCCCTGTTAGTGGTCAAATGGTGCTCTTTACAAATGCAACCAACGAGCCAGGCCCATCTGGGAGGAGGGACTACCGTCTACTTAGGGTTTTATCCATTCAGAGGGGCCACTTTTTCTAATATCCCCACCTCAAAGGGGACCCATTATATTCTCACAAAATTGTCATAAAATCTGTGTTTGGAGGTTTACTTTTTTGTTTGTTTTTGTTTTGTTTTTTTGTTTTTGCCTTCTGGCAGTATCACATTTAGAAGAGAAAAAACAGATTTTTTTGCTCAGGAAATTTCATGAAGCCATTCTCAGTGACACTTCAAGCTGGTCTGTGAAGAGCTGTGTAACTGAAGCACAGGAGAGGAAATTTCCAGGGTGAGCATGATAAAAAAGCTTCCTATTCAAAGTCAGGAAGTCAGGGTTTCTGAAGAGGGCCACACTGCCACTCCTGTCTCTGATGATCTGCTTAGCTGCCTGATTCCTCAGCTGCAGAATACTGGGATGTCAATAAATGATTATGTTACTTACTTTAGAAGTTTTATTCATTTTTTAAACAGATACTGAAGACACAACATATTCAAAATTTCTAAATCTCATGTTCAGAATTCGAAACGTATGAAAAACTGTGCAACTCTCTGTCTTCACAGAGCAGACCTGCTACTCAAAGTTCGGTCCATGACTTAGCAGCATTGCTTTGTAAGAAACGTAGAATGTCCAATCCTACTCCAGACCTATAGGACCAGAACTGAGTTTTAAGAAACTCCGGGTGATCCATGGACACATAAGAATTGACAGCTGTTGTAGATGAAGTTATTAAAAATTATTATGAATTTATTTTCTAAAAAGGATAATACATGTACATGATACAAACAGTGAAAAAAGGAAAACCAGGAAAGGAAGTCTTTCCTACTCCTGACCACTAGTCACCCAGTTCCTGTCCCCAGGACAACTGTTTTATTGTCTTCTGAGACTTTGTTTCCCTTCACCCAGATATATCTTGCTTTGTCTTCCAAGAAGGCAGTTTGTCATGCAGGGCGACAAGCTACATGAAATGGTTACTTTTTCACAATTGGTATTTAATCCAAAGGCAATCTTCATGGCTTCCCAGTCTCCCCAGGTATAAACCTGGAAAACGATTCCTGCAATTTGGCTTTATAGGATTAAAGAAAACTCAAAAGATCCTTGAGTGCACTTGTTGCTTCCATATAGAATTAACACTGCCTGTATTGATGCAGCAAATATTCACTTCTAAAATTCCTCTGATTCTTAATGAGATAGGCATTCTGAAACAGAATTAGGGAAAAATGGAGCTCATGAATGTGGTTAACTCCATTTCCTCTCCCTCTATATGGTTCCTTAAAGTTACTAGTAAAAGAAATAGCTCATGAAACATTTCTCACTCTTCACAGTGTTCCCTAAATTTGTATTTATTTTTCAAAAATTTTTTTAATGTTTTTATTTATTTTTGAGACAGAGAGAGACAGAGTACGAGCTGGGGAGGGGCAGAAAGAGAGGGAGACACAGCATCTGAAACAGGCTCCAGACTCTGAGCTGTCAGCACAGAGCCCGATGCAGGGCTCAAACCCACGGACTGCAAGATCATGACCTGAGCCGAAGTTGGATGCTTAACCGACTGAGCCACCCAGGCACCCCCTAAATTTGCAGTTAGTAGTGACTGCTAAGTTTCTGATTCCCAATTAGGCTGAGTATTCATAGAGAAACTAGAGGAATTTTGTGTAGCTACATGATAAATGTGATTTAAGCAATTAGAGTTTAAATTACTAACATTTATATAAAAATTAACATTGATATATTGTTATATTTAAACACAAAGTTCACATTATATTTTAAGGTAAAACAGAAGTCTTCAAAGAGAAATTAAGCCTGTGATGCTCTATTTTTTCTCTACCACTAGAAGAAACTCTTGGAAAAATCCGGCAAGCATTATAAGTACATAAAACTGTGTGGAAGTTGAAAGATGAACTAATGCCGGCATATACAAAATGAAGAGCAAAGAGTAGGTGTTAAAATTGGAATGTGGGAGGTGAACAGTTTTTCAGTGGCTTAGTCAAATGAATGCAATTTAATGATGTAACTGTCCATGATTGAAATAAGAAAATAGTGACAGAACCCAATTGCAGCTAACAATATGTCCTATGTTAATAGGAGGCTTATTTTTTTTAAATCTGTGTGGTACAATGTATTTTTCCTACACTCATAAAAGTCAGATAATTAAATTCTACTGTCAAACAAGTGTTGATTTTAAAAATCATTATTACCTTTATTAAACAGCATTTTAATAGATGTTAAAAGAAGGTAAGTCCTATTACCTACAGACAGACAATTTGTTCTTTGTTCTCAGGGAAACTAGAGTGGTAGTTAAAGAGCAGTTATTAAAAGATGATAGAAAAAAATGTCAAAAAGCAGTTAGTTTTTTACTCACAGTTGGTTTAACTAAAATCCCATGATTTCCTTTTGGCATCGTAAATTCATGTTACCATTCTCCTATCCCCAGTTATACTGTGAGATTTTTTTTGGTAGTTTTACTTAAAATATTTTAGCATATTTTTAGTATGTTGATTTATAATATACTGTTGGATCATATGACAAAATATATTTGTAATTAGTGTGGAGTGATATATATGTGTGTGTGTGTGTGTGTGTGTGTAAATTAACATTAATCTATACTTTAGGAGTGGTTGATCAGCCTTTGAACTGCCTCAATGAGCTTGAGAGGTGGACACAGTATGTTTTCAAATATTTATATTCAAATCTACATCAAAGAGATTGTTAATTAGCACACAGAATATAGGAAAACAATTTCATAGGTGAGATGAGCAATGTTCAAAATGTATAGTAGGCAGAAAAGATTGTACAGGGTTGCTATGCCCTTGAATAAAGTAGAAGTATCTCATAAGACCTGCATCCTAATCTTGTCAGAGTAGTCACTTAGATCTAGGGCTTCCTTTGATCCCTCGACTCTACCCTCACAGGTAACTATTATGTAACTTGATACAATAAGAAAGTCTGCTGATCCAGCCAGTAAAATATTGCATCTATTTTGAAATGAACCTACTGTACAATGTGCTTGTTAGAGCAGCCAAGAGCTGAGAGTGGCAGGAGGTTGTATGGCTATTTTTCTTCCTACTTGCTCTGAGGTATTTGTAGAATTGACAAAATTATGTTTGGGACTTGCCTTCCTATAATGTACTAGTTGGAAACTAGGTAGTAAGGAACAAGATGCCTAGAACCAATTGGAATTCAATGATTTTCATCATCAGATGCTGACAATTGTTCAATGAAGTAATACTTTTTACATTAGTATCAAACATTTCAGATTTAAATATGCAACCAAAGTTGGAGAGGATCTATCGGTCTGTCTTGGTGAACGTTCCATGTATGTTTGAAAAGAATGTGTATTTTGTTGTGGTATGGAGTCTTCTATAAAGGTCAGTTAGGACAAACTAGTAGATACTTCTGTTCAAGTCTTCTATATCTGCACTGATTTTCTATCTGCTTGGTCAGTTACTGAGATAAGTGTTATGTCTCCAACAGCAACTGTGCATTTGTCTATTTCTCCTTTCATTTCTCTAAGTTTTTACTTTGTGTATTTTGGAGCACTATAATTAGTCAGCACACATTTAGGGTTGTTACCTCATTTTGATGAATTGAGCGTTTTAAAATTATGTAATGTCTCTTTTTATCCCCAGTGATGTTACTTGGTCTTGTATTATTGTAGCTACTCTACTTTGTTATGAGTAACGTTTACATGGATTATCCTTTTTTTCTTCTTGTAAAAGCACTACAAACTTTCAGATTCCCTGCAACAAATATCTCTAATGGTAGAAAATGGGGAGTGTTGGGGAGGAATTTCAATCTTCGATGCTTTACTATGAACTGAATGTAATAGATGATGTAACAGAACTGTTGTCAGAGCTGTTTCAGAATCCAGTTCTGAGATGTATTCCTTAAGATTGAATGTGAACCCCTTTCCTCTGAGTAAATATAATGACTCTGAATACTAAAGCCCTATGAAAAAATGCATTTAAAATGCATCTCTTAAAAATAAATCATTTATCCATTTTGGGTATTTAAAAAATAAATCCTTATAAAAGACATAGCTATAATATAAAAAGTACTTTTTTTTACACAAACCTACAAAACCAAATATTGATCCTCTTTGCTAAAACCATTGAATGGCTTTTGATATTCTTTTATGTGTTCAATAATGTGTCTGTCCAGTCTAATGAAATATAGTGCCTCAGTTTGTTTACGGATAATGGTACAATAAAATGTAGGCTAAAGCATGAAAACCTTGTCAATACAATTTCCTGTGGTTTTTTTTTAGTAGGTTTACAGTGCTGCAAAAAATCATGACATTATAAAGCTGTACCCATAAAGCATGCTCACATAATTCTCCTACTTTCTATGCTAAGCAAGTTATTAAAAACTATTAACACAAATTATGGGAAAAATAATGTTTTATTTTTAGAATAATTGATATCCCCTTGTTAATTAAAACATTGTTGTTTTATTTCTGATGAAAGCGACATTTTCATTTTGTTTTGCACGCCAAAGTAAAACAAACATAATTACTGCCTTTTTCTTCCCAAGTTCTGAAAGAGATTACTATTATTCTCCACTTGGCAAATCTAGACTTACAAGTAAACAGCTGTTGATTTATTTCTCCTTCTGTAAGGATTTTGATCTCAGTACTTAGAATTTTTTAATTAGCAGAAGGCAACAAAAGAAGTGAAAAACCACAAAATGCAAAAATATGTTGTAATAGGTGTGTTTAAAATGAGATTCTTGAGGTGGATATTGCTAGGCTTTGGAATATCTTTGATCTCTTTATTTCAAGCAGAGAATGACTAAGCAACAAAAACAAACAAAAAATCAATTGCTTTATGGGTTTGTCAAGAGCTTAGCTCTGTTAAGGGAAGGTACAGTGGGAAAGTTCAGGTACCAGGTCATAGAATGGCAAAGATAAACTATCAGGGACAAGATGCTGTAGTGGACTAGAGACTCATGATGCTAATGAAGCATTGCAGGTCAAGTCTCTTGTAAGGCAGCAGAGTTTTGGAGTCTGTGGAGCAAGGAAGAAAGGAGAGAGGCACTGAAAGAGGTCATTGCAAGCATTTCTAGATAGAATAAACAATACAGAATGTTATAGTCGGAAGGGGAAATCATTACTTTAGCACAAAAGATAAACGTATTGTTCATGAATTTAGAGGAGGGATCATCACATCGGAGCATTGCACTTGTGCATAGTATTGAGGAGAGAAGTTGAAAATATCAAGGAAATAGCTTCAAAAGAGATTTTACACTAAATTTCAGTATAACTCATAAGATATTGGGCATATGGTATTTAAGCACTAATGTCTTGAGTTACTGTTGCTGAAAGAATATATGGTATACACATCATGGTGTTGTACAAGATGTGCATCATGAAAAGGGCATCGATTTTCAGTTCCAATTAATAACATAAAATGACAATGAGTTGTAAAATCCCTTATGCACCATTTCAAGTTTCCAGAGATTTTCATCTCTATAGAAAGAATGCAGACAACCTGCATTCATTTCTTACAGACAGAAAATTGCAATAATCTACAACTGATGGCAGACACAATGTTAACAGATATATTGGAGGAAAGATTTCCACAAAAGCCAGTGGATCATAACTCTGTACACAAAGATTATATTTTGAGGAAGTATTATAGGGCCAAAGTAGAAGCTCCTAAACTACCTTAATCTTACGACTTCTGATTTGCCTATACAATATATATTTCTGCCCAGTCCTACCCCCCAGAATATTTTGCCCCCTGACAACAAAATAGTTTAATCAGTTATAGTATTGTGTCCTGCAGACCTCGGTAATTGGCTTAAGGGGTGAGGTAACTGGTATTCCTCATCAAAATGTAGATTTGACATAATTTCCTCCAAGTTTTTAATGGATTCAGCTTCTTCTTACATGATTATATCTTCTCATTATATCCTGTATGATTTCTTTCATACCATTTATTACACAGAAATGTATTTATGTGTTTATATGTTGGTCTTCAGCTTACCACCACACTTGTGAGAATCTTAAAAAGAAAACTGTACCTTATTTGTCTATTACCTCCAGTACTTAATACAAGCCTGGCACTAAAAAAATATTTAATAAATATTTTTTGGATGAATACTTTCCTTTTTAGTACTCTTCTAAGACATTGTTGCCCTTTTTAGCTTAAATTTTTCTTACTCTAATTCTTCAACTGAAATACCACTTTGGCAGTAATGAACTTAGCTATTGAAAAGACAAACCCTATTTGAATTCAATGTCTCTTTAAGTATTATTGCTTTTATAGCATTTTTCTCCATTTGTCTAACTTTATAGGTGAATGTTTTAGTTCAGATATTTATGTTTATGGGTATTATTACTGAGGATAAATGGATTTGTACTTCAATGCTGGAAAAAATTAATAGAAATGGTAACATAAAAGCACTAGTTTCATTTAAATTCTAGAAAAAAACCCACAACACTTCTTTCAGAATTGTTATTACATAAATTAAACTAGTAATTCATAGTAAATTAGGGAACAAAGTATATAATTTAGTAAATTGAAGCAGTAAAGCTATTCCAGTGTTTGATAATTGTAATGCTCACCTTGAAGAAGTAGGGATAATGGAAAGGGAACATATTATATTTGCCATTTTTCTGCCTACAATGTTACTTCACTAATTTCAGCTATGAAACACGGGATTATCAACAGTATGGAATATCTTAAAGAGAAATATAATTAGCATACCGTTCTTTAATAAGGGCAGCTTATTATATTATTCTATTCAGTAAAATTTAGAGATATGGAGTCAAATGTTTTGTAGTTCTAGTATTTCACATAAAGGTAAATGTTTCTATTTCCATTTTACGTATTGCTGGATTTGATATGCTGCATATTGTTTTCTTTTGTGGTTGGGGGTGATTTTAATCTCAACTTATGACTGAAATATTCCAATAATTTTTTGAATTATTCTTTTCTGGCTTTGGTATAGATTATATTAACTTTGTGATAGTTTGTTTTATGTACCGACTTGGCCAGCCTACAGTCTCCAGTTATTTAATCAAACCCTGAGGTGTTACTGTGAAGGCATTTTATCTATGTAATTAAAGTCCATAATCAGTTCACTTTAATGAAGGCAAATGATCCTAAAATATTTTTTGCATGATTATCTTAGATTATCCTGAATAAGTTTGAGTCAATTGATTGCAAGGTCTTAAAAGCATAGTTGAGGTTTCCCTCAGAAAGGATCAATCCAAGGAAATTTCAGCTCTTGCCTCTGAGTTCCACCCACTTCTTTCTGATGTCTTGGATTATGGATTTCAGACATGTCTTATCAGTCCCACAGTCACCTAAATCAATTGTTTGCAATAAATATCTAAATATGTATCTCCTACTAGTTGTGTTTCTCTAGTTGAACCCTGACTGATAAAACTTCTATAAATGAGTTTCAGAGTAACTTTTTTTCTATTTCGTGAAATAATTTGTATAATATTGGAATGTTCTGTTATGTAAAAGTTTATAGAACTGGCCTTTAAAACTCTTTAAGCCTTGCAAACCTTGCAGCTGATGAGACTGATATCCAGAATATATAAAAAAAACCTCCTCCTCATGTTTTTTCAACATGAAAAAACAAAACTACTTAACTAAAAAATGGGCAAGGGACTTGAACAGACATTTCTCCAAAGAAGATATACAAATGAACGAAAATCATATGAAAATATGCTCAACATGACTAATCATTAGGAAATGTAAATCAAAATCATGATGAAATACCACTTCACACCATTAGGATGGCTACTATTAAAAAAAAATAAAGCAAAACTCCAAAAACAAACAAATAGAAAAACAAATGTTGGGAACGATGTGGAGAAATTGGAACACTTGTGCATTGTTAGTGAGAAAATGGTATAGCTAATGTGGAAATAGTATGATGATTCGTCAAAATATTAAATACAGAATTATCATATGCTCCAGCAATTCTACTTCTGAGTATATGCCCAAAAGAGCAACTCAAATGTGCACATGTATGAATAGATAAACAAAGGTGTATATCTAGATACATACACACATACATACATACACACACACAATGGATTATTAGTTAGCCTTGAAAAGGGAGGGCATTTTGACATTGCCATATGGGTGTTCCTTGTAGATATTATACTAGGAGGAATAAGCCAGATACAAAGGGATAAATGGGCATGATTCACTTATATGAGGTTACTAGATTAGTCAATTTCATGGTGACAGAAAGAATGGGATTTGACAGGGGTGGGCAGGGAATGGTGAGCTGGTGTTTAATTTGTGTAGAATTCTATCTTGGGAAGATGAAGGAGTTTTGGAAATGGATGGTGGTGATGATTGTTCAACAGTGTGAGTATACTCAGTGCCACAGGAATGTACACTTAAAAATGGTTAGGAGCACTTGGGTAGTTCTGTTGATTGAGCATCCAACTCTTGATTTTGGCTCAAGTCTTGATCTCATGGTAGTGAGATGGAGCCCCGCTTCTGGCTCTGTGCAGGGCACAGAGCCTGGTTAAGATTATTTCTCCCTCTCCCATTCATGTGGGCCAATGTGCATGCTCTTCTCTCTCTCAAAAAAAAAATGGTTAAAATAATAATTTTTAATTAATTAATTTTAATTTAAAATTTAAAAATTTTTTTAGAGAGTGCAAGTAGAGAAGAATGTTAGAGGGAGAGAGATAGAAAATCTCAAGGAGGCTCTGTGCTCAGCATGGGGCTTGGTGCCAGGCATGATATCATGACCCTGGGATTATGACACGAGCCAAAATCAAGTCCTATGCTCAACCAACTGAACCACCCAGGTGACTCTAAAATAATAATTTTTATGCTATGTATGTTTTACTAAAAGAAAAAAATTTCTTTAGGCTTGATCTTTTTTCCTTGTGAAAAAAATTTTCAAAAATTTAGTATTTTATGTGGTTATAATTTTTTAATAGTTAAAGGATTACCAAGGCTTTTTATTACTTTTTGTTGTAACTCTGCTCCTCTTCCCTAAAAAATCTTAATAGACTATATTTTTTCATTTTATTAGTCTTCTCAAAGAATCAGTGTTTGCTGTATTATTCCTGTCAGTTATATCTTTACTTTCTATTTCATTAACTTCTGATTTTAATATTATTGTTTGTCTTTTGTTTTCTTTAGATTGTTTTCTTGTTCTTTACTTCTTAGTTTGGAAAATTAAGTACTTTATTTTCAGTTTCTCCTTCTTTTCTAATATGTATATTTGAGTCTATAAGTTTCCCTTTAAATGTTCTTTTAGCTGCATCTAACAAGTTTAGATATACAGTATTTTATTTATTTTCTAAGGTCTATTTATTTATTTTGAGAGACAGAGAGCGCATGTGCGCACGTACGCATGAGCAAGTAGGGGAGGGACAGAAAGAGAAGGAGAAAGAGAATCCCAAGCAGGCTCCATGCTGTCAGAGCAGAACCTGATGCGGGGCTCAATCTCAACAACCACGAGATCATGACCTGAGCCAAAATTGGACATTAACCAACTGAGCCACTTCGGTGCCTCTAGATATCTATTGTTTTAAATGTGATATGAAACCAAACATAGTTTTCATGTATAAATATCACTGAACTGTTTTCCCCAGGAAATTCTTGCCCCAAGATGAAAAACCTTTAAACCAATAAATAACTTCACTATTTGCCTAAGGAAGTTCTTTAAACCAACTTTTCTGGGCTTAAAACATAAATTTTTTAAGGAGGAGTACTTTATTCATTAAGACAAAGAGTTTCATTCTCATCAAAAAGTGTTGTTCAGTATTCACCTAAAGATCCTTGTCTTGCTGACTCTACCAGTCCTAAAGCATGTCATGAAATTTTTCTAATTTTACTACGTTCCCTGACTTTAATTTACCTTAATTTATTTGAGCCCAGACTCCAAAATCGTGTATTTTCCCCTGAATCTCCTTTTTAGGAGATACTGTCTTGTAACTTATAACCTATATTAGTGTCCTGTAACAAATTTCCACAAACTGGGTAACTTTAAACAGAAACACAAATTTCCTCTCTCCCCATTTTGGAGGCTACACGCCCTCTGGAGCTCTGTGGGAGAATCTATTCCTTACCTTGTTCCTGCATCATTTGTTCCTTGTTCCTACATCATTCTAGTCTCTGCCTCCATCTTCATACAGTCTACTCCTCCATGTGTCAAATATCCATTTGCCTTTTTCTTAGAAAGATACCTGTCATTGGACAATCCAAGAGTATCTAATTTTAGATTCCTCACTTAATTACATCCTCAAAAGCTCTATTCCCAACAGAGGTCACATTCATATGTTCTAGAAGTTAGAACATGGACACATATTTTTGGGGGTCACTCTTCTATCCATTGTGCCTTCTCAGATGGCTGTTATAAGGATTAAATAAAATAATCCGTGTATAAAGGCTTATACGGTTCCTGATGTATAGAGATTATCCAGGAAATAATAGTTATTCCTTTCCCAGGAATGCAAGAATGGTTCAGATTTAAGATTCTGTCAACGTATATTCTCTATTATCAGATAAAAGGAAGAACATCATGTGGTTATCTCAGTAAGTACCGAAGCTCCTTTTGAAAACAAAAATATCAATACCCAGTTCTGGAAGTGACAAACATATTAACTTTTTTGTTTTTTACTTGAAAAACTAGGTCTAGCAGAAACCTATTGGAAATATGAGATTTTGAGAAATTAGAGAAAGTTTATTAAAGGCAATAAGACTTTCTGCCATGCTATTAAATCAACATTATGTTCATCAAGAAAAGTAACGTGATCTAAAATAATATAAAAGAAGTATAAATATAGAAAAATAAAAAAAGTCTTCATAATTTACATATGATCTGATTGCGGAACCAACTGACAAAATGAACTGATAAAAAAATTGTATATTAACTACATTCAAGACCAGCTTCAATGTCCTACATCAGTAATGGCCAATTAAGAATTCTCTAAAAAAAAACCAAAAAAAACCCTCATTCTCAATAGCAAAAAAAAAAAAAAAGTATTAAATAGTAAGGAGATTGTTCTACCAAACATTATAATGTAATACAAAAGAAAAATACTTTAAAATATTGTAACTCTGGTGTAAGAATTAATAAATAGAATTGCCTTTTCAGAAGACAATAATGAATCCAGAACAAAACATATTCCTATAATTTTTTGACCATTTAATACATTGTAATTCCAATCAGTGAGAAAATATTATAATCAGGACAATTGAGTATCTATTTGAAACAAGCCAAAAATTGAAACTAAATTCCCACATCTCATCATAGAAAAGAAAATCTAGGGGTTCCTGGGTGTCTCAGTCAGTTAAGTGTCCAGCTCTTGATTTTGGTTCAGGTAATGATTTCACAGTTGTGAGATTGAGTGCCATGTCAGGCTCTGCGCTGAGCATGGAGCCTGCTTAGGATTCTCTATCTCTCTCCATCTCTTCTCCCATGCTCATGCACTCTCCCTTAAAATAAGTAAGGATTTAAAAAAAAAATCTAGAGATGAATTATAGAGCTGAATAGATCATAAAGCCATAATAATATCAAAGGAAATTATGAAAATAGAAAATGTTATTTTTTAACTTTAATTTACTTTTATGAGAGAGAAATTGTGCACGTGCAGGAGAGAGAGAGCATGAGAGAGAGGGGCAGAGAGAGAGGGAGGCAGAGAGAGAAGGAGAGAGAGAATCTCAAGCAGGCTCCTTGAGCCTAGCACAGGCTCAGTATCATGAACCATGAGAACATGACCTGAGCTGAAATCAAGAGATGGATACTTAACCTACTAAGCCACCCATGTGTCCCTAGAAAATATTTCTAATCTCAACATTGGAAAAAAAAATCTTCATATGCTAACATAAGGCCTCGAATTCATAAAGAATAGAGATACTTAAAAGTTTTTAGCTAGACATATCTGTCACTTATTTTTCTTTATGAATTCTGACACTTACTTCTTAGCTATCTATCACACATTTGTTTATCCAGCCTGATTCCTCTTCTAAGTGCATTAGATGTTGAGGTTTCACCAAATAGGATATGACTAACAGAATTTGTTTTTATAGTGAGAAATACATTAAGAATAAAAACCAAGATAACAAAAGTTACTATTCATTTTTTGAGGGCAAACATATAATTTTTCTATCAAGCCAATTCAAAGCTCTGTTTATACCACACTGAATAGTGAGTCAAGGAATAGGTTTCTTAGAGGCTCCCAGGCAAAGCTTGAAGCTTCTCCCTCTCTTGAGGAGGAAAAGATGGATATGGGGTCAAAACAATGAGTTCTGTTGGAGCTGTGGTGGAACTTTCAGTGTAACCAATCAAGACAGTTTTGTTTTTGTTTGTAGGACTCCTTGCTTTGGAATATCTCTTATTTCCTGTTCTTTTCTGTTTTGAACTTTCTCTGTGTGGTGTCATAGAAACCTAGACATGCTCGTGCTTTACTTGCTCATCTCCTATCCTCTGAGAAGGCCAAGCAGAAATCCAGCTGTGGCTCAGGGGAAAGGAGAAGGGATGTAGAGTAGGGAAGCCCTATGGTTGGCTGGGGAAAGTGCTCACTTCATGTAGGGGTTCCTTCCTTGGCCTCATTCTCCTCGTATATAGAAATATATCCCTCAGAGACCTCTGGGGCATAGCACTGGTGGGTGGTCTCCTCTTTTGATTGGACACAAATATTATCTCTTCTCTCTCTGGCTCTCTCTCTCTCTATTGCAAAAACAATTATATTGTTTTACTGAGATAGTTTGAAGAAAAAACCCAAAATTAATCTTTGCATAAGAGGGATTCTTTAAGGAGGCAGATAAGAATTTAAACTTAGATAGTTTTAGTTAGCATGTTTATTTGTTGATTCACATGGAGTTTTGCATCAGTATGTCCCAAGGGTTCTTCTGTACTTGAATGTAGATACTGGGTGTGGAACCTAACAACTATAGCCCAAAAGGCTAGAGGAACTTGAAGTAGTCATGCTTGACATGCATACAACCAAGCAGATTTCTGTATAAAAGTGACAAGATTTTAGGAGAATTTAAAGAGAGGAACAGATAATTCTGTAGACAAATAATTTAGTAGGCAAAGAGGACACCTACTTAGAAGAAAAGTTCTCAACACTGCTTTGTTAACAAATCTACTGACAAACATATGCAACAGGAAAAGATTTGAACGATACTTGTCTAGCGTTGAGTGTGGCAGTTGTGTTAATGGAATGAACAAAAGCTTTGTTGCGTTAATGGAATGAACAGAAACTTTGGTGTTAGAAAGGGCTGGGTGGCAATGTTTGCAAAGTTGATCATCTAAAAATAAATATTTGTAAAACCCGGATGAAGTAATAAAGGGTGGGCCATAGTTGCCAGAATCTGGGAGTAGGTGGAAGAATTTTTGGTGGTGATAAAATGTCCTGGGTCTTGAATATAGTGGTGGGTACACAACTGAATGCTTCTGTCAAAATTCATATACCTCTGTGCCAAAAAGGGTTAATTTCCCTGTATTTCTCTTAATATCTGAACATCATTGAGGCCCCAACCCATAAGCTGCAAGCCCAAGAGAGAAGCAGGGAAATATCAACATTTGAGATGCTCTCTGGATGCTTTAGGCACAACCCCTAATCTCTGTCTCTGTCTCTGACTCTCTTCTCTAAGCTATTTAGGTATTCTTTAATTATCTTTGTTGCCACGGAGTTACTGTATGCCCACGGACAGACAGTCCTCAGAGAAACCATGACTGCAACTTAGGATGCAGTTAGGAAATAATAGAATTTATAGAAATCAGTTTTGGGGGGAATTTGTAATACAGTTTTGGGGTAATATATATCAGCTTCTAAACAGTTCTTGACAAAAGCTACTGGATCATATTCCAAGAACAGTGGTATATCACTGAATGATTTTAATCTCAGTTAATATCTATAATCAACATGTTTCAGACATTGTGCTAGACATTTTACCTACATCTGCACCCCCTCAACTCTCGAACCCATATCTTCCGGTGTCTCTTGTTACCTCAGAGCACGTAATCTGTGCTGATGCAGAATTTTACTGCTGCAAGGAGAAATTAAGGGCCGATTAGAGATGGACTCTCTGATGGAAATTTTGAAGATATTTTAATCCTTAATTTTAGACCTGGAGCTTTAAAAGTTAAGCACATTTTCTGCTTCAAGAGTTGAAGTTCAGATGTAAAAACATTATTAGTTTCTAAGACTGCTAATATAGTCAATATTGTGAAAGGACAAATATTTTACTTGAAAATATTTTAATTACATAGAGAGGGTGCTTCTAAGAGACAATGGAGCCATGTATATAATAAATAGAACATATGAATGAAAATAGCTTTCTATCTCAGTGTAACTATACCATTATATAAAATTGCCTTAAGCCACTATTGCTTTCCTACTTGTTATTACAATAACTTCTTAGCTCTCTTGTTTTTTCCATTGTCCTTTTCCTCCTAATGGAATGACTTAAATTTTATTTTGATTTTTTATTTAACACAACAGCCGGAGTCCAATTTTAAGTTCTTAAATATGATTTTACTACATCCCTGATTAAAATCCTTCAGTGATAGCCTCCTGTTCTTGGAGTATGATCCAGCAGCTTCTGTGTTTACTATAAATACTTAAAATGATGTCATTTCTGTCTACCTCTTCAACTGTGGCCTAAAGCATTGTTCAAGGGTCTTGGTCTCTCTGTGCTTGTGTGTGTGTGTGTAAAATTTAATATACATGAGATATATATTAAATTTCATATTATATGTTATATAACAATGACAAATAATCATTGACCAGTTTATGAATTTCAAGGATTTTAATCAAAAGATATGTTCTTTGTCCTCAAGATATTTAGAATCTAGAAGAAATGCAACTAACTGTATGAAGCAAAGCAGAATAAAATTCCTACAATCTTGGGAAAAAGAAAGGACTATGGAGGGTCAGTTGAGGGGCTAATTTTGATACAAATAATTGGGAACAGCTTAAAGGAAGTTTGCTTTTTATTTAACTTCTTCACCATATTGTTCTATAAATGATACAAGGTAAAATACATCTGTGGAGGAAATACAAGATAATATAAATTAAACTTGAGGTAAATGGATTAATTAAAAAATATGGACTGCAAATATAAAACAAAGCCAGAAATAAGATGAAAACATGTGTATTAATAATGACCAGATCTTCCATGAGATGGTCACAAGATGGCTTTAAATTTTCTAGTTTCAAACTTGTAAAGGGGAAATTGATCACTTAGATGCTTCCTAGTGTCCACAAGATATAAAGAATCCCTGTTGCTCATGACAAGTGTCACTCCATTTATAATCGAGAATTAGGAGAGTTTACGCCTGGAAGTTTTCCACCAAGAGGAAGTTGTGATACGTTATGTTCTACATCCTTGAAAACACCTTCAGAGTTTGTAAGAGAGCAATCAAAAGGATGACTGTTGGGGGGGGCTGGGTGTCTCAGTCCATTAAGCATCTACTCTTGACTTTGGCTCAGGTCATGATCTCACATTGGTGAGATCAAGTCCTGCATAGAGCTCTGTATTGACTGAGTGGAGCCTACTTCGATTCTCTCCCTCTTCGTCTGCCCGTCCTCCACTCACGTGTTCTCTTTCTATCAAAATAAATAAACATTTTAAAAAAATGGGTGACTGTGACAGGGTTATTTCTTTTAGAACAAAAGAGGCTGATAATATTGTATGTTGCTTATACCTCAATGGAAAAAAAAAAGAATAAGGCTGATGATGACATGTCACAGATAGTTCTCTGGAAGGCTAGTACAGTTCAGTTTAGCTTCCAGTTCCCAGCTGATCTAGCTTAATCTAACTGATTTTAGGGAGAGCTGGAAGGATATAAGAATTGTTTCATGAAAGTGGCATTTGAGTTAGGCCTACAAAATCAAAGTAGAAACTTTATAAAAGCAGATTGAGAAATAAAATGAATAAAGGGGAAAAAGATATCTAATTGGAGAAGGTAAATCAGTGTGAGAGCGTTGGTTCTCAGTAAAGCCTATATGTTAGAATCACCTGGAAAGCTCACTTTCAGAACTCCTGATTTCATAGGTCTGTGCTCAGTCCTGGGCATAATTTTTAAAGGCTCCCCAGGTGATCCTAAAGTACAGCTGGGATTGAGGGGAACTGAGCTAACACCTTGTTCATCAAGTGTGGATCATGGCTGGCACAGGCTGCCTGCTCTGGCATTGTAGGTTATGAGCCGTGAAAGGTAAGTTGGGCCAGGTGTGGAACGTCTTGAATATTGGTCCTAGGAAATTAGCTCCTCAAGGCTCCTCAAGGGCAGGGATGGGCCATTTAGCCTAACACCACCACCCAACAGTATTTTTAATAGCTTTTTACAAGTTATAATTTTTGCCCCTTAGTACCGGTAGGTTGCTTCAACATCTTACAACTTTGTTTTTTAGTAACACCATATTACCAGTTTTTTTTAGGTATGGCACATTATCCTTTTAAAATGCACACTTTCTTGAAACTCCCTTGTTACCTCTGTAGGAACTGTGTTATACTCTGTGCTACTTAAGGGTCTTGCTATTTGTTTCCTTTCCCTCCAACCATGCAAACCCCCTTATGTTATTCTATCAAGATTCTAGTCAGCAACTTTAGGGCACAGGTGATGAAATACAGAATATTTCAGGTAAAACAATCACATGATTTTCTTGAGTTCTTTTAACCATATTTTGAAAAGGAATATGATGTCTAATAATAAATCATCTAGACACAGCAGGAGCACTCTAGGCAATTTTAGTGAAATTTGTGTCTCCTGAGTTTGCTAATGAAAATGAATGGGGCAACTTCTATGTTCCCACAAACTCTCCAAAACCTTTACTACTTCTCAATAGCAGCAGCTGTAATTGAATAGAACACTGAGATTGATGTTAGGATTAAAGGTTATGAGCTATGAAGACAGCTGAAAACTTAGATCCATAAAGTCTATGAAAGGCAGTCTTTTGAAATGGAATTTTGTGGGCTTTTTGTTTGTTGCTTTTGTTTATTGTGTGTCCAAGGCTAATTATACTAATTAGATCAGATGGCATGAATGGAAAGTAAAGAGAAAGCCATTTAGGAAAAAAAAAAAATAAAGCATCAGGAATTGCTTTGTTAGTTGATAACTCAAGAGAAGGAATGGAAGAGTGGTTTCATCCTTCATCAAACCCTGCAAATAGATCATGTGGAAATGGAGTTTTTCTGAGTGGAGGTCATATTCAGGGCTCATATTGTTACATTATCTTGGTCATTGAATTTGAGGACCAAAGATGAAGCAAAGTAAGCTTACATAAAAATAAAATGTAGTATATAAAGGATCAGAAAATCCATAAAATAAAATAATCTCTGAGTTGAGAATTTGTTGAAAATTTCTACGTGATGTCAGTAGTCCTTTAAGTAAAAAGCTTATTTGTTGAAGCACCTCCAAAAGCAATAATAAAAACATCTAGTTGCATACCAACTATGTGCGTATTTTGAGATTTATTCTGTTATGAGCAAAGAAAGATCTTCATACCATTGTCACACATGGACATTTCTAGCCCAGTAAATGGCACAGAAAAAAAAAAAAAGATATGTCCATGAGAGATAAATTGCCAGTCAGATTCACTGGCTTATTTTTGGGGAATTCATTTATTCAGAGGCACGTGGGTGGCTCAGTCAGAGCCTGCTTGGGATTCTCTCTCTCTCTCTTCTCTCTCTCTCTGCTCCTACCCTCTCATGCACTTGTCCGCTCCCTCAAAATAGATAAATTTTTTTTCAACAATTATTCAGTAAATGTTTGTTTAGTACCTCCTATGTGCCAGGGTTATGTTAGACAATTAGTTCTAGAGCATAGTGCTAGAACTCATACATACAAGGTGTCATGAGAAAAAGAGAACCCTATCAAGCACTGGATTGAGAAGTCTTTAGAAGAAAGTGTTTAAAAATTTAGAATATGATCAAATGGTTGAGTAGGCATTACATGAATAACTTGTTTAGAGGTTACTTTTGAAAGACTGCACTGAGTGCAGGGGAAAAAAAAAGATTGGAGATAGAATCTTCTATTTAACCTTAGCATGACTTCTAAAATTACTACTAAAGAACATGCTGCTAGATTCTAATATATATATAATCTGTCAAAGTGCAATATACTACTAGTGATATAAATTTGTTTTTTTAATATGTTTGGAAGAAACTAACTGATGTATCAGGCACACCATAACAGGGTACGCCAGGGTACGCTTAAAAATTGCAAGTTAGCAACAGTCTGGTTTGCGAGAAGGAAAATTCATATATTCTTGGACTATTACTCATGTATTAATATATGATATTACCATGAACTTAGTGTGCTTTTTACTGAAAATCACAAGCCAACAGTAATACATACTTATCGGATGGCTACTATTTGTCAATACTGTTTCTAGCACTTGGAATACATCAATAAATATCCCTGCCCTCATGACATTCTAACAGGGAACATTTATTTACAGTACATAAAATGATCAATGTTACACATAATTAAATTATACCTAATTAAGCAACAGGTGCTGTGGAAGAAGAAGAGAAAAATAGAATATGATAAGAGAAATCTGGAGTTGAGGATGAGTTGTCATTTTATTTTTTTAATTTTTAAAAAATGTTTTAATGTTTATTTTTTGAGAGAGAGAGGGAGAGACAGAGCACAAGTGGGGGAGAGACACAGAGAGAAGAGAAACAGAATCCAAAGCAGGCTCCAGGCTCTGAGCTGTCAGCACAGAGCCTGATGCAGGACTCGAACTCATGAGCCATGAGATCATGACTTGAGCTGAAGTTGGACGCTTAACTAACTGAGCCACCCAGGCGTTGCTGAGTTGTAATTTAGATTTTTTAAATTCATGTTTGTTTGTTTTTTAGAGGGAGAGAAAGATAGAGTGTGAGTAGGGAAGGGTCAGAGAGAGACAGAGATACAGAGTGTGAAGCAGGTTTCAGGCTCTGAGCTGTAACCACAGAACCCGACGTGGGGCTTGAACTCCCTAAGCACGAGATCATGACCTGAGACGAAGTCAGACGCTCAACTGCACTGAGTCACCCAGGCGCCCTTGAATTGTAGTTTTAAATAGAGGGGTCAGGTTGAATTTCATTGAGATGGTGATATTTAAGCACAAATGTGAAGGAAGTGAAAGAATTTGCCCAATGGGTACTGGGGAGAGAAACTTCTAGGCAGTGAGAAGAGCCAGGGCCAAGTCTCAAAGGAGAGAAGGTGCTGACCATTTAGAGGCAAGAGCAGTAGATTCAGATAGACCACTGGGAAGTCTGTGGGGCTTTGTGCGGATTTTGGCTTGTATTCAGAGTGAAATAGAATATCGGACTTGGATGTTAACTGGGTTTACTGAGGTTATCTGAGGAGAGACTGAGGAAAAAGGAGGGCACACGCTTCATAATTTCTGTAAGTAAGGATATCCCAAGATCCATAAAAAGAAACCACGTTTATGTTTCTGTGAACTGTACTTCGGAAGAACCAGTTGGCTTGGCTGTCATGACTATATTTCCAAATGAATTGCATCTGAATTAATTATGTAGTGATTTATATTGAGTGATGTAATTCATCTATGACCCAGTTGTGTTTTTTTTTTCATCATGACTTAGGCTGGACTAAAACTTAAAAGTCATTTTGATTTGAAAAAAAGAATTTGAGATGCCAAGACTAACAACTATCAGCCATCTCTACCTAAAATACAAACCAAAAAGCCACACATATCTCAGAGTATGTATCTATTTTTTATAACAAAACAACATAACTTAGAGGTGAAGGAAGGAAGTCTCAGGTGATCTTTTTGTGTCATTTCCCTCTTGGTGGTTTGGGGTGTTAGTCCCTCCTTTGGTGCTGGAGATTAGGGGAGCAAGAAAGGAGGCTAAATGAAAAGCTTGTATATTTTGTTGTTATACGGCTTCATTATTTATTGTATTAAAAGATAATTGTTATAAGGAAGTCTTTGCTTTCAGAAGTAAAAGAGAGAAGAACTTTTTCTTAATTCAACCTTTCCCTTTGACAGCTCGCACCAGTCACCTTTTGTTGCAACAGAAATTTCCCATTGATTTCTTGTACACATCACATGAGGGCTCTTGGGTGGCTGAGGGGCTGCTGGGAACTGCGCATTTTCTCATTTCAGGACTCAGACTGCAGAAGCCCCTCTTGTGACTGAGGGAAGGAGAGAGAGAGAAACTGAGGGAGCATTCAGTACACAGTCACATTTGAAGCAAATAAGAACGATTATCCAATTTACAACACCATTGTTAACTCTTTGATAATAAAGTCCCTTAGGCTTTTTCAAAACATATCAAAATATTTAATATATCTTTATTTTTATTTTATTTTTAAAAATTTTTTTTATTTTTGAAACAGAGAGAGGCAGAGCATGAGCGGGGGAAGGCAGAGAGAGAGGGAGACACAGAATCTGAAGCAGGCTCTAGGCTCTGAGCTGCCTGCACAGACCCCGATGTGGGGCTCGAACCCACAGACCGCGAGATCATGACCTGACCCGAAGTCGGACACTTAGCCGACTGAGCCACCCAGGGGCCCCATTAATATGTCTTTAAAAATATAATCACATTGTATGTTTTTCTTTATGCTTTTGCCATTTAACAGTGTAACTTGGGAATATTTACAAGTTGAAATACCTTCTTTTTACATGTTCCTTGAAAAAAAATCATATTTTTTTCAAATCAATAAAAAGTACTGATTTCATTATACCTTACTTTTAGTCTTGATATATTTACTCTATCACATGTTTTGAAGGCCTCTTTGAAGGGGGTCCTACAGTAGATCTGGACCACTCTCTCTCTCTCTTTTATTCTCTCTCTTACACACACACATACACACACACACTCTCACATGTGCATGTGCACTCATACACATTATTACACTCCCACAGTATAGCTCTGATTGCCTAAAACTTCATTCCCATCTCTCATAGTGTAAGATTAAAATATCAGCCAGGTAACTCTCTTCTTGAGGAACTTTTCTGGCTTTCACCTTTGCCGATATACTGCGCAGGCAAGTTTCATGTTTAAGTTCTTTTGAAGTGGCTCAGCATCAGCTGGATGAAAAAATCACTCCAGGTAGGGTGACCTCTATAATGTATCAGCCACGCTAAGGCATTTTTTTAGAGTAAAAAGGGAAAAATATTAATTATTAATGCTTAAAGTAGGCTGAGCAAACCAAATTATTCAGGCACTCCACTTCTAGAGGGTATCTTCAGATGGCAGGGTTTTTTTTTTTATTGGTCTCAAATTTTGTTCCCACTCTTCTCTATGGTATTTTGTTACCTATAAAAATAATGACAAAAAAAAGGTTCCCTTCATTTTGTTAAATGCCTCTCAAATATATATACATATATTTATATATGATTGCAATCACAAAGACCTATCAGTGAACTCTTTCATATTCCATTTCTGCAGAGTTGATCTATTTTGACCTATTCCATGCTGTATCTTTGGTTCAGTTTAGTGTCTATACCTTATTACATACCTGAATAGCTGTTTAATCTTGCACAAACACCCATATGGTGAGGTTTGAAACCTGGCGCAAAAGATAAAGGCAAGTAATTACTATCCACACTTAACATTTTATCTTCTTGCCATTTAAAAGCTTTTTATAGAGTGCTGATAGTCTGGGTGATTAAATGGCTAGGTTCTCCATTCTTCTGATGTATTTTTATGGCCTGGACTCCAGAAAAATTTAGGTTTTAAAAAGTTATAGTTGTAATCTTATCTAAAATCTGAAGATAGTTTATCATACCTGCAAAAAAATGCACTTGCAAGAAATGAAAAATACGAAGTCATACTGTAGACTGAACACTGTATTTTATTAAGTATAGACTCTGCTCATAAAATGAATATGCTAAGATGAATCATAACTATTAAAAAATGGCTAGTGATGCCACAATAATGTCTCCTTACTCTCTTCCTTCAATAAAATTATTATACTAAAGTATGCTTGAAATATCCTCTTTAATTATCATTTTGGAATACCATTTAATGCAATATTGAAAGTTCAATATCAGAGTGGAAAATATCAGAGATGGAGGTAAAGTATCATGTCACAATCCTGATTCTGACATTGATTGGCTCTGTGATCTTGGGAATAAAAATACAAAAATCATGACTTTCTGAATATTTCCTGCTTGCCACCTCAAAACGGTCACATCAGGTAATAATTCATCTTAATGGAAGGGCTTTGGTTACTGACAAGATGTCTCACTCATGTGTACTTTCCCTTCTCCCATCTCAATTCTAAAACGCTATAGAAACCAGAGGGAGGAGATTAGTATGTCAAAGTCACATAACAATTATGGAAAGCCCATGGGCAAAAGAACTTGTTTGCCTCATGGTAACTGGCTGCTCCAGTTGGAAGGAGGTGGGTCACAGAGAGGAGGAAGGTTTCCAGGATCCTGTTTGCCCCTGTTGCTACTGCAGAGCGGCAAGCTCAGTGGTGGCCAGCAACTTGACATTAGGGCTGTGCTGGGAATAAGCTGGCATAGGGAGGGGAGAAAGGTGCAGGGTTGATAGGCTTACCTTTCTTTACAGCCCATCAGATTCCTCCCCAGTTCCGCCCAGCTCTCCCTACTCAGAGGGCAGGGAGGTTACAGCTGGGAGCAGCCTCTCTTGGAGAAGAGCAGAGCTAAACTAGATGATGTGCTTCTCACATTTGGTTATGCATGCTACTTGTGTTCCAGGGGTAGAGAAGGTATCAAGTTTCCTGGAAGAGGGGGCCCATATGATAGGAAATTTAAAATATCATTTTGCAAGTTACAGAAAAATATTGGCAGTATTTATTGTTTCTTTAAAAATGAGATTGCATAAATGTACATAAATAGATACCTATGTATACACATGTTATGGTATAAGCATAGTTTAAATTATATTCCAAACTGCTAACTTTCAAGACTTCAGGAAAGGGAGTATGGCAAGCTTGTGTATTTTCCTTTATTTTCTTGCAATGGCTTTATTGAGATATAATTCATATACAGTACAGTATAAAACATCCATTTAACATGTACAATCCAGTGATTTAGCATATTCAGAGATAGACAACCGCTACCATAATCAATTTTAGAACATTTTTATCACCTCAAAAGAAACTCCATGCCCATCATTTACCTTTGTCCTCATTGCTCTCAGCCCTAGACAACCACTAATGTACCTTCTGTCTTTATAGATTTTCCCATTGCAGACACATCATATAAATGGAATCATATAATATGTGGCTCTTTATGACTAGCTTCTTTCATTCAGCATTACATTTTTAAGGTTCATTCATGTTGTAGCATGTAGTGATACTTCATTATTTTTCATGGCCAAATCATATTCCATCATGTAGATATATTACCACACTTTTTTTTCAATTTTTTTTGATGTTTTATTTATTTCTAGGAGAGAGAGAGACAGCGTGAGCAGGGGAGGGTCAGAGAGAGAGGGAGTCACAGACTCTGAAACAGGCTCCAGGCTCCGAGCTGGCAGTCAGCACAGAGCCCGACGCGGGGCTCGAACCCACGAACCGCGAGATCATGACCTAAGCGAAAGTCGGACGCTCAACCGACTAAGCCACCCAGGCGCCCCTACCACACTTTTTAAATCCGTTAGTCAGCTGAAGGACATTGGGTTGTTTCCAGGTTTTGGCTATGATGAAAAATGGTTCTATGAGCATTTGTGTACAAGGTTTTGTGTGGACATATGTTTTTATTACCTTTGGGTAGATCCTAAGAGTATAATTGCTGAGTCATATAGTAACTCTGTATTCAATCATTTGAGGAAAGGCTAGACTGTTTTTCCAAAGTGGCTGCAGAATTTTACATGCCTCCCTGCAATGTATGAAAACTCAAATTTCTCTACATCCTCTCCAGTATTTGATTTATTATGGTTTTTAATTATAACCATCCCAGAGGTATGTCATTGCAGTTTTGATTTGCATAAATAGTATCTGGCACCTGATAACTAATGATCCCATTTCAATTGTGTTTATTTTTATTTTTATTTTTAAATGTTTATTTATCTTGAGAGAGAGAGAGAGCCTGAGTGGTAGAGGGGCAGAGAGAGAGGGAGATAGAGAATCCCAAGCAGGCCCTGTGCTATCAGTGCAGAGCCTGACAGGGGCCTCGATCCCAGGAATCATGAGATCATGGCCTGATTTGAAATCATGAGTTGGACACTTAAGTGACTGAGTCCCCCAGGTGCCCCGATGCTAACATTTTCTAAGCTCTGCCTTGCATTTTTTCCCCCCAGAACTCTGATAAGAGTTTACCACTGCTTCTCTAAATGACAATCACTTTTTATCTTAGATTACAATTTGGTTTTGTTTCTCTTTTGTGTTTCTGATTATGGTTAATTTTCCACTAGACAGCTTGCCCTTGGAGCTTGAAAGCTGGTAGGTCCTACATTTTTGTGTGCTTGTTTTGATTTTTGTGTCCTCCACAGCACGTAGCTGGGCATACCAGGTGGACAGATGACTGAAATGTAAAGCATTCCATTTTCAGTTTTCTGGCAAATGTCATTTATGGCAGTGGATAATCCTAATATGTAAATTAAAATACATGATGATACGGTGAAATTTTCCTCAGAATGACCTGTGCAAGGTATTCAGACTTTTGTACCAACCCTGATATTTGTATTCATTAGAAACTTAAAATTTATGTGTATTGCTTTAATAAATAACCAGCATTAAGACCGGTGGAAGATGGAAGAGGATGTTTTTATCTGACTCTAGCACTGGCAAGAAGCAGACAGGAATGTATTTATGCAGTACATCCAGGATATCCTTACTATTTGTGTTATTCCTGTTAGGAAAAGTCTACGGGGTCATCTGGTGTTAACTTCTCTTTGCTCCTTTACGGCAGCCAGGTCCGTCCATCATGCTGAAAGTTGCTTTGCAAATTCCATGCATGATCTCCTAGACCCGAAGAGGGCAGCTATTAGTGTTTCTTCCTTTCTTGACAAACATTGCTTTTCTTGTCTTGTCTATTTTTCCTTTCTCTCTGCCTTGAGTGCTTCCTGATGCAAGCCCACACACATTTCCTTGTCTCGGGTGCCAGTGTCTGGATGTGTTAATCAGGATTAGCAGAGATATTACTGATCTTGACATTTTCCTCATACTTCAGAGTGTACATGGTCCAAACATGTTCTTTGTTGAGGATTCTGTGTCTTAAACACACAACAGACTCAGAATATATTTTTGATAGTCACCCTCTTCTAAGATACTTCATGCTTTCCTTGACATGTCCTTTATTGACTTAAATGATTTATTCATCAGCTTCAGTTTTGTAGTTTCTCGGTGGAAAATGCACTTTAGACTCTTTGTTTCAAGGAAAACAACAGCGTCTTTGCCCCTGAAATGGGAACTGCCATGGCTCAAACAAAATTTCTCCAGCATAAGTAATTTCACTTGGACATCTTCCCACATTAATACAGGAGTTCTCTTCATCATTATTGTCTAGAGTCATCCGAACCAAAGTTTGGATCTAACTTTAATAATTAATTGCATTCTGGATACTGAATCCTGCAATTCAGGAAAGTAATTCTATCTCTCCAGTCAAGATTCCGTTCATGTCTTTCAACACCACTATCAAATTTATCTGCTTTCCTATTTTCCCTGTTGTTTGCCCTTTTCCCACTGAAAACTTCATTTTCTTGTCTCACCCTTTTTGAGGGTAATTTACATCTTCTACTAATTTTCCTGAAGTTAATTCATCCTGGGGCTTCTGGGCTTTTTGTCTGCCAGATCCAGTTTTGCTTGTTCTTTTGCAGTCTTCATGAATTTGCCTTTGTGTGAGCCCTTCCATCATCCTTCTTTCTCTCATAAACATCAAATGAGAGTAGACACATTCATCTGCTCTTACATTAAAGCCAGGGAATTTTGCTGTAACTTGTTTAGCACTCTCAAAGTAATTTTTCATTTCTGTGTCACACCTCAAAACTTTCATGAGCAAAACTTTCAAAACACTGGTAAATGGGAACTACATATTTTTTTCTTTTTCTTCTCTTATCACTTTCTGAGTTATAATCATTGGTGCTTGAAAGTAGTGTTTCTACTGGGTTAATAAACAGTGTCACGAGTACTTGCAGTGGCAATAGGAAGGTTTACTTTTCTTCATTTTCTGCTACCAAAGGGCATTTAGTGATCTTCGAAAGATACTTTTGCTTTTTGATTCTTACAGTTGTTTCTTTGGCTTTTCCAAACCCACATCACTGAACCTGACAGGTTAGCATTTATTGTTTTTATTTTACTTGGCCAGCTCCTGTTAAGCATCAACCCTCAGGGTAAGCCTTGAAGAAAAAATGAAAATACATGCCCCTCCTTACTGTGCACCAAGAAAGTGTTTACTTCCTGGTGGCCCCTTCTTAAAGTTGCCAGATCTAGCAAATAAGAACATAGGATGCCCAGTTAAGTTTGAATTTCAGGTAAATGACAACTTTTTAGTATAAGATGTCCTGAATACTATATCAGTATAGTATCTTTTGAATGTTATATGGTTATCTGAAATTTAACTGGGAATCTTGTATTTAATATGGAACCCTGCACCTTCATCTTTCTTTTCTATGACTTGAGTTCCAACATGTGGGCATCACAATAATGTCTTTGGGTTATAATTGGTCTGATTTGTGCAATTTCTGCTCAGATAATCTAAGGGTGGTTTAGCATTGAAGACTCTGTATATTAGTTTCCTAGGGCTGCCATAACAAAGAAACACAAACTGAGTTGCTTGGTGCAAATGAAAGTATTGTCTCATAGTTTTGGAACCTGGAAGTCCAAGATGAAGGTGTGTGCAGGGCCGTACTCCTTCTGATTGATTGTATTAGAAAAGGCCCTGTTCGAGGACTTTTTTCTAGCTTCTGATAGTTTCTTGACATGAGGTAGCATAACTCCAGTTTTTATATGGAGTTCTCCATATATGCATATCTGTCTTTCTGCATGGAATTTTTTTTTTTTATAACACATCAGTTATATTGGACTAGGAGGCCACCCTCCTCCAATGTGACCTCATCCTAATTACTTACATCAATAATGAACCTGTTTCCAAATAAGATGTCATTCTCAGGTATTGGCATTAGGGCTTCAATATATATTTTGGGGGAACATGATTTAGCATACAAAATATTAGGAGAAACTTTTTAAACCTCAATTTTAATATTGTCTACAATGAGATAAGTCATCAGCCCAGGGTCCTAAACATGGTCATGTAAGTTATAGATTGAAGCAAATAGGGGCATTTTTCATAGATTAAAAATATGTTCTTGAAACTTGGAACACCATAATTAATCAGCAATACGATGTTGCAGCTATACAAAATTACAGAGCAGAGACATTTTTATGATATGGGAAATATCCATATTATGTTAAATAAATAATAATTACATTATTATACTATTTATTCAATTAAAATATATTCTGTCTTCTTAGCTATGTGCCGAAGGTTCAGATATTCGGGCTTCACACATGAGCTTACAGTCTGTAAGGGAAGAAGTAAATTGATAGTTATTGAAATTATTAATTTGTCATAACTGTAACTATAATTGGTATGGTAAAGAAAGCTAGGGTGTTATAAAAACATATGCACTTGGGAGAAATAAATTTCAAATTATCTTTGTCATTTTATTTTATTTTATTTTTTTATTTTTATTTTTTTTTGCTTCTTAAAACAGCTTTATTGACTTACACAACAGTTTTATGTGTCAATTATATATCGGGGGGGGGGGAAGAATCAGTAAAACCTAGCTTTGTTGAAGCAGAATTCACATACCACACATACAAAATGTACAATTCAGTGGGCGTGAGTATATTCAGAGTTGTGCATCCAACACCACAATCTAATGTTAGAGTGCTTTCCTCATCCAGAACAGGAACCCCATATCAAATTTTTCTCCATGCTGTCTACAGCCCCAAGCAAACACCTCTTTCTGTCTACTTCAGACAGTTCATATAAATGGAATCCTACAATACGTGATCTTCTGGGACTGGTCTTGGGGTTCATCCGTGTATAGCATGTATCCGTACTTAATTCCTTTTTTTGCTAAATCTATGGACATCTTATTTAATCACTTATCAGTTGATGGGCATTTGGTTTGCTTCTACTTTTTGGCTGTTATGATCTGTACAAGTTTTTTGTAGAAAGGTTTTCAGTTCTCTGGGTTACAGACCTAGGAGCAGAATTGTTGAACTTAATTTCTAAAGCAGCTGACAGTCTGTTTTCCAAATTGGCTGTGCGGTTTTCTATTCCCACAGCTAGGTATGAGAGGTCCAATTTCCCTACATCTCTACCACCATTTGTTATTATCTTTTTAATTAGTTATTCCAGCTGATCAGGATACTGGCTCAATGTGGTTTAGCTCTGTATTTCCCAGATAGTTAAGGGTATTGATCATCTTCTGTGCTGACCACCTATACTGGTTTTTGCTGCTTAAACTGCTGACACATCCAAAAACATTTTCAAAATACATAGTTTTCAGTGTTCAGGCAATTGTTCTGATGTGCTTTTCTTTGCTCTGACATGCCATGCTCCATGTTCTGTATTTTCCCAAGTCCTGTACAGGCTGTCCATCATTGAGTCTAATCAGCTGGACAACATACATGGAGACTTTGAAAATCTTTCAGAATAATGCTATAGTTAAGATTTTGCCAAAGCAAGTGTTCTTTCTAACTCCTTGAGCTGCATATTGCCTTGAGTAATCATCATCCGGATTGAATCCTCTTCGGTGGCATTTTTGTTTCTTTTGAATTCTTCCCTTGCCCAGTCCTTCAGGTATTTGCGATCAGAATCGTTTGGAACTTGCCGAATTGTTTGCAAAATCCTTCTGTAGAGCAGGAGAACTTGTTGCCTTCTCAGGAACTGCTTTAGTGTTAGAGTCGCCGGGGGTAACCTGGAAGTGGCCATGTCCTCCAGGCAGCGTGGGTCCCCCTCTATCTTTGTCATTTTAATACAAAAATAAAGACGAGCTATTTGCATTTTGGAAGAATACATTAAAGCATGAATTTATGTATTAAATAAATGGTGGCTATACAAGTTATGGCTTCTTGTTTCATAAGTTTTGGGTAGTATATTTATTTTAAGAATTCCCAATTAATTACTCAAGCATCCTTTGGTTTCAGTGGCATCTCATAGGACTAAGCATAAAATCTAAGCTTCTTTTCTATGGCTTGTAAATCTTGTCTCCATCTTTAGCCTAATCCCCTATCATAGACCTTCCATTCTCCTCTCCAGCCACACTGGTATTATTTCTATTCCTTGTTCTGGTCTTAGGGCCTTTGCACTTGCTGTTTTTCCTATGTAGAAAGCTCTTCATCCAGATCTTGGACAAGGCAACCCTCTGCTCATTATCTGAGTGGACATTCCTGATAACTAAGATAGCTCTCTATCAGAGTCACTTCTACCCTATGGCATTTCTATTAGTTTCATAGCAGTTTCAGTTTCTAAAATAATCGAGGGTTGTGTTTTGTTTAGTTTTGCTGAAAAACTTGAGTTTTTAATTTGCAGCTATTTGTTTTACTGTTGAGTAGAAACAACTGAATGGTTTGGGGCAAGCTACATTAAATTCTTTGATACTCAGATTTAGCAGATTGGGTAGAGTGATCCCTGTTAATTGTTGGTGAAAGGATTCAATAGGGGTTTTTGTGTTGCCGTTTCTTTCCCTTATTTATATATTTGTATATTTATGTATTTATTTATTTGATGTTTTAATTCAGTATAGTTAACACAGTGTAATATTAGTTTCAGGTATACATAATATGGTGATTCACCACTTCCATATATCAGCAGGTGCTCATCTCAAGTGCATTCCTTAATCCCTGTCACCTTTTTCACCCAAACTGCCTCCCCTCTAGTAACTGTTAATTTGTTCTCCATAAGTTAGAGTCTGTTTCTTGATCTCTCTCTCTCTCTCTCCCTTTTCCCCTTTGTTGGTTTTCTTTCTTAATTTCCACATATGAATGAAGTCAATTTCCACATATAAATGAAGTCAAATGGTATTTGTCTTTCTCTGATTCGCTTATTTAGCTTAGCATTATACTCTCTGTCTCTATTCATGCTGTTGTCAATGGCAAGATTTCATTCTTTTTTATGGCTGAAAATATTATTGCATGTAATATATTATATATAATTATATACATATTTATTTCATATGTATAAATATATAATATTCCATTATTATAATATATATATTTATTTTATTTGTATAAGTACATAATAATCCATTATATATATATATATAAACACACACACACACACACACACACCATCTTCTTTATCCACTCATCACTCAGTGGACGCTTTGGGTGCTTCCATAGTTTTGGTATTGTAGATAATGCTGCAGTAAACATACTGCATGTATCCCTCTGAATTAGTGTTTTTTGTATTTTTTGGATAAATACTGAGTGGTGTAGTTACTGGGTTGTACAGTAGTTCTATTTTTAACTTTTTGAAAAACCTCCATACTGTTTTCCACATTGGCTTCATTCTCAGTTTGCCTTCCTGCAACAGTGCATGAGGGTTTCTTTTTTTCCACATGCTTGCCAGCACTTTTTTTTCTTGTGTTTTTGATTTTAGCCATTCTGACAGGTGAAGTCATCTAGTTTGAAAAATTGGTTTACCTACTGTCTGTGTAAGAGCCCAACAGAATGGGCTCTGTGACAGCTAGCATTGGAAATGTAATTAGAGGGGGAAACACATTTTCTGAAGGTTCACCTATTCAACACATTTAAGGTATTATGCTGACATTAATATTTAGGACTTCGATGAAAAAGTTTAAGAAGAAGCATTGTGAAGATAAGAACAGAAATAGGTCAAGAAGATAGTAGAGTAGTCCCTCACCGACAATGACTCCTGTGCTCTCAGGTTAGACCTGGCCATGCTCTGTCTCAGTTTTGTTGAATGCATGAGGGAAGGAGGGAGGGAAGGACAGGGAGAGGGAAGGAAGGCCTGATGGAAAGAAGGGAAAAAAGAAGAAAAAGACATGCTTATATTCTCTAGGGGCAGTGAATTCTGCATTTTCTTCCTGAAGTCATCCCAACCCATTCCTAATCATTCTAGAACCCCATGTCTGAATGAGGTTGTTCTGCTTTTAATACTGTGAGGATCTGCAGAGAGAACTGACATCTTTCTATATAGAATAAACCATTGCTCTGCTATTAGAACTAATCCTAAAAATGATATTTCTGTTTTGGAATTTAGGTAGCATTTATTCCTAGTCACTGTTTTGTCCTAATTTACAAGCTTTTTGGTTGGGAGACTTTTTTGTCAATCAAACAGACAAGAGAAATTTTACTGGGGTTAGAACAAGGGTTTGTGAACATGCTGTATTTATAGTCTGACAAATACTCTATGCACACACATCCCCAGAATCTGTTTGATTTTCTTCCCTTTTCCTTACTCACTGAAACCTAAATATTTAATGTGTAAGATTCTATTTATATAAAAGAGGTTCAGTGCCAGCTTTGGGTTAGTACTTCGCCTGAGGACATGAACAATTACAAACTATGGAGAGTTATGTATACCCAATGTTGTCAGTATCAGCTGTAATAATCAATGGGCTTTTTGTTTTATTCTCATGCTTAAAACCAGCATCTGCTCTATCCTCATAATAAAAATGAATGAGTTTTTCAAACTGTATTTTATTATCTATTCAGCTTTGTGTTTGAAAATCAATATTGTTGCACACTTGATTGCATTTCTTCGTTACCAGTCAGTTTTCCCCGTAGGCTTTTTTTTAATTTGCTGAAATTAACTGCAATCAGGGCTTCTTATTCTTGTCTATAAAGCCCACATTTAAATTAAAAATGAGTTCCTCTCCAAAAATAGTTTACTGCTTCTGCTGTGTTCTTTTCACTATCAAAACATAAACATGTGTGCATGCACACACGCACACACACACAGAAAAAACAAGGCAAACAAACAAAACAATTAAAATGAGAAAAATGGATCATGATATATTTTATAGACATACATATTTCATAAATGTGTGGATATTTTAAACTAGAAAATTGGATTAATGAAGGTTTTACATGGGCCTAAGGTAATTGCATTCTGATATTGCTGCATGAGGCACTTCTATAATATTTTTATTTAATTAAAGGGCAAAATAAGGAAATCTTAAAAGATCAATAGTCTTTCTATTCTTGGTACATATCTCATTTAGATAGATGAAATAACTTTCTTCCTATTTAAGTTAAACAGTAGGAAGTTTTATCAAAAAACTCTTATTTTAGGGGCAACTTGGGGGCTCAGTCGGTTAAGTGTCCAGTTTCAGCTCAGGTCATGATCTCTCAGTTTGTGAGATCCCTGCTGTTAGCACAGAGCCCACTTCGGATCCTCTGTTCCCCACTTTCTCTGCCTTCCCTCTTATGCTGTGTCTCTCTCTCGTAAGTAAGTATTAAAAATAATTAAAGAAAACCCAAAGAGCCATATTTTAGAAGACTTTGATTTCTAAATTTAAAATATGCCTTCATCTAGATGGCCAGCTGACACATGAAAAAATTCTCGACATAACTCATCATCAGGGAAATAGAAATCAAAACCACAATGAGATACCACCTCACACGCGTCAGAATGACTAACATTAACAACTCAGGCAACAACAGATGTTGGCGAAGATGCAGAGAAAGAGGATCTCTTCTGCAGTGCTGATGGGAATGCAAACTGGTGCAGCCACTGTGGAAAACGGTATGGAGGTTCCTCAAAAAATTAAAAATAGAATTACCCTATGACCCAGCAATTGCACTACTAGGTATTTATCCAAGGAATGCAGGTATGCTGTTTTGAAGGGGCCCGTGCAGCCCAGTGTTTATTGCAGTGCTATCACAATAGCCAAAGTATGGAAGGAGCCCAAATGTCCACTGATGGTGTGGCACATATATATGTATATATATGTGGAATATCACTTGGTGGAATATATATATATTAAAATATATATAAAATATATATCTAAAATATAAAATTAAAATGGAACATTACTTGGTGATCAAAAAAAATGAAATCTTGCCATGGATTTCATGGATGGAACTAGAGGGTATTACGCTAAGCAAAATTAGCCAGAGAGACAAATATCATATGACTTCACTCATGTTAGGACTTTAAAATACAGAACAGATGAACATGAGGGAGGGGAAGCAAAAATAATATAAAAACAGAGAGGGGGAGGGGTGCCTGGGTGGCTCAGTCGGTTAAGCATCCGACATCAGCTCAGGTCATGATCTCATGGTTCATGGGTTCGAGCCCCGTGTCGGGCTCTGTGCTGACAGCTCGGAGCCTGGAGGCTGCTTCAGATTCTGGGTCTCTCTCTCTCTGACCCTCCCCTGCTCACACTGTCTCTCTTTCTCTCTTAGAAATAAAAAAAAATATAAAAAAAAAAAAAACAGAGGGGGACAAAGCTTAAGATACTCGTAGAGAACAAGCAGAGGGCTGCTGGAGGAATTGTGGTATGGGAATGGGCTAATTGGGTAAGGGGCATTAAGGAGTCTACTCCTGAAATCATTGTTGCACTATATGTAACTAACTCGGATGTAAATTAATAAAGAAAAAAATAACAAAATATGCCTTATATCTTTGTAGCAGACAATCTTTCCTCTGCTGCTACTTAAGTTTTTCAGTCTGATCAATGTCTGACCAATTATATTCTAAATATATTTAAAACTTACATTGGAAACACTTAGCCTTTTCAATGTTTAAATTATATGAAAGTATTTATTTGACAATATGCCTTGCCTCTGATTACCCATTATTCACTTCTGAACAGTAACACAAAATAGAACATATTTCCTTTTTTTATTAAATTTAATTCTGGAACAAAATGTGTAATTTTTCTCTACATCTTAATGTACATACTAGCATTTGTTTATAAATTAGAGATAAGAAATGTCAGCTTTAAATGACAGTCTTTTATGAGTGAAAACATGTAAGAAAAGAAAATCACATATAAGCTTAAGTAGGTGATTCGCTATTATAAATAATATAAAGAACAAATTATATCTATTACGATCTTGTGCCTTTTTCTTCCTTTTCTTTTCAGTTCTAGTCAATAGAATGAATTACAAGTGTTGCAGTTTTAGCGATCCTTTTAAAAGCTCTTGTCAAAAGCGTGGTGTCAACCATGTTTTAGAAAAGGTCTTTGAAAAAATCAGTTACAAATACCAGTGAGACATATTCATAAAATCAGGCGACATTAGCTCATCTAGAATTTACTTTAAAAATACCTTTACTGTTGACACTTATTTAGTGCCTTTGGGGGTGTAGAGTACTTTCAGGAGTGACAGGTTAGGTTACATACACTTAACCTCATAAGAGATACCGCCCTAGTCCTTAGTTTGCCATCATTTTGATGATTTTTATTTCTATACATGTAGTTAACGTAACCATAGCAACATGCCAGGATCCCATACACAAGGGTAAAGCAGATTTCCGACAGTAGTCACTGCTGACATTACTGAGCACTAACAATGAGATAGGTGCTGTATAATTTCAGTTACTTCCATTAACCAATCCATGTGATAGGAATTACCATGTTGCATTTGATGACCACAGGGAGGTTAAATTAACTTTTCCCCAGGTCATATATAAAGATTGAGAGATGCTACAAATTGAAATCAGACAGTCTGAGGATAAAGTCAGTGGGCTCAAGCACAGGCTGTACCTATTTTAAGTGATGACTAAATGATTTCCTTAGCCTAATATCACAGTGTCTTGCTCATGGTAGTTGTTACATAAGTATTTGCTGAAGGTATAATGTTAAGGTATAATGCTGAAGGAAAATGTTAAAATTTTATATGGGGGAAAAGCCACTTGCATTGGCTTTGCTCCCAAGTTTGAATCTACCACATTCTTGTCCTTGTCAACTCTGTAACATTGCAAATGTGAACTCACCCATTGGAGCTTTGGTTTATTCATATATAAATTGGCCTATCAGTACATAGTAATGATTATATTTAATCATTCTCACTTCTGTACCTTCCATTTTCAAACACTTACCATTATTTATTTTTATATCTTTCTTTCCTACAAGATGATAAGCTCCTGAAGGATAAAAACTCTTATTTAGCTATTTAATTGAGAATCTAGGCAGAGTTTGACATGTGGCAGGCACTCTGTATAAATACTAATTGAGTTAAGAGTTTAATTAATTTTGTTTACCTAAATTCAAGTATTTTTAATTTGCATCTGTCTTGTTTCAGTGATTACTCTAAAGATGTTTCCTTTTCATTGACTTGTGAGGCAAAGCTGTACAATAAATTGGGCAAAAAATCATATTTGGTGTGTACCCGACACCACATCATCTATGCTATTAAAATTCTTATGTTCTTAGTCTGTATATCAAAAAGGCATAGCCCATTACCTAAGATAAATCTTTTATATAAAAAATGTGAAAGAATAGCAGGAAATTTTGTGGAAGTTTTCAGCAGTCACCTTTTTTGTCCCCGTACTCTTTACTTTGTAACCAAGGGATGTCTATTTCTGTGCCTTTAACTTTTTGTGCATCAGACATTATTGATATGTAATGGCTGCTAAAATAAAGCAGCAAGAGGTAAGAGAACAAGCATTGGATAGTTGGAATTCCATTAAAAGCTGACATTTGGGCCCCTGGGTGGCTCAGTTGTTTAACTATCTGACTCTTGATTTTGGCTCAGGTCATGATCTCATGGTCATGAGACCCAGTCCTATGTCTGGCTCTGTGCTGGTTGTGGAGCCTGCTTAAGATTCTCTCCCTCCCTCTCCCACTGCCCCTCTTTGCTTGCTCTCTCTCCTTCTCTCTCTCTCAAAATAGATAGATTGATAAATAGATAAAGCTGTTATTGTTGCTAAGTAAAAAAAAAAATCTCATTAGGCAAGTCATTCATTAAATTATAATGCAAGATATCATGACTTATTTCATGTTGCAGTTTTAAGACTATCTTTCAGGGACGCCTGGGTGGCTCAGTCGATTAAGCGTCTGACTTTGGCTTAGGTCACGATCTCACGGTTCGTGGGTTCAACCCCTGTGTCGGGCTCTGTGCTGGCAGCCAGCTCAGAGCCTGGACCCTTCTTCAGATTCTGAGTCTCCCTCTCTTTCTGACCCTCCCCTGCTCATGCTGTCTCTCTCTCTCAGAAATAAATAAAACATTTAAAAAATTAACAAAAAAAAAAAAAGACTATCTTTCAGCCAGGAAAAGGTATATCAATGAGCCTGAAGACTTGTAACATTTTGAAAATGACAACTACATTCTCCTTTAGCTGGAAATTCTGAGTTTTCCTGGAACAACATCTTTATAACTGGCTTGGAGTTTCTGGTAAAAAGAAGAGAAAGAGAGGGAAGGAGAGAGGGAGTGGGAAGAGAAGAAGAAAGGAAGGAAGGAAGGGAGGGAAAGAGAAAGAAAGTAAGGATGGTAAGAAGGAAAGACCTTTTGTTGTAGTCTCACTTTATGACACTTAAAATAAATAAACATAATGCATGTCTATGTGGTGGTAGATTTGGGCTCTTAAAAACACTTAAATGCCTTCCTACTTCTTCATTCTCTCTGTCAGTGAGCCACTTCACTTTCTTGTCTTTCTTCTCTGGAAAACTCTCGCAACTTCTGGCTTTTATCTTTGGCTCCAAGATTTCCTCCTTCCAATCCATGTTCCTCATTACCGCCAAAGTCATTTTCTAAAAACATATCCCTGTAAAGCTCTGTGTAACAGCAGGTTGTTATTGATCTGATTTCACTCTACCCTTTGCGTACTTTGTTCTAGCCATGTAGGCTGCCTCTTGAGCACACCAAACAAGTTCCCACCTCAGAGGTGGAACACTCCCTATTCCCTCTCCAGAGAAAACTCTGCCCCCAGGTCAACACATGACTTGCTCTCTCAGTTTTTTAAGGTATTGCAAAGTTACTTCCTTGGAGAAGACTTTTGTGGGATTATAAACTATGGCCAACAGGCCAGATTTGTCCACTGCTTATTTTTAGATGGCCTGTGAGCTAAGAGTGATGTCTGTGTTTTTAATTGGTTGGAGAAAAAAGAATAATAATTTGTGATACATGACAATTACATGAATTCAAATCTCAGGGTCTGTAAATAAGGTTTTGTGCGAACCTGCTCTCACAGTCATCTGCCTCACCGTCCACTGTTGCTTTTGTGCTATGGTGGCAGAGTTTAGTTGCCGTGCAGACTGTATGGCTCACCTTTACAGAAAAGCTTCTTGATCTCTGCTACATATAATATGACATCTCATACAAGCCAGTATTCTCTAATTCTTTTTCCCTGCTTTACTTCTCTTCCTGTTTCTTGTTAACATGCTATTAAGGAAATGTTTTTATTCACATATAGTATACAGGGGTTCCTAAGTGGCTCAGTAGGTTAAACATCGACTTGATTTCAGCTCAGGTCACGGTCTCATGGTTTGTGAGATCAAGCCCCATGACATGCTCTGTGCTGACAGCAGAGCTATTAGTGTGGGCTTCTCTCTGTCCCCTCTCTCTGCCCTTTCCCCCGCTTATACATGTGTGTGCTCTCTCTCTGTCTCTCAAAATAAGTAAACATTAAAAATATATATATAGTATACAGAAAAATGAAAAGGTTATATGGATTACTAAATCAGCTACCTGGACCAAGAAATAGAATACTTCAGCACTCAGAAAGTTTGCAGAAATCCTCCACTGTTTATCTTCCCCCAATGAAACTGGTCTGACTTCTAACATTATAGATTAATTCTGTCTCCATATGATCTTTATACAAATGAGATCACACCATATATAATTTTTGTGTCTGGTGTCTTTCACTTAATGTTACATTTGTGAGATTTATCTGTGTGATTAGTTTTGCATAACAGTTAACTTGTATAATTCCATCTTTTTTTTTTTTTTTTTTTATGAGATCACACCATATATAATTTTTGTGTCTGGTGTCTTTCACTTAATGTTACATTTGTGAGATTTATCTGTGTGATTAGTTTTGCATAACAGTTAACTTGTATAATTCCATCTTACCCTAAACCACAGTTATGAAAAAATCCATTTTACTATTGATGGACATTTTTATTATATCCAGTTTTGGATTATTACACATAGTATTACTATAAACATTCTTTGCATGTCTTTTAGTGCACATATGTATGCATTTCTGCTGAATGTATACCTAGAGGTGGAAGTATTAAATCATAGGGTGAGCAAATCAGCTTCAATAGATATTGCCAACCAGTTTTCCAAAGTGTTTTTACCAATTCCCATTCTTACTAGAAATGTCTGAGCATTCCTGTTGCTCCACATGCTTGTCAACACTTAGTATTTTCCCTTTTTTAAGCTTAAGTCATTCTGTCTGATTCTCTTCATTAGAATGTGAACTTTGTGAGAGAAAGGATTTTATATCTTTAATTCCCATATGCACAAGTGCTTAAAATGGCAAGTATTCAACTAATATTGAGTGAATGAATACTTGAGTGGTAAGGCTGTAGAGAGAAGGACAAACTTTATTTCAGAGTCTTGAGTTCCTTCCTCCGCTGGTGCTAGCTTACTCTGAGTTGCTATAACATTTATCTATATCTTTGCAATGACATTTCACTTTATTATATATTTTTAATGTACATTTCTTATTCTGCCTGTTAGAGGTAGGGGTTCTCAACCTTGAAACTATTAACATTTTGGGCTGGATAATTCTTGGTAGTGAAGGACTCTCCTGTGCATTGTAAAATGTTTAGGCACATCCCTGGCCTCTACCTACTAGACGGCAGTAGCACTACCTACATAACCCCACCCAATCCCACCCAACCCTGTGTACTAATGAGAACCAAAATATCTGCAGACATTGCTAAATGTCTCCCTGGGAAGCAAATTTGTTCCCATTTGAAAACCAGTGTGCTGGATGATGAGCTACAGAAGAATAATTGTATTAACTTTCCCCTTTCTGAAGGTTAACACAGAATTCTACCCATAGTAAATACTTCGACTCTTAAAGCTTTGTTTAATTGTCTCCTTGTGTGTGTGATCATTACCTGAGAAGCTTTAAAGGAATACAGGTTCTGAGAACCTGCCCGTACTCTACTGAATCATCTCTCTATGGGGTAGGTTCAAGGAATGTGTAAAAGTAAATGCCTCCCAGGTCATTCCGATGAGTAGCCTGAGAATATCTACTTCACATGCATTCTCTTTATCAATTGATAAATGATTCTAATTGAAAGTTAAGATTGTATTACAAATCTATACATAGATACAAAGTTTTCCCCTTTGATAATCACAGATATATGTTTCATCTATTTATTATCTGAAAAACATTCAATTCATGAATATTATGTTGATCTAGGCAATCTGTACTACTCACATTTAAGAGTTCTAATTTTTAATAAGGTTATTACTTTGTTTTGAAACATATCTGACATTGCAGCTATTTTTTATGCTTCCAGCTTTCTGTGAGAAATGCAGTGAGAAGAATTTTGTTAATTATATCCCATCTCTATACTGTTATATTCAGTGTAAAAATCATAACAGTAAAAATCGTAATAGTAATCAGAGCAGATGGCAATGAAAAAGAAATAGTCACTTCTTTAGAAATAAAAGAAGGAACCAATTTATATGTGTCTCTCCCTCTTGACTTTGAATTTTAAAAAAACAACAATATAAAGCACAAAAGAGATTGTATTTTGCAACTACATTTTTTTCCAAGTGATATATACATTGGACTGGTAAAATTACATTTTTATGCAATGGAAAGACAATTTTTACATTTAACTTTTAGTTTTTATTGATTTTAGTGTAGGTTATTGTCAGGCTTCTGTATATTTCCTTAGATTTACCAAGTAAAAAGAAATATATTTTTACTTACTGTCACAAACTACAATATTGATAGTGAAATGTAAATTTTCTTTCATAAAAATTCTGAGGCATCTGAAAATAGTTACCTGAAAGATGAGAGAAATTGCTGCTCATTTTCCATTTTTCTGTCACTCCCCAATTTTTTTTGTTTTATTCCCCTCTTTAGTGGGTCATTGCCACACACCCACAAAATGATCTAGCATGATTAATAAATTATGGGTTTTCTTCATTGTGCATATTTAATTTATTGCCAACTTGAATTGAATTTTAAGCCTATTATTAAAACATTTCTATTTTTAAAAGATCATCTGTGCTATATGCTGCTAGCCGCCTATCCATATACATGCTCTCCTCTTACAACTGGAACTTGACGATTTTCAGAGTAGAAATGAGTCCAACTTAAACACACCAAAAATCTTACGAATCCTGTGCTGCTCTTAAGTGGCCACGTGACACAATTGTGACTGATCCAGTGTAAGCAGAAGTCACCAAGTAGGGTTTCTAAGAGAGCTCCTAAAAGAGATAATTTCAACTGGTGGGTGTTTTTCCTCCTTTGCCCTTCCTCTTCTTCCTAGCTAGAGCTTGAGGTTAACAGCCATCTTTCAACAGTGAGGTAAAAAAATTATGAGGGCAGAAAACACATGATAGTTCTAACTCAGCAGGAAGAGAAAAGAATGTAGGTTCTTAAAGGCATCATGATGCATTTGAAGTGGCCTGACTTGTTTTATAAGAAAATAAAATGATTACATAAGCCACTTTAACTTGTGCTGTTATGTTCTACTAAATCAATTCCTAGTTGATAAACCATTCTTTTACCATGAGCCTTATGATGGGCCTTGATCCTGACTCTCCTGGTCTTTTTGGTAACCTCCTTTCTCCTTATTCTTGAACTTGAAGTGATTTTTATATTCATTCTTTCCCCATCAGTGCCATTGCTGGCCTATCAGTTCTACTGACGGCTCTGCCTATGTAATCTCTACAGGTTTCCTTTTTCATCCTCCAGTATATACTCCATCCTCTGTTTCAGAGAGCTGGTTATATTTCAGTATATTTCTATTATTTGTTCATGCTTAATCCTATGAAAATATGGTGACTTAGCTGTATGCTTCTATTTAAGAGCGGAGCCCTGAAGGATTGTTTGGAAATTCTAGGCACAAGCTTCATATCAATTTGGGCTTCACTCTGGTTTAAAGGAGGTGAGGCTCTTTCTTTGGAGATCTCCTAATATCACTTTTTTTATGACCTTTTTCTTGGTTTTCTCGGATTCCCCACAAATACCCCTGTCTCTCCTGCATGCAAGAGACGAGTTTGCTGTGAGCACTTTAGAAGCTGCAGGGGAAAGGATGAGTAGTCTTAATATCACATTTTGTAGAATTTTACTTCTCTGTCTTCCAGTATACCATTCACCTTTTCTTCTTAGCGTCTCCCATTGTGGAGATCCTGGTTCCCTTGTTCCAGAGAAGAAACTCCCGTCTTCTCCCAGGTAGGGAGGAGATAGTTGCCCACTGGCAGGATGGTGTGGTAGTGACGATTGTAGAAGGGGAGTGTCTACCTGCTTCTTCAGCAACTTTTCATTCTCTCTCCACAAGTTTTTGAAGCTCTGTGGGTGTTTGGATATAAATCACATTGCTTCTTTGCTGTCCCCATTGTCAGCCTTGATTTGAGCTTTCTTAGGCCCCTTCTTCTCTTAACGATTCATTCATTTGCTTCTGTGTCCAGTATTTTGTTGCTACTGTCTCTTGTCTTGATACAACTTTCTCCATAAAACAGACAAAACAAAGCAAACCTTTTTATGTTGTTTTGTGTCTACTTGAGAGGAAGCAGTGGTTAATACATATTTCCAATCTCATCATTAACCAGGAAATTACACTGTCATTCCAAATGTTTACCTATTTTATCTCCTTCATTGTACATTCGACTCTTAAAGCTTTGTTTGTCTACAGAGATATCTATTTTATTTATTTTTTTATTTTTTAAAAAATTTTTTAGTTTTTTTTTTTTTTTTTTTTTTTTAGAGAGAGACAGTATGAACAAGGGAGGGGCAGGGAGAGCGAGAGACACAGAATCTGAGGCAGGTTCCAGGCTTTGAGCTGTCAGCATAGAGTCCAACCAGGATTCAAATTCACAGACCAAGAGATCATGACTTGAGCTAAAGTTAGACTCTCAACTGACTGAGCCATTCAGCCGCCCCAGAAATATCAATTTTAGTAAATGCTGAAACACATTTTAGAAATAGTGGTTAACATGGGGTTCTTGGGTGGCTCAGTCAGTAGAGCATCTGACTTTGGCTGAGGTCACGGTCTCACAGCTGTGGGTATGAGCCTACGCTGATGGCTCAGAGCCTGGAGCCTACTTGGATCTTGTGTGTCTCCCTCTCTCTCTGCCCCTCTACCACTGGCACTTTCAAAATAGGTAGACATTAAAAACATTTTTTTAAAAAGAAATGATAGTTAACATTAGTGTTATTTCTTTTGACTCTATTTTCCCTATACATATATTCAATACCAATGTAAATATATTTAATATTTAAGTTTATGATGTATAACTTACTTATTATACAGATATAAAGTATATGAAGTAGCATACATAAACATATATAATATGTGTATATTTAAGTAAATTATCATCGCTTTTGTAGCCTGTTTCTTAAACATTTCCCCATTATATCATGAGCATTGACTCATAAAATGAAATATTAATTGGGGGCACCTGGGTGGCTCAGTTGGTTAAGTGCCTGACTTCACCTCAGGTCATGATCTCACGGTTTGTGAGTTCAAGCCCCATATTGGGCTCTGTGCTGACAGCTCAGAGCCTGAAGCCTGCTTCAGATTCTGTGTCTCCCTCTCTCTCTGCCCCTCCCTTGCTTGTGCTCTGTTTCTCTCTGTCTCTCAAAAATAAATAAAACATTAAAAAAATGAGATATTAATTGGAACATGATTTTTAATGGTTGCATGGTATTCAATGTTGTAAATGAACACAGTGTTTAAAAGTCCTTCTTTATCATCCGACACTAAGATTGTTTCTGAAATTCAGTTCATTCTCAGCGGGCATCCTGCTCTTGCCTCTGTTCTCTCTCAGTGGCGCACTTACTTTCATCAAACTCCCACGGTGAGAAAGAGTTCCTTGACCTCTATTTATTGACAGAGGCGTACTGCTAAATCTGCTCAGGAAGATCCTCCAAAGATGCTCCACAGAAGTCCTTCATGAAGAACAGAGCAATGGTTGCTGGAAGCTCACACTGTGTGAGTTGTTGCTGCTGCTACTGCCGTGTTGTGTGTGTGGGGGGGTGGGGGGCAGTGTGCAGTATGGTTGGGAAGAGTGCAATAAAAATTCTTTCTTTCTTAAAACCCTCACAGACCACCCGGCATGCATGGATTTACACTCTCCATGGAGTAGTGTGGCTAAGATAACTGTTATATAAATACTAGTTTATTTGACATTCCCAAGGCATTAAAATTGAGATTTATCCCCTCAAAGCAGCTATTGGGTTTGAGACGGGACAGTCTACAAATGTAAACTATTTACATGCATGCTGACATTTACTTTGTTTCACTGGTTGAGATTGAATTCTAAATGTACAGTAGTGATACCTGATTTTCTGAGAATCATGATTCCTTTTTTCAGAACAGATGTCTGGTATGAAGATATGTATTTCCAATAAGACCTCACTTTCCATGTCCGTGGCTGCAAACATCAAATAAACTACACTGCATGATGGTTAGCACTTGAGCCTGAAGACCAGTTTTGCTACTTAGGCTTTGTTTAAATTGTGAGCCAAAGGTCAAGTCATTTAACCAGAATGAAGTTTATCTTTTCCAGGCCTTACTTTCATTGTTGGAGAAATAAATTTTTCCTCTGCATCATCAGAGGCTTGATAACCAGACCAAATGAGATCATTTCAACTTATCCCTTAAGTTTTTAGGGACATTTACAGAAGTCCAGAGTCTTGAGAACCAGTTACCTCCTCATTTCTCTAGTTTTCTTATTTTAAAGTTTATTTATTTTTCAAAAGAGACAGCACAAGTGTGAGAGTAGGAGAGGGCTAGAGAGAGATGGAGAGAGAGTATCCCAAGCAGACTCCACACTGTCATCGCAGAGCCCAGCCCGGGGCTCGAACTCTGGAACTTTGGAACTGTGAGATCGTGACCTGAACTGAAACCAAGAGTCAGATGCTTAACCAACTGAGCCATACAGCCACCCCCTATTTCTCCAGTTTAAATGCTAATTCCTTTGTAACAGACTCCTTTATGTTTCTACAGCATTTGCCTCAGGAACAAAGACAAGATGATCTTGTTTGTCTTTTCCTCCAATTTCTAGATTGTGAGCTCCCTGAGGACAGGGACTTTGTGCCTTAAAGTCCTGGCATCCAGCAGAGTGCCTAATACACCAAAGGTCTCAGTCAGTGATTGCAGACTAGTGAAGGGGGGAACACTTTGCAGAGGGCTTTGTAAAAATGAGGTACTTTGTAATAATGCCTTGTGTGCAGGGCTCTGCCTTGTACAAGTTCTTTCACATATATTATTCATTCTCTCGTTTGATCTTCCCCACACTCCTGTGAAGGCAGATATTAATATCTTCATTTTGCAGAAAGGATTTAGAGTAAGATAGGTTTTGAGGTAAGAAATGAAAAAACTATTAAGTACCCCTTGCAGTCTATGTGAACTTATGAAAAGGAGTCCCTTGGTTATTGAGTGTAGGCTAGTGCCACTCTCAGACTGTCTTATTGACAAACCGAGGCATATTCATAGCTCATTCCTTTAGCACCTTTGAAAGTTTAATAATCATTCCATATCTGCTCATCTTTAAACATCCAAGTGAGCTAATCAAGATATGAATTAAATAATTTAGTGCTGTTCTTCTAGAAAAATGAAAGTCCTATTCTCTCATTATAATAGAATGTTTTAATGTTTAGTTCTTGTTTATAGCTTGCTCTCTCTACACTGGTGGTTTCAGCTTAATTTTGTATCTCTTTTATCTATAATCTCTTTACCTTCAAATGATCTTTTATCTTTCCTGGAAACAGCTGACAATACTGTTTTTCAGATCAGGACGTTTTCATAATTACATTTGTAGCCTTGAGGGAAAAAATTGTATACCTCATCAAATCCTCTGGCTCTGTAACTAAGTAACTTTAACAGCCCCAAATACCACTTGCTGCTCTCATAACTTAATTGTGAATTGGGAAAAAATAAAACTACCTTATGAGTTTTGACGGTGTTAAATTCTGTTTGAATTGAAGTATTTGATGTCATCAGTAAGTCAATAATGTGGAGTCTCCCAGTCATTCATCTCAAATGAGAGGCCTTGACCCCTCTGGACCAGCATCAGTCACCACCAACTTAATGACTTTATATTATTTGAGGCAAAACCATTCCTTGAAGTGACAACACATTGCTGGTTTTTTGTTTGTTTGTTTGTTTGTTTTACAACAGCCTTCTGTTTGTAAATTTAAGACTTCTTAGTCATGTATTGTGGCTGGGTGAGTTTCTCACGCTTTGCCTGCCAACTAGATGTTAAGAACACGTATGTGTGGTGCTAGTTTAGAGAGACCTGCTAAGCAGCTGCAGCGACTCTGTCTGCTGGCAAATAAGCTGCCACAATGGACACATAAGGAAAAGTCTCTCTTGGTTTTTATATTCATCAAGCTTTCTTCTCTTTTGCAATATCTGTGATGTGCATTGGGGCTGGTGTTGGCTTAGTCTTAGTCCTTTTTCCTTTAAGATAGAAAAGATAGGATATTGTTGAATGTTCAACGGAAGACATTCTAATGTGTGCATTTACCTCTATGAAGACATAGGCCTTGATTCAAGGGCTTTCACCATCTGACATGCTCCCAAAATTATGTTTTCGGCCCCGGTCACTTTTCCTGAAAAATCATACGCTTCAGGCAAACTGGAAAACTAGACGTCCTACCAACATTCCAGAAACTAGTGTACACCTGTGGTTCTCCTGTTCCTCCCTCTCCACAAATCCCTCACCTGGCTTCATTTTTCAGTGTCCCGTCCAAACATTAACTCCCATTCACAGGTTGTACTCCTTGGTGCCCCCACACCATTTCCAAGTAAGGTAGGCTTAAATGTGCCCTCACAGATGGAAAATACTGAATATATTATGGTTGCTGTCACGTGTTTAACGTAAGCACTAGAGTCAAATTTTCCTCTAAGCAGAGCATTGCTTTTCCTGCATCCCACAATTTTTGATTGGTTAAGTTTTCATTATCAGAGTGTTCAAAATATTTTCTAATTTCCCTTGTGATTCCTTCTTTGACTCTAGGTTCTATGTAATTATGTTGCTTAATTTCTAAATATTTTGGGATTTTACAGACGTCTTTTCACTATTGACTTTTTAATTTAATTCATTTGTGCTGAGAGAACCTGCTCTGTCATGATTTTAATCCTTTAAATTTCCCAAGACTCATGTCATGGGCGAGCATGTGATCTGTCTTTGTGAATATGCCATGTACACTTGAAAGGAGTGTGCAATATACTGCTATAATCTATATATTGGTCGTGTTGAAATGACTGATAGAGTTGTGCATATCTTTTATATCCTTACTGATTTTCTCACTGCTTCTGTCAGTTGCTGAGAAAGGAGTATTAAAACATCCAACATAAAAAAGGATTTTTGTTTATTTTTCCTTTTAAGTCTGTTTTCTTTATATATTTCAAAGTTTTATTATTAGATGCATAAACATCTAATGTAAAATTGTTATTCCTTCTTGATGAATTGATTTATTCATTGTGGAATATTCCTCTTTACCTCTGATAATACTTCTTGTCTTGAAGTCTCTTTTGTCTGATATTAATGTAGTCATTTTGGCTCTTTTCATTCATGATATGTCTTTTCCCATCTTTATACTTTTAAACAATTTTTATCATTATATTAAAACTTCATTGTAGACAGCATGTAATTGGAATTTATTTTTTATCCAGACTGACAGTCTCTGACTTTCCAACATCTATGCCATAACTGAGTCTGGTTATCTTTTTCTCTCTTCGGATTGTCTTTTTTTCATTTATATGCATTGTAACTTTTTGTTGAAAGCCAGACATGATGTACTGGGTAAAAGGAATTGCAGTAAATAGGCCATCAATGTAGGGCAGTAAGGTATGTAGAGAAGGAAAGCATTTTATGTTCTTATGATTGTGCTTTGGTTTTTTAATGAGCCTGTGTTTCTGGGCTGTGACTTCACAAGTGCTTCTTAATCCTTCTACCCCCACTGGTGGGATAGGAAGGTTAGAGGGGGCTGAACTTGAATAAATATTTTTTTTCCTCCTAGGTTGGTTAGGCTCTGATAAAACCCCAAATAGAATAAGAACTGGAAAAATAGTCTATCTTGAGCGAATGTTTTACTAAGAACAGAATGCTCTGGGCGTATTTCAGAATGGTTTATTTTCCCCTATCACTCTGCCAGAAGCACGAAGGGCATTTTCTTCAGTATTCATGGTGAAAACCTGGAGGGGTTCCTGAAAGTAAAATACAAAAGTATTAATGTACCCCCTAATTCCAGGCCCTCCAGGTGTTTTAAACACTCAGCCTTATCCAAACTGCGCTTCCAGCAATTTGTAAATTACTGTTAAGAACTTCCTAGTACTGATTCCCATGAAGATTTCTGCTCAGGTAATTCTCTTATTTGTTGCTAATTCTAATTCTCTTTATTTGTTGTCTGTCCAATTCTGGGAGCATCAGTTTGTCCTGTAACCTCAGTTCTCTAATGGATCAAGAAGGCTTCTTGATTTTCAATCTTTTCAGCATTTTATTTGTTCTTAAGAAAGAGTAATGACTTTCAGGTTTCTTATATGCCAGACTGGAAATTGGAAGTCAATTTCTGACTTTAGTTGAAATATTAGGCCATTTACATTTTTGTAATTATTTATAATGTTGACTGGAAATCCACAAGCTTGTTATTTGTTTTTTCTGTGAGTGGCCACATTCTCTTTGTTCTCTCCCTCCTTTATTTTCTGCCTTAGTTTTAATTATCTTGTAGTATTCTGTTTAATGTCCACTTTTAGCTATTATCTATACCACTTTGTTTTTAAAATGGTTGCTCTAAGGTTTATAACATTATCTTTGACGGTCTACCTTGAAAGAAAATTATAGTATTGTACTATTTTATATGTAATATGAGAAACACATTAGTAGTCTGACTTTTTTGGTGCAGATGCTATCTAATATTAATAACTATTGAAATATCCATATATTTTTGTAGTAGAGAATGTCTCTATAAAAGGGAACAGAAACTAACAAACGATAAAGTACTGTATTAATTGTATTAAATTTAAATGTGGAATATTATAGAATTATCATACACAGAATATAATATATTGACTATAAAGTGTATTAGAGAATAAAGAACCATTATGTACAGTGTAATTTCTTAATTTTATGACTAGTATTTTTATGACTTTTTCACTACTCAAGTTTATACAGTTTATACTTGAAACAGACACTTTTCAATCTCAATTTTCTGTTTTACAGGAATAGTATTTTATCACTTTAAAATATTATTTGCATTCCAGATATCATTTTACTAGAATAATGTTTATTTCCTCTTGAAAGGAAGTATAAAACAGGATGTTCTTATCATGTGGAGCCTATGTAAATTTTTGTTAAGTAATCTTACATTAATATTATATGAAAAAAATGTTAAGATCAACTCTCAACATATATCTCAGTCTCAAGTAGCCTGATTAAATGCATTGAATAGAAGAACGTTTTCCCAGAGTATAAAACCGTGTTTTTGTTTCCAGAGGTGGCCACTTTCACCTTTAAGAGAGATCAGTTTTATTAGTATTTCTTTCTCCCCACCAAGTCTAGGACTTTTAATCTTTCTTTTTCTTTCTTTTTTTTTCTACCAAATTTTATTTATATTCTAGTTCATTAACATATAGTGTAATATTAGTTTCAGGAGTAGAATTTAATGATCCATCACTTACATATAATACCCAGTGCTCATCATAATGAGTGCCCTCCTTAATACACATCACCCATTTAGCCCATCACTCACCCACCTCCATCTATCAACGCTCAGTTTGTTCTCTATCATTAAGAGTCTCTTATAGTTTGCTTCCCTGTCTTTTTTTTCCCCTTCCCATATGTTCATTTGTTTTGTTTCCTAAATTCCACATATAAGTGAAATCATTTGGTATTTGTCTTTCTCTGATTGACTTATTTTGCTTAGCATAATATACTCTAAACCCATCCATATCATTGCAAATGGCGAGATTTCATTCTTTTTCATGGCTGAGTAACATTCCATTATATATATATACACCACATCTTTCTCCATTTGTCAGTCAATGGATGCTTGGGCTCTTTCCATAGTTTGGCTATTCTTAATAATGCTGATAAAAACATCAGGGTGCATGTGCCCCTTCAAATCTATATTTTTGTATCCTTTGGGTAAATACCTAGTAGTACAATTGCTGAGTCATGAGGTAGTTCTATTTTTAACTCTTTGAGGAACTTAAATACTGTTTTCCAGCATGGCTGTACCAGTTTGCTTTCCTACTAGCAGTGTAAGAGGGTTCCCCTTTCGTTGCATTCTTGCCAACATCTCTTGTTTCTTGAGTTGTTCATTTTAGCCATTCTGACAGATGTGAGGTGGTATCTCATGGTAGTTTTGGTTTGTAGTTCTCCGATGTTGAATGGTGTCTGATAGCCATCTGGATGTCTTCTTTGGAAAGATGTCTATTCATTCTTTTGCCCATTTCTTCACTGGATTATATGTTTTTGGGTATTGAGTTTGATAAGTTCTTTATAGATTTTGGATACTAGCCTTTTATCTGATATGTCATTTGCATATAACTACCTTCTAGTTTTGTTGACTGTTTCCTTTCATGTGCAGATGTTTTTATCTTAATGAAGTCCCAATAGTTCATTTTTGCTTTTGTTTCCCTTGTCTCTGGCAACATGTCTAGTAAGAAGTTGCTATGACCAAGGCCAAAGAAGTTGTTGCCTCTTCTCCTCTAGGGTTTTGATGGTTTCCTGTCTCACATTTAGGTCTTTGACCCATTTTGAGTTTAATTTTGTGTATGGTTTAAGAAAGTGGTACAGTTTCATTTTTCTGCATGTTGCTGTCCAGTTTTCCCAGAAACCATTTCTTGAAGAGACTGTCTTTTTATCCATTGGATATTCTTTCCTGCTTTGGTGAAGATTAGTTAACCATATAGTTGTGGACTCTTTTCTGGGTTTTCTGTTCTGTTCCATTAATATCTGTGTCTGTTTTGGTGCCAGTACCATACTGTCTTGATGACTGTCACTTTGTAATAATACCTTGAAGTCCGGAATCATGATGCCTCCAGCTTTTCTTTTCTTTTTTAGGTTTGCTTTGGCTATTAATGTCTTTTTGTGGTTCCTTCCAAATTTTAGAATTGTTCATTCTAGTCCTGTGAAAGATGCTGATAGTATTTTGCTAGGGATTGCATTAAATGTGTAGATTGCTTTGGGTAGTGTAGACATTTTTAACAGTATTTGTTCTTCCAATTGATGAGCATGAAGTTTTTTCCCCCATTTCTTCGTGTCCTCTTCAATTTCTTTCATAAGTATCCTATAGTTTTCATAATATAGATCTTTTATCTCTTTGATTAGGCTTATTCCTAGTTTTTTTTATTGTTTCTGGTATAGTTGTAGATAGTATTGATTCCTTGATTTCTTTTTCTGCAGCCTTATTTTTTGTGTATTAAAATGCAAAAGATTACTGTATACTATCATTGTGTTTTGATGAGCCTATTTCAACAACTCCACCGTTGTATGGGCTCTGATGAGTAATTTTTCTGTGTCTAGTAACCTTTCTTATTCCCCTCACTGGCTTTTTCCAAATTCTCATGAATCTTCCTTAATACCTCAAAATTTCTCTGTTTCTTATTCTTTCTCTTCCTGATTCCCGCCCCCCCCCCGATGTTGTTTTATATTTTAGAGGAAAAAAAAAAGCCTTTACAAGCATACTGATAGCTATAATCATCCCTATCTACTTATCTCTGACCCCTTGGCCTTTTTAAAGATAATTCCGTCTACTTAGCAACCATACTCCCTTTCTCTCTTCTCAGAATACTTTCTTCCTATCACTCATTTCCATCACTACATTGTGATATACAGATTTTTTTATGGATTTTTCTCAATAGACCTTGAATTGTTTGAAGAAAAAGACTGTGGTTTTTGTTTGTTTGTTTGTTGTGCACTTTTCCCCTGAGCCCTATTATAGTTCTTAGAAAAAGTGCTTTCATTTGTTCATTAAAAAATAATCATTGATATCCTACTAAGCACCAGGCACTGGTGCAGCCTTTAAAGATACTATGGTAAGCAAGACAAAGTCCTTACCATCATGAGGCTTACATTTTAGTTTGAAGGAGAGGTATATTTTAAACTAATATACACACACATACATATGTGTATATATCAGTTAGTATTAAATACTCTGCTAAGAACTAAAAGAAATTTGATAACAAAAGACAGAGATATGTTGGCCACTACTACTGGGTAGTCAGTGAAGAGTTTTCTAAGCAAGTTTTATATACACTGAGGAAGTATTATTATTATTGTTATTATTATTATCTAAAAGGTCTGAATAGCAAGAATGAGCCTAACCTGGGACCATCTGAAGAAAGAATCTTCCAGGTGCAAAAGCCCAAAGGAGAAATGAGTTTGGCTTATTTGAGCACAATGGGTAAAGACACAGAGAATAAAGATTCAGAAGCTGAAGCTGAAGAAAGAGGCAAGAATCGGGCAATGTAAGATTTAATAAGTCAGCGAATGAGTGTCAGTGATGTTCTAACAATGAGGGAATGTCATGGGAGGATCTTACAACATAGCTTGGCTTGATCTATTTACATTTTGGAAAGAACATGCTGACAGCTGGGTATGAATATACTGAGTAGCAACAGTGAATTCAGGGAGACTGATTAGTATGTTATTACAGTTGTTAAGATGAGATAGAGTAAGAGCTTGAATGAGGTTAGTAGCAGCAAAAATGAGATAAGTAGTCAGATTTAGGGTATGATTTGGAGGAAGAGCTGACAAGTTCCTGAGGACTAGATGATGTGCAGTTAGCAGGAAAGGGATGAGGGATAATACCTAGGCTTTTGGCTTGAGCTTTAGGGTGGACAGTGATGTTATTTACTGAGGTGATCCCACAGCCATCCTCCTTCTTGTTGGAGAAGAGGGGCAACCTCTAAGTCACCTATGGTCCAGCCGCCATACCTGAGGTCACATATTTCATCCCCATGAAGGAAAAGGTTCTTTCCAGCCTCCTGTTCCATGTGTTACGGCCCCTTGCACACTGGCCACACCACCGTGTCCTTAGAGAGAAGTAGCCCTCTTATCACTTGTTGCTTCAGGTCCTAGAAAGAATTATCCGCATGAAGCCCTTCTCTCTCCCATTGGTCGTCACGGCACTGGCACCTGCAGGAATGAATGGCCATCCCCTCAACCTGTAGTGTCTGTCCTGACCTGGCTACCCACCTGTCTTCAGGAGGCAGTCAGAATTCAGCTCATTGTGCCCACATCGCTCCTTACCTCATCTACCCAGAAACCAAGTCCCCAGGTCTTCCATCATCCATCAAGCCCTCAACCTATGCTTTCTGTAGATGCACTAATTGGCTTGAAGTCTCACGCTTCATGTCCTCTTAAACACATACTCCACCATTTCTTTGGGATAATCTCTGAACTTTCCCTTCACTTTATAGGCCTAACTGAAACCTGATTATCCTCTGAAAACATTACTTCTCCTAAAGCCCTCTAAGTGAAGGTTGCTTCTCCAGGTCTTTCAGGGATATAAGTGGGATAGACATTCTTCTCTGTTTTCTCCCTTCCAGGAATTGCATCAACACACTTGGCTTTTCTGCCTGTACCATAGATGAATGCTCACTACCCTTCAGTCCCCTACTTGTACACAGATTCTATGCCCACCCTATTTTAGAAGGACATCACACCACACATTTCCCCTTTTACTCTTCTATGCAACATTTTTTCTCTTGTTACTGGAACAGTCTCATTAGTACGCCACCAAGTTGCATTTCTCTCAGTCAAGGAAAAAGAACACCTAACCTTTTCTCGACTCTATTCCCACCATCTATCACCCCTTTTCCTTACTTTCCTTTATAGTGAAGGTATTCACAAGAGTTGCTATACTTGGGGCGCCTGGGTGGCTTAGTCGGTTAAGCATCCGACTTTCGCTTAGGTCATGATCTCGAAGTTCGTGGGTTCGAGCCCCGCGCCCCGCGTCGGGCTCTGTGCTGACTGCCAGCTCGGAGCCTGGAGCCTGTTTCAGTCTGTGACTCCCTCTCTCTCTGACCCTCCCCTGTTCACGCTGTCTCTCTCTCTCCTAGAAATAAAAAAAAAAAAAAAAAAAAAGTTGCTATACTTGATTTTCCCACTTGTTCTCTCCTTCTCTTTGCCCCCTCTTTCATCTGGTATCTTTTTATTTTGATCTACTTTTCTGCCATTCATAAAAGTTTAAAAAATAGCATAACAAATTTCTATATATCTTATAGCCAGAATCACCATTTGTTTACATTTTATTCTTCTATTATCTGTCTATCTACCTACCTACCTACCTACCTACACACACACACACACACACACACACACACTTTGTTTTTCCTGAGTCATTTGAGAGTGGTTGGGGACACTGAATCCCTTACCACTGAACAGTTTAATGTTTACATACCAAGAATAAGTCTGTTCTCCTTCATCACCAGAGTAAAGCTATCAAAATCAGAAAATTAAACATTCCTGCAACACCATTATCCAATACAGTATATACATTCAAATTCTGTCAGTTGTCTCGATGCAAATCCATGATCACACATTGCACTTCATTATCACGTCTTGTTAGTAGCCTGTAGTCTGGAACCATTCCTTAGGTTTTCTTTACCTTTGCTGACCTTTGTATCATTCTTAAATATACTCCTTTTACCCATTTTCCTTTACCATTATACTAAAAGAACTCTCCTTTGCATGACCAATATTCTCCACAGAATTCTTTCTAATAGTCTATTTTCTGTTTCATCTGACAGTAGCATTTGATACCACTAATCACTTTATTCCCCTTGATTTAGGTTAATAGAGTCTGTTGGGACCCCACAATCTTTTGATGTTCCTCCCCACTCCCTGGCATCTCCTCAGTTTTCTTTGCTGGTTCCTCCTGTGCTTTGCCACCTTTTAAAGTTGGCTAGCTGCAAGAGCTCAGTTCTAGAGCATATTCTCTTCACCTACACTCACTACCTAAGCGATCTTACATCACCTCAATGGCTAACCACTTCCAGATGTACATTTCCAGCCTGAGAGCCTCTCACAAACTCTAAGCTGGAGTATCAAACTCCCCACTTGACGTCTCTAACAAAGCTAAAACCTTTCTTCCAAGGTACTGATGATATTCAGACAGGCAGTTCTAATATTTACTTTTCAGTCCTCATCTTCCTGGATTTTCTGCTTCAGTTATTTCTGTTGACAAATGCCTCTGTTTTAAAATTTGAGTTCTTTGGTATTTATTATATTACTCTTTTGTTTTTCCTTTCATTTCTTTGTTTTGGTTAGTAACTTTTTTGACCTTGCCTTCCTAGCTTCACTATGATTTTTTTCTCTTTTAACACTGTGGGTGACTTCAACCAGAATGTGTACCATCCACCATTTTTATATTGATCATTTATTTTCAAGTATTTCTCTAGCCTCCATCTTTCCTATGAGGAATAAGCTCATATATACAAATGCCTGATGGAGCGTTCAATATCTACAAGGCAAAAATGTCCAAAATTTATTGTCTCTCTCTCTGTCTCTTTCTCTTTCTGGCTGGCTTCTTAATTTCTCTCCCATCTTCTATATTGGTAAATTCGTTCTTAAATAGCCTGTCACTCAAACAAGAAATTCTGGAGCCATCCTAGAATTTTCCTCCTTCCCTACATCCAACTAGTTACCAAGTTTTAATTGGTTCTACCTCCTTGAAATCGTTTATTTCCCCCTTTATTTTCTTACCACACTACCTTAAACCAGACCCTTATGTTCTAATTAATAAGACTACAGAACAACAGACTTCTATTATCCCTGCTTCCTGCTTGAAAACTCTAAGCACTGATGCTAGAATGAATCCAGAGGGTTCAGATGATAGGTTTATCAACAAAGCTAGTCAGCAAAAACATTTACTATTGAGAATGCTCTTATTTTAATACACTATTATTTTATTACAAAGTAAATTTCTTCTAGTTTAAATACAGACAATTTAGGAATTTGCATTTTCATTCTTTGTATTACTAAATACAAATTTGCATTTGATTCTCTTTCACAGAATTGAGCAATTATGCTAAAATATCTAATATTTGAATGTTTTGAGAGAATTATTTCATGTACTTCTTAAGTAAAGAAATTTTTCATGCTTAAACTATGTTTAGTATTGTTTAACTATAAAATATAATTAGCCTAATATGCTTCCTATGAGAAAATAATTCAATTCTCTTAAGAAAGTTTCTTTGGTAGCATGAATAAAATAATTGCAATAATGAATCCCAGGAAACATCCCAGGAAGCAAAGTTCCTGTCATGTTGCCCTAAGAAAATAATTCCCTTTCTGAATAATATTTGAAAAAAAATCTGGTTTGTTTTTCTTATTGCCCAGATGTTTTGTTTTTATTTTTAAAAAGTAAAATAATTATTGCAACAAAAAATTATCCCAGCAAACCAATGAAAAAATATTCAAAATAGGCTTTGGTGTCCAGAATAGGCAAATACATAGAGACAGAAAGTTGATCAGTGATTTCCAGGAGCTGAGAGGAGGGTAGATGGAAAGTGAGAGTTAATGACTATGGGCTTTCTTTTTGGGGTGATGAAAATGTTCTAGAATTGGATAATGGTCATAGTTGCATCATTTTATAAATATGCGGAAAGATACTGAATTATGCGCTTTAAAAGGGCAAATTTTATGGTATGTAAATTCTATCTCAGTTTTAATAATTGATTTTGGTATCAGAATAGTTGCATTATGTTGAATTCTAAAAGCACCCTGGGCTCTTGCCAGATTGACAGTCTATGGGCAGAAGAGTACTGCTCCTTTAATAGCTCACATCTGGAGTACAGAGTCATTGAGTGGGTTTAACAGCCCTGTAAGAGGCTGTTAAGAGAGTGAGTGCTTATTTGTTTACTGATTTTTTTGACCCATGGCAAATACATTCAATTTCTTCATTTATCAAGGAGGGATAAGCATAAACCATTAAAGAATTAGATTTTTGAGTTGTTAATAAAAATATGTATAAGATTGATTGAAATTATAAGCTACTTATAACCTGGATGATGTAGGTAATATTTAATCATTCTTCGGAAAATCCTCTTAATAGCTTAACCTCTGGGGGATGTTACAGAATGACATATCTGGTTATTTTGAGGAAATACCACTACAGCAATTTCTAATGATGCTATGTGCTTTTTTTTTTTTGAGGTCTTGATTCTGTAAAAGATTTTTTTTTCTTTCAAAGGATGGTCTCTGCGCAATTTTGTTCTATATAAAAATTATAGCCTATAAAAGAACACATTAGGGGAGGTGAGGATGCATTTTATAAATTAGTTTATTACAGGTAGTTTTGAAAAAAAGTCAGTTTCTCTGGGACATTTTTAATGCTTTGTCTGTCTCTCTTTACGTGAATGATTCTTCAGAAACACATCTAGTGCACCCTGAGGTGAGGAAGTGTGTAACACTGGGACTTCCATTCACATCGAAGAGACTTGCTTCCAAATGCCGTGGCCCACTTTACCACCTGAGATACATGTAGAAAACACTTCAAATGAAAATGTCACACTTAATACTTTCCCCTCAAATCTTAGCCTTTTAAGTGTGACAAATTAAGGGATCTCACAGTATAGTGGAATTTGTTTCATAGTCTTTCTTGCCCTTCTTGCACACTTCTGACTCAAAATTAAATAGCTTTTCAAAACATAAAACATGAATAAAATCAGCTCCTTTTTCCTTTCTAATTTATGGTTGATGATTTAAAATACTACCTATTGAGGAAACTGTTTGCTACTAACAGTTAGTGAGGCAAAAAGAACCCAATACAAGTTTCTGATTCAAAGTTAAATTTGCTATGCACATCTGTAGTTCAAATAAAGAAAAAGCAAGGGGATTTGATATTGAAATAAAACAGCTTTGGTATCCTACAGCACTTCCTTTTTTTATTAAAAAAGTTTTCATATAAAATATATTTAACTTTCGTGTGAAATTTTAAAAATTCACATGATGGATAGCTTGACATTTAAACCTTTAGCAATTGTAATTATTCAGAACTGATATAACCTGGACATAAAATGAAGAGGACTTTGAGGATAAGTGAAAAATATGTCACAGGTATTTGTGCTTTATTTACTAATTTATGTCTGCATTTATTAATCACTTTTTAAATTAATTAGTTTGCCAGTGATGTGGCAGATCATGGGTACACCATGATGAATAAATAAAAACTTTATGGAGAACTCACAGAACTTCCCACAGGTTCTCAGAAAAGAGGTTATTGATTTTGATTTTTTTAAAGTTCATGTAATTGATTTAACATGATTTCCCCTGGTGCTATTTAGTTGACTACAGTGAATGGTAAATTAAATGTAGGGTACTATGAATGGACACAACGCTAAGAATTGACATATAAAGCAGCATTCTGGGGCCTCTTCATATGAGGACAATATTTATTCAATTTATCCATTGATTTGTTACAGTTGCATATTTTAGAAAAATGTATTTGTCATTACATTATTTAAGAACAAAGATCTAATAAAATGCATGATAAAATATTATGAAATTAAAACCACTGAATATTTTACTTTTATTCTCCAAATCCCAAATTTTATAAAATTTGTAATTTTAGGTTTAGAGAAGAAATTTTTAAAACTCTCCTACTTCTGTGACTCAAAATGCCTCACCAATCTTCAGATTTTTGTTTATTTCCTTAGGACCTTTTGTCAGTGCTGATTATATTTCTGTTTATAGATTAGAGCACATACAGTGAAAATTTTGTAATGTTATAGTTTGTTAAACCATTAAATATATGTTATTTTATAGATCATCATTTCTATTTTTTTCTCCACCCAGTGTTTACTGTGTATTTATAAAATTCAAGGTTAGTATATTTGTTACTATTTTAGGAATTCAAGTTGAATTCTTTGAATATAATTATTTTATATTGTCTTTTCTCCAAATTGCTTAATGTTTTCTCAGAACCTAAATGACTCTCAGTAAAAGATTGTTTACTAAGTGCAAGTTAATCAAGAGTAGCCCTTTTGAAAATGAAATGAGGGTTCCACAAAAAGAAACCAATACATAAATGCTGAGTACAGGAGAAATCTCTGAATTGTGAAAATGTGACACAGCAGGTGGTTTTTACCTTTTGACCTTGAATGACTCCAGTCACTGGAATTAACAGGTTGGGTTAAAGCTGAGCACAAAGCAATTTCTGTGACAACTTTTTACGTAGGGCCAAAGAGCAAACTAAAAAGCAGAAAGTGACTTTGTGTGATTCTCTGAGCAGCACAAAGACATCATTGAATTGTTTCTCTTTGTACAGTATAGGAAATGTTAGCTCCATTGTGACTCACAGAATAGGCTTTTTAGTTGTTCACTCAGAGATAGAGGACATGTACCCCACATTTCTAATGCTTCTTGCTTTTTATCATAAATAGTACTTGAGTATCTAGTAATACTTTCAGCTTCAAATTTCAGAGAAGATTATTTAAATTTTTGAAGATACAATACAAATAGGCTTCCTTGTATCCTTTGGATATTAATATTTCCAGTGACCTAGTGAAAAGAGATGCATCTGTTTAGATTTATTACTTCAATCTATAGATTTATATTTTATACTTCTTAATACTTAATTCAGTGCTAGCTTTGTATTAGGAAGTGTGAAAATTAGTGAGGGAGGAAAGAATCATACAAAACAATTACTATAATATGCAGAAGGATGCAACTAGATACCCATATTCATGTGGAAGAGAAGTGAATGCATCAGAAGCTCAAAGAGGAAGACCTTATACAAGGCATGGAATAGTCAGCAAGATTTACAAGGAGTACTGAGACTTGAAATAGATGTGAATAGATGGGCATAGTTGGACAGGCAGAGGAGAGAGAGAGAGAGAAACAATTTGTCTAGGCATAAGGTGTGGAATTTAGTTTGGTTGGGTCGTGGAGGTCATCAGGTCCAACCATCTAAGTGGTACATGAACTCCCTTTACTTCTGTGATCATTTTTGCAGTTATTTTAGTTTGAGAATGACCTTTAGAGCCCCCTTCAAGTCCAGTCAGTCAAAAAGTACCATTGATTTCTCTTTTAAAATGTCATTCCTATTTAGCCTTTCTTTTCCAGTCCAGTGCTGCCACTGTGGTTGTGACTCTTTTCTTATGCTTGGTTTAGTCCAAGAGCTTCCTAACACATCTTGCCTCTAACATCCCACCTCACATTTATCCCACATACTAGCATGCACATCCGATAAATTATCTTAAAAGGACTCTTTTCATCATAGCATAAACCACAGTTTATAGAATTGCCTTAAAAGCCTAGACTGTCATTTGAAGCTCTCAACATGCTGCAAAATTGTAATTTCCCTCTCAACTTCCCCACCCCCACAGGAAGAATTTTTCTTAGCAGGGCTAATCTATATTTTTCTCTAAACATGTCTCCATTCCAGACTTGCTGATTTTCCTCTGCTGTGAATGCATTCCTGAAATCCACTCTCATCGTTCTTTGTCATGGCTAAATCATATTCATTTTTGAAGGTACAGTTCTTTTCTCCATGAAATCATCCAAGATCATCCCAAGTTGTAGTGTGTTTTATTTCCCTGATCTTACACTGCTATTTCATTGACTTTTATGGTCCTTATATGTATTACACTGATTTATTAAATTAGTTTTTTAATATTTGCCTTTCCTATCTCTGTATAATCTCTTATACATAACATTTATTTGAATATTATACAATGTCTAACTAAACTCTGTACGTAGTAATTGCTTAATTACTTATTGTGATAACTGAGTTGAGAATAAGTTTAGGTCTTCTTAGGTGGGACAGAATTTGGAGAACTTTGGAAATTTCTTTTCATTACCAACACATGAGTAAGTAGAAGTTAGTACTTTCTAAATTTTGACTTTAGAATTCATAGACTAAAATCTAAACCCCAAGCCCCAAATCTACACAAAATATTTAATCATTCATAATCAGAAATTCTACAGTGTGAATTTAGTCAGCCAGAAATGGGAGAGAGAACTTTAACCGTTAGTATTAAAAATGAACAAACAAACAAAAGTTCTAGATTATTATCATAGTCTTTCTCTCCCCAACACCTTTTATAATAATGAGAGAGGATTCTGATAAAAGTACCATTTATTTTCTTTTGACACAGTCATTTTTGGGTATAAGCATGCAATGGTTCAAGTTTCCTTATTCTCTGAGGCTGTTTCTATAATTAATTTATTTACTTATTCAACAATTATAGAGTACCTGTTAAAATACCTCTTACAGGCCAGGGTCTCTGAAGGGAAGGAGATGTGGAATAGAAGTAACAGATGCAAGCTTGTTTTTGTGGAACTCATCACCTGTAAATGATATTTAATCAAATAAGCTGTTGATCATGATAGCAAATTCATTTATACTTTTAAATGTAAAATTCACTTCCATTTGCCTATTTGATGATATTATCTATCGTATTTTGTACAGAATGGACCAAAAATCATAATTACAATTTGTGAAAAAGTCACTCCCAAAGAGTTAAATAATGTAATGGTTATTTTTGGTAGCAATCAATGTGTGTTCTTTCTCTTTTTTTTTAGTTCTGTCACATGTAGTAAAATATCAAAATACTTGAAAGACTGTAAGGTGTTCAAGACCAAACCACATGAATATTACTATCTACCTTAGTCAAAGTATGGCCTGCAATTTGTTGAACCAATTTGAGGTATTTTTAAGGTGTGTACATTACATGTACAAATAGATATAATACAAACCATATTCTTTGACATATTTATGTTCAGGTCTCTGTCAGTCCCTCCTTTCTCTTTCTTCATATTCATCTTTTTATAAAGCCATGTAGACACAACTCTAGTTGCATTTTTTTTTTCTGTGAAGTGTTTCTAATGCTTCCATTACAAAAATTGCAGTAGGTAAACCACATTTCAATGCGGGGCTCAAACTCAAGAACCATGAGATCATGACCTGAGATGAAATTGGATGCTTAACCAACTGAGCCACCCAGGCACTCCCAAAGGAAGGGATTCTTAATGGAAGAGCTGTATTAATTGTTTTGCTTTGCTAAACTGAAGGGATCTGGAAAAGGCAGAGTTTCTACAACATCAACTTGATTTAAAAATTATTTGAATATTATTTGTTTGCCTTCATAAATCTATATACTCTTGAGAGGTACTTTTTCAATGATCTGGATTCAATATAGGACTGTACCACAGTCTTTTGTTACAGCTCCAGACCTTTTGTCTGCTGTGTAGCTAATCAATGTTAGCTTGAACCATAGTGGAGGTTCCTGGCAAAGAAGGCTGCCATTGAGATTTCACCAGAGGTGCCCAGACTTGCCTCCCATCAACATACCCTTCAAGTAGTGCCCACTGGGCCAGATATATCAAGTTTGAGAAGAATTCAACAAGCTTTATAGAAGCTTAAAAGGTTTAAAAATTTTTTTTAAGTTTATTTATTTTCTTTTGAGAGACAGCACAAGCAGGGGAGGGGCAGAGAGAGAGAGAGAGAGAGAGAGATTGAGAGAGACACAGAGAGACAGAATCCCAAGCAGGCTCTGCACCATCAGCACAGAGCCTGATGCCAGGCTAGAACTCACAAACGGTGAGATCATGACCAGAGCCAAGATCAAGGTGCTTAACTGACTGCACCACCCAGGTGGCCTGCTTTACAGATGTTTAAAGTGGAGTTCATTAACAAAACAAAATAAAACAAAAAACAAAACACAAAAGCACTAGACCAGAGCTTAAAGTTTTATTTACAGGGCTCATTTGTGAATCTTGGAGAAAATTTGAAAATATTTATTAACTCCTTTTACATCTCTTTTCCATTTATATTCCTTCATCATGGCAATAATAATAATAATTTCAGCCTGAAGAAACATGTTAAAATATATTACTGAGTTTTCAGAAGTATAAGCCACTCCTATTCATTGAGGTAATTGAAAGATCTTATTTAAGGACATATTTTGGGTCTGTATTAGTTCTAAATACATGATTTATATGCTAAATATAATGCGTGGTCTTCAGAGTCTGCACATGCCCTATCTGCAAACCAAACAGCAGGCGTCTAGTCTGCAATTATTTTACAGCATCTTAATTAGAATGATCTGTCGGAAGCCCAGTCTTGGTTCATATTTATACAGATGTCTATGCTTAGCAGCCACCAGTTCTGAACAAACATCAACAGACCTTTGGTAAACTGTATGTATTATGGTCACACATTTTCATGCACTCAAACCATTTTGCAGCAGCACTGTATGCATTATTTATCTCTCTCTCCTATACTTTGCTAATTTGAAATGAGCTCAGAGTCAACTGTTTACATGCTAAATCTCTTAACATATGATCTTGTAATAGAAAGAATGAAATAAGGCTGACAAGGTGTTATGAGGCAAGAATCAGTGATAAGCTTCTTTGATGACATGTTTAGGAACAGCCTTGCTTCAGTGCTGGTCAGCTGCTGTAAATATGAGCAACATCACAGGTACATTTCTGAAATTTGTTTCCAGGACAAACTTGTATTTGAAATAGGTGGTGTATCCTTATTTGAAGACTCAGGAGTGAGTGTTTGTGGCCACACAAATGTTTATGCTTCCCCAGCCTACACCTGACGCTCTGTCATAACTGAACTACTTCAGTGGTGCTACCTGTAGCCACCTGCTGCTGCTCTGGCTCTGGGTCTGAGATTTTTTTTTGTCGCCAGAAAATAAAACAAATACTGTTATATGTGTTTGTGTGTGCATATGTGTTCCGAGGTTCTTTCATTTTGAAATCTGAAACTGTCAGTGTTCACATCATGTAGAAGTGCGTGTGTGTCACACTACCAAAATTCAAATGGGAAGAAATGGAAAATCTGAACAGACCCATAACTAGTGAAGAAATTGAATCAGTTATCAAAAATCTCCCAACAAACAAGAACCCTGGGCCAGATGGCATCCCTGGGGAATTCTACCAGACATTTAAAACAGAGTTAATATCCATTCTTCTCAAGTTATTCCAAAAAATAGAAATCGAAGAAAAACTTCCGGACTCATTCTATGAAGCCAGCATCACTTTGATTCCCAAGCCAGACAGAGACCCACCAGAAAAAGAGAGCTACAGGCCACTATCCTTGACGAATACAGATGCAAAAAGTCTCAAAAAGATACTTGCAAATAGAATTCAACAGTACATAAAAAGAATTATCCACCATGATCAAGTGAGATTCATTCCTGGGCTACAGGGCTGGTTCAGTATTCACAATCAATCGATGTAATATATCACATTAACAAAAGAAAAGATAAAAACCATGTGAACCTGTTGATAGATGCAGAAAAAACATTTGACAAAATACAGTATCCTTTCTTAATAAAGACCCTCGAGAAAGTCAGGATAGAAGGAGCTTACTGAAACATCATAAAAGCCATTTATGAGAAGCCCTCAGCTAATATCATCCACAATGAGGAAAAACTGAGAGCGTTCCCCTGAGATCAGGAACCCAAAAGGGATGTCCGTTTTTTTTTTTTTTAATATTTTTATTTTATATCTAGGAGAGAGAGAGAGACAGCGTGAGCAGGGGAGGGTCAGAGAAAGAGGGAGTCACAGACTGAAACAGGCTCCAGGCTCTGAGCTGGCAGTCAGCACAGAGCCTGACGCGGGGCTCGAACCCACAAACCGCAAGATCATGACCTAAGCGAAAGCCGGACGCTTAACCGACCAAGCCACCCAGGCACCCTGGGATGTCCATTCTTATCACTGTTGATTAACATAGTGCTGGAAGTCCTAGCATCAGCAATCAGACAACAAAAGGAAATAAAAGGCATCAGACGTTGGCAAAGATGAAGTCAAATGTTCACTTGTTGCAGATGACATGATACTCTACGTGGAAAACCTGACATACTCCACCAGAAGCCTACTAGAATTGATCCAAGAATTCAGCAAAGTTGCAGGGTACAAAATCAGCATACAGAAATCGGTTCCATTTTTATACACCAATAATGAAGCAACAGAAAGAAATCAAGAAATGGATCCCATTCACAATTGCACAAAAACCCATAAAATACCTAGGAATAAACCTAGCCAAAGATATAAAAGATCTGTATGATGAAAACTATAGAAAACTTACGAAGGAAATGGAAGAAGACACAAAGAAATGGAAAAACATCCCATGATCATAGATCGTAAGAATAAATATATTTAAAATGTCATTACTACCCAAGCAATCTACACACTCAATGCAATCCCAATCAAAATTGCACCAGCATTCTTCTCAAAACTAGAACAAACTATTGTAAAATTTGTATGGAACCACAAAAGACCCAGAATAGCCAAAGTAATATTGAAGAAGAAAACCAAAACGGGAGGCATCACCATCCCAGACTTTAGCCTCTGTTACAAAGCTGTCATCATCAAGACAGTATGGTATTGACAAAAAAACAGAGAAACCAATAGAATAGAATAGAAAACTCAGAATTGGACCCACAAATGTATGGCCAATGAATCTGTGACAAAGCAGGAAAGAGTATCCAGTGGAAAAAAAGACAGTCTTTTTAACAGATGGTGCTGGGAGAACTGGACAGCAACATGCAGAAGAATGAAACTAGATCATTTTCTCACACCATACGCAAAAATAAACTCAAAATGCATAAAAGACCTGCATGTGAGACAGGAAATCATCAAAAGCCTAGAGGAGAAAGCAGGAAACAACCTCCTTGACCTCAACAGCAGCAATTTCTTACTTGACACATCCCCAAAGTCAAGGGACTCAAGAGCAAAAATGAACTATTGGGACTTCATTAAGATAAAAAACTTTTGCACGGCAAGGGAAGTAATCCATAAAATGAGTAGGCAGCTGACAGATGGGAAAAGATAGTTGCAAAGGACATATCAGATAAAGGGTTGATATCCAGAATCTATAAGGAACTCACCAAACTCCACACCTGAAAAACAAATAACCCAGTGAAGAAATGGGCAGAAGACATGAACAGACACTTCTCCAAAGAGGACTTCAGATGGCCAACAGACACATGAAACGATGCTCAGCGTCCCTCCTCATCAGGGAAATACAAATCAAAACCACACTGAGATACCACCTCACACCAGTCAGAGTGGCTAAAATGAACAAATCAGGAGACTCTAGATGCTGGTGAGGATATGGAGAAACAGGCACCCTCCTACGCTGTTGGTGGGAATGTCAACTGATACAGCCCCTCTGGAAAACAGTGTGGAGGTTCTTCAAAAAATTAACAGCAGAAACCCCCTATTACCCAGCAATAGCACTGCTGGGAATTTACCCAAGGGATACAGGAGTGCTGATGCATAGGGGCACATGTACCCCAATGTTCATAGCAGCACTTTCAACAAAGCTGATTCATGGAAGAGCCTAAATGTCCATCAGCTGATGAATGAATCAAGTAGATGTAGTTTATCTATACAATGGAATACTACATGACAATGAGAAAGAATGAAATCTGGCCATTTGTAGCAATGTGAATGGAACTCGAGGATGTTATGCTGAGTGAAATAAGTCAGGCAGAGAAAGATAGATACTATATGTTTTCAGTTCTAAGAGGATCAGGAGAAACTTAACAGAGGACCATGGGGGAGGAGAAGGGGAAAAATAGTTGGGGAGAGGGAGGGAGGCAAACCATGAGAAAATCTTGAATACTGAGAACAAACTGCGGGCTCATGGGGGTGAGGGAGAGGGGAAGGGGGGTGATGGGCATGAAGGAGGGCACTTGTGGGGATGAGCAGTGGGTGTTATATGGAAAACAACTTGGCAATAAACTATGAAAGAAAAAAAAAGTGTGTGTGTATGTGTGTGTGTTTGCTAGTGGCAGTTCATTTTTAGAAATAGTCTGTTCTGGGTCACTTCAATACATCTCTTTGTCTGTTATAGGTATGATATTTTTTCCTTTTTCAGTATGCTTTCACCCTATCAAAGAAATTTGGGAGTGTCAAAATGAAGCAGCGGTGAGGAAGAGACAGGGCAATGTCAGCAGCAGCTATTAGCAGTAAAAAGGCTTTTCAACGTATTTTGCATTTAATTGTAATTTGATATATTACACAATGCAATAGAAATATAGACCCTAACCTTCTAAAAGTGACTGCCTACTTTGTGTGTGTGTGTGTGTGTGTGTATTTCTTAAGGGTCATTTACCAACATTTGAATTAGTATTTTACATTTTTTAAAAAATTACTTCCAGTTATGGAAATTTGAATAGGGACTTTCTTGGTCCTTTGATGAACCTTGTGTCCATTCTGAGCTCTTTTATACTAGCTTTTAAATACAAATAACTGTATCATAGAACATAGCATGTTTACATTTCAGATTTTGAGATTTCTGAATTCTTATAATTATGTAATAATATACAAACTGTGGGAGGAATAATATACTACATATACTTAATCTCTATTTTTATGATAGAGACAAAAATAGACTAGTTCATAGATATTTTTAAGACACAAGAGAAAGTAATCTTAAACTCTAGACGTTATTTTGCACTGTCTGCCAGCTTTCAAAAATAATCCTAGTGGTTTATATCTCTTGGCATGCTTTTTAGCACAAAGCATAGCACCTTGCTCAGAAATAGTCAATGTTTAGAAAATGAATGAATAAATGATTGAATGGCTAGGTGAAGGAATCATGACTTTTTATATCCAGAAAGAAGTGGCTTGTGGCCTGTGAACAAACAGGATGGGAGTGGCTTCCTAGGGTCAACCACTTTAATAGCACAAGATGACCAAGTGGTCATTCATTTCTCCCTCTCCATGTCCTAGATTAATATTTCCTAATTAGAGATCTTTGGTTTCCACTCAGTGAATTTCTGTTTTAATTTTCTTCACCCTCATTGTGCAAGAAAAGTCTCCAATGACATCCAGCTGCTCTTTGCCTAGAATTTGAGTATAGAAACAAATTACACGCTTAAAGTGGATTAGAATGTTTCACCACACATTGGTCTGGGATGAATACCCTGCCAGGAGCAGACGGCTCTAATTAGAATGTGCTCCTATGGCAGGGTATTTGATTAGAGATGAGAAAGTTATAAATTCTTCATGGGAAGAAATTGTCTGATAAAATTAAAAATTACCTGTGTTTCATGGATATTCTCTTTGCTGCTTATCTCACAGAGTTTCTAATGCTAAACACTGTGACACACACTTAGATTCATAAACATGTAAAAACTAAATTTGTTAGCAGAAAATCAATTAAAAGTATTGTAAAATCTTCCATAAAAATAACGACAATGGTTAAAGATCTATGCTGAGGAGCAGAGCAACTATTTCTTCTGCAGCTGGTTTGCATATAACCCTTTCATGGCACACATATACATATATAAGAGCACCTCCTTTTAAAATTTCTTCTTAAAATTATTTGAATGGGAACAACACATGGCAATTATAAGAAAAGTTTGGAACACTTGGTTGTGGGAAATTATTAAAATGTATTCCAACTTTAAAGAGGGAAAAATACCTATTCCTACAAAAGACAAAGAGATGTATTCTCTTTTAAAGATGTTTATATGCTAGCCCCCATGTGCCTCCATTCTAACCCTAACCCCCCTGCCCTAACTGAGGCCTCCTATGCCCCTATATCCAGCTTTGATATTACTGAAGAATTCAAGAATTGAGGAGATTCTCCAGAATTTTCATAACATAGCTTCCCCTGCAATTGCAGGGATTACTAGGGGGAAGGAAAAAATCTCTGTTAAACAGACACCCACAACATTTAAAGCAGATCAGGAAATCCTTTAAGAACAGTGGCACTTCAAGAATTTGGAGGAAAAAAACCCCAGTAAAATGAAAACTTAAAACTTCTTTGTGGAAATGAAGAAATCTCACTTTTCATCAAGGACTATGGAGAATTTGACACCTCTTAGAAGCCTATAAATAATGAATCCTACAAACATTAAATATGCTTAAAGACTCTGTAGACATTACAGTGCACTAAAGAAATATATACATTGGCCCCTCGTTCCAGATTATAGCTTTTTGACTCTTAATTGCCAACCCAGTGGTAGTGGTGGAATAGGGATAGAGTGTGTGTGTGGAGAGGGAGGTGTCCCTAAGGGCCTGTGCTAGGCATCTGTTGTTTGCATCTATTACTTGACTGCTGTGAACTACTACCTGCTGACCACCTACTATCTGGGTGAAATGGACAGGTTCATTAATTCAGATTTTATTTCCCAGCTAATTTTCTAAGGAAAAATTGGGGCAGTGATCCTTAAAGGGGGCAGTGATCCTTAAAGGGGGATTTTCATTCCTCCCTTTGGGTGCATGGGTGTGCATTTGCCAATGTCTGGAGACTTTTTTTTTTTTTGATCACACAGTATGGGTGATTTTGTGTGTGTGCTACTAGCATCTAATGGTAGAGGCCAGGGATTCTGCTTAATATCCTACAATGCACAGGACACCCTACGGACAATAAATTATCCCACACTTACTGTTAATAGTACCAAACACTGGGAAAAACTAGGCAGAAACAGCAAAGAATTCTGATTTTATATCTCTTTGTGGAAATTGCACCTCCTGCCAAGAGCATTTTTGTGTTTGTTGCAAGTTGGGTTCCTTGTAAAGCAGACTCTGAAATGGAAATGAGCAAACAAGGTGTCTATTAAGGGAATAATTTATGGATTAACATCTGTTGAAAGAGGGGAAAGAAGAGAATTGGACAGAGAAGTTGAGCTGAAATGAAGTTCCAGTGAAGGACTTAGCCAAACCCGTGGAGAGCTCTGAAGTTGGGATCAACTTTTAGAGCTCCCCCAAGTGGTAAGAGGGCAGGTCCTTCACACTTACTGTTGGTCATTCAATAGATGTGGGGTAACTTGGACAGAACCAAGACTTGAGTGAAGCAGTATTCTTAAGCTGAGGCAATCCCTGAAGAAGAGTTGACAGTCAAGAGCCATCTTCCAACAGCACTTCCAACCACTGGGGAAATAGGTTTTTCCTGAAATGGGGGTGTAGCTGGACACTCCCAGTGCTCTCCACAGTTTCCTACAGAGTCCTATAGTGAAGCTCACAACCTAGACTTCTTACATGTAGAGAGAGTCTTGATGTAGTTAAGATCCCAAGTTTCAGTTTTATAATGCTTTTAGACATTCAAGGTATTTCAAAATGGCATTATGCCTTTAACACATCCACATACAAAATATTGTACTTTTTATGCAGGGTTCACTTATGTCAAAATTAAACTGATACATTAATAAGAAATAAAATAGGAAGACAGAGAAAATTTTAAAAATATTTACTAAAAAGGGGAGGCATTGGGTGTCTCTTATCAGTTGAGTATCTACTCTTGATTTTAGCTCAGGTCATGATCCCATGGTCATGGGATCAAGCCCCATATCCAACTCCATGCTGAGCCTGGAGCCTGCTTAAGATATTTTCTCTCTCTCTCTCTCTCTCTCTATCCTGCCTCCCCACCTTCTGTCCCTCTTCTCTGCTGTCTCTCTCTACTTTATGTGAAACTGTGGTATGTTTTTAAAAAAATGAGTTTTGCAGTTTATTTCCAATATCATTAGTTAGTAAATACTAATATCATCATATTTTTAACTTAAAGAAGTCTTTATTAATTAAATCACATGTGATGTCAAAGATACCAACCCTCCCTTCCAGAGGCAAATACCATCTATTTATAATAAAACTTTGACTATTAATATATCACTCATATAAATACTAAAACTATGTGGGAAAAAGCAAGAAAAAAAACAAGAAAAAAATAAAATAATACAGTGCAATTCAGTTCAGTAAATATTTATTGATAAACTAAAATGAGCAAAGACACACTAAATATATATCAATAAATAAAAAAGTAAGAAAGATCCTGTTTTTAGTATAGGGACCTTTACAGTGTAGCAGCATCATAAGAGGAGTACATAAAAGGTAATAAACATGATACACCCTGGGAGCAGTATGAGTATTGTCTCTGGGGGTTTAGAAAGAGGACTTACTCTAGGTTGGTTTAGGGTGATCAAAAAGACCTCCAAGGAGCTCAGATCCAGATAAGATTTTGATGTGTAAAAATGAATGACATATGATGCTATTTCAGGCAGAAGAAAGAACATAAACTTGTGATTTAAATGAAGATGAATGTATTTTTAATAATGCTGAATCTGTAGAGAACTATCCTCCTTTCCACTTTAATAAAATGAAGCCCAGAATAGGTATTTTGGCAGTTTCAAGTATCTACGATGAGAAAGCAATATTTCTTTAGATTAAAAACTTCTTTGCTTCATCATTACAGGGTTGTACTTCAGTGAGTATTTGTATTTTCTTACATCCTTGTAAATGTTTTCCTTTATCATTATAGGGTTTTGCTTCAGTGAGTATTTGTATTTACTAAAATCCTTGCAAATGTTCATGACTAGATATGGAACCTCCACTGGGGAGGAATTCATAGAATTTTTTTTTTTTTTATATAGCAAGTAAACAACTATGAGAGCTCAGGCTCAAATATTTTCAGGAGAGGCCAGATCAAAACTGATTACAAACCAGGAAAACTTGAAGAGTCTGGAGAATGGCAAATGCTGCAATATGGGAGTAAAACTGGGGATTGGTTATCAGAAAATCAGTACAGAGTGATGAGTTCCAAATAGTGGGTCTGAGAAGCAAACATTGGTCTATGGGGTAAATACATACATGGCACAAGCGTATTAGCTAAAGTTACATGTCTAAATGCTGAGGATCCACTTAACCAGTTGCTGAAGGCTAATAGGTAGAAACTCAGCAGCAGGAAGTAAGTTATATGAGGAGCATTAGTCTCAAGAACTCTGTCATTCGATGTAGAAGTCAAAAAGAGGAACATTGGTTAGTAGGGATGAAGAAGGTATGTGTGTGGGAAAAAAAGGCAAAACTACCAGCCAAGTGTTCAGGTACCAGGAACAAGGCTGAAATAGAGAGTTTAAGGAAACAAGGTATCTGGCAAATAATAATAATAATAATAAACTGGTTTATCAATAAAATGCGTTTTCAAGCATCTTACGGATCTAGGATCAGCACTGTAGCAGGTGGGGTCTGAGAAGCTTCCAGTCTCTACCTTCTGGTAGTCCTGCCCTCGTGTGGTCCTCTTCCCATTAAGTGTAGGTACAGATGCGTGACTTGTTTCTAACCGATAGAATACAGTAAAAGAGGTGAGGTGTTACTTCTGTGATTATGTCACATGAAGTCTTCACTTCTTTCTTGCTGCCATACTCTCTGTATTGACTCTTTCTTGCTGGCTCTGATAAAGTAAGTTGCCCTATGAAGAGGCCCAAGTGGTAAGAAACCAAGACCCAGAAAGGACTTGAGGACTTGAGTCTGACAGCCTGCCAGGAACTGGATCCTGCCAAAACCCATGTAAACTTGGCAGTGGACACTTCTTTGGTAGAGCCTCACATGAGATCCCAAGTGATTGCAGCCTTTTAAGGGATGCTGAAACAAAGGATGTAGCTAAAGCATATTTAGATTCCTGCCCATAGAAATCATGGGGTAATAAATGCATGTTGTTTTAAGCCACTAAGTCATGGTAATTTGTTATCAGTAGATTAGCTAACATAGGCATTGAGTTGGTGGTGAGGCTCAGTGAATTTTAGGTCGAATGGCCTTGAAGTCACAGGTTGGTGAGAGGAAACAAACAGGGACAGACAGCCGAGTGCATCTCTGTAGGATTAGTCATTGTCAACTGTTGCAGGCACAGGATAGGACAATTCTCCACACCCTCTCCTCTCCCCTCTTTTTTTCTTGCTGGAATGACAACATTTTGTTGTGTAGACTTTTTGGTTGCAAGGCTATAAACCAATAAATGGGTCCTATACAAAGATCTAACTCTCTTTTAAACAAATATCAGATCCAGTTCTGCTGTTACATGGAAATAGAGTTTTGGGTTGAATCCAGTTGTGTGGAATCCAATTTTAATAGGTGGAACAAGAACAGAATTTCAAAGTGATGTTCAGAAACATGTTCAGTGTTCTTTTAGTGAATTAAAAAATAAACTTCATATGTTTGAAGGTCCTCATATTCTTGATTGGGATTTTATTTTGCCTCCTCTAATCTTTAGTGGAATCAATAATTTTTTATATAGATACTTAGAAGGGCAAGGTGAAAAGTCTTGGTCCCCCAAGGATATTGTATTTTAATAGCTTACTGGGGAATAAAGAAGGTAAAATGTTTTTGCTTTCTCTATAAAACAATACTACAGGAATTGAACATAAATGAGTTCATTAGATACAACCATGAGGGATGAAATCTAAATTATGTTTCTTGTTCCACCACTGATTCATTCTGTAACCTTGGTAAATTTCTCAACCTTTTTGATGTGTGTTTTCCACAATGCTTTAAGAAAAAAAATTTAGTGTGTTGTGCAATGCTTGAATATTTATTTGACAAAGATTGTAATATCTAACAGAAAGAAAGAAAAAACAATCTAACAGAAGATCAACAATAACCATGTATATCAGATTCATTCTGTAGTGTAGAACTGTTTATACTTTTCTATTTTAATAACTATTTCTAGGTTGCCAATATTGAAAGCTAGTTTCTTTTGCTTAAAATTTAGTCACAAGAGTGGAGCATCTGTCATTAAACAGGAAGTGTAGAATTGCAAATTCTTAGAAATGTCTAATAATTAGATTTTTTGTTTTATTTATTTTTATAGATATATAGTTATGTATCTTATAATTACCTTAATTACATATTTTAATATGCTTATAACGTTTTGCTGTATTAGAGTCTGCCTTTGTTTATATGAAACAGCCACATTTTACAGTACTGGGCCACTTTTATATGGTTAAAGAACAGGAAAAAATAAAATGAAACTAGAAAACATAAATTAAAAATTGCCACTAAATCAAATCAGAAGTCATTTTTCACCTAAAATAAAAGGCCTTTCTTCTGCAACAAATGAAATATGATAAGAAATCTATAGTGACAAATAGCTTCTTCTCAAAGTATAGTGCAATTGGCATTCAGTGATTTTGGAAATTGGTTATAAAGAACATTAAATAAAATGCTCCTATGACTTAGGTTCTGGTGAAAACAGTAAATGGTGTTTTGCAGAGAAAAAATCTTGTAGACTAACAACTGGAGAAGCACAATTTTGAGATGGTATTTTTTTAGAAGTCAAGCTAATATGTACACCTAAAAGTTTTAGGTGGGAGGAAAAGAGGAAGAAGAAATAAATTTAAAAAATTGGATGGCTCTGTAGGTTAAGTGTCTGATTTCAGCTCAGGACATAAGCTCATGGTTTGTGTTTAAGCTCTGCATTGGGCTCTGTGCTGACAGCTCAGAGCCTAGAGTCTGCTTCGGATCTTCAGATTCTGTGTCTCCCTCACTCTCTGCCCCTCGCCCTCTCCCGCACTGCCTCTCTCTCTCTTTCTCTCAAAAATAAATAAACATTGAAAAACAATTTTTAAATTGTTATTAACAACAACAGCAAAACCAAGTTCCCTTTGTTTTTAATGTGAATGAATGTTATTGAAACGTGGCTTAGCATTACTCGGGGGAATAATTTTACATAGGTTAAAGTTATACATTTTTATCCACTCTTGTATTTATCCATAGTTTATGTGAAAATTTGAGGCCAAAAAGTAAGGATAATTATATATAATTATAAACAATTAAATATTATTATTTATAAACAAAATCAAAGGTAAAATTTTTTCTGTTCTATTTTATAAGAGAGAAAATGAGGTCCCAGAATGTTAAGAGACTTGCCTGAGGCCCATTCCAACAACAGGTGCCAGGTTAGGAATTCAAACCTTGGTCCAAGTGGCCCCAGAGCTAGAGCCCCTTGCACTGTGCTCTGCAGGCTCTTCCCCTCTCATTCCCACTCTCTAGTCATGTCTGTGACAGCTGAAACAAGAAGGCAGAGGTAGCTTTGTTGATGCCATCTAGGATTGTATGAACTGGGGAACTCAGATATTTTTCTGTTCTGTTCATGCCGATGAATGACCAAGAAAGCCACCAAAAGTATTAATTTTGGAGTTAACAAATAAATTTTAGTCAGTAGGTGAATTTATAAATAAGGAATTTGTGAAGACTAAGGATGGACTGTAATTAATCCAGGGAGCAATTCAGTCTTTACCAACCAGTATCATGAAAGCATAGACTAATCGGAATGGATGTCAGCAGTAAATAATTAGCATAATTGTATTGGCCTGTACTGGCTATTATTCTGAATCATGTCCAACTGTAAAACACATTGCAAAACACATTTCTGGTTTTCCATATATGATTGGATTTGTACTAACAGCTGGTGTAGAGTAATGTTTCGTTTTTGATGTATAAACTCTGATAATATACTAAAATATCATTTTCCCTTTTACTATCCAACTCCAAGTTATTGTTAAATTATTTTCATTTAAAATGCTTAAAAACTTGTATTTGGATTAAACACAATAATGATCTGAAGATAACTGGGCTTCAGTAAAAATATTTATGAATCAACCAGGGTGGTAACTCTTCAATAAAGGGGAACTGAGATCAGCTGTTCCAATTTATACGGTTTTATTATTTTATTCTATTTTTAATTATTTTTTAATGTTTTATTTATTTTTGAGAGACAGAGAGAGACAGCGTGAGCAAGGGAGGGTCAGAGAGAGAGGGAGATACAGAATCTGAAGCAGGCTCCAGGCTCTGAGCTTGCTGTCAGCACCAAGCCCAACGTGGGGCTCGAACTCATCAAATATGAGATCATGACCTGAGCCGAAGTCAGACGCTTAACCGACTGAGCCATCCAGGCGCCCCTACAGTTTATTATTTTAAATAGTCTATGATTCCTTAGATTGAGCCAGAAAATGCTTTTAATTTTCCATTTACAGGTTTTAAGGTCTAAGGGACAATATCATTTATTTAATTTTTATTATTTTATAGGTAATTTCTATGGCGATTTTCAGTGTTACATGTTTACAAAAGGTTATGCTTCATAAATCTTAAAGTGTGAAGAACAGATTTTCTCTACACGTTAAACACTGACAGTACCAGATCTGTTTCAAAAAATGAAGTAAACAGATTATAAACAAATGTTGGAAGGTTGCCATTTTAGTAACAGAGATAGTATTCAGGAAATATGTTGCTCTAAAGTGAGTAAGATGTCTCAGGATAAGACCTGGTGTTTGAAAACAACAGGGCCCTGTGGCCCGGAGGGTGCAGATTTCTTCCTTTCCAACTCTCTCTTCCTTTCTCTCTCTCTTCTCTTCTTCCCTTCCCACCCCATCTCCTTCCATCCCCTTCCTTCCCTTCCTCTTCTCCTTCACTTGTTTTGTCTGACCTTCTCTATTGGTATTATCCCAGCCTTGATTGAGCTACTTATCTTCTTCTTTACCTATACCAGGTCTTCTCTAAAATTAAAGTATAGCAATCACTTGGAGATCTCGTTAAAATAGTAGATTCTAGTTCAGTAGATTTAGAGTGAGGCCTGTAGTTCTCCATTTCTTATATGTTCTCACATGATGCTGATAGTGCTGTACTGCTGGCCGTACTTGAATAATCTGAGCCAAGACTACTCCACCTGCTTCTTTAGGGTTTTTGTCCCATTGTTACCCATAATAAGACAGAAGTGTTTCCTATACTGAAGAAGGCCTCTCTAAAGTTCTTGCACAAGCACCTTCATAACCCCTACACACATCACTACCCCTTTCTTCCTTATAATATTAACTGTTAAGCTGACTTCTCTAGTTATAACTTTTTCACATACACCATTTTATAGGGTTTTCCACGTAAGCATTCGTTCCTACACACTGTAATTTAGTTTTGTTTCTTTTCTTGAATTTCTAAATAAGTAGTATTTATTAAATAAAATTACAGGATTACATCTCATATGCCTGGCTTTGTTGTTCAAAATTACCATTGTGAGGTTTATCTATATTATTATGTACATTTATTTTCTTTGCTGGATAATATTCCCTTATAAAGATGTATCACTATGTATCTTTGTACTCTTGGTAGGCAACTGGCTTGTCTTTAGTTACCACCAGTTATGCTGCAATAACCATTCTAGAGTGAAATTGTTGGGCTCTAGGGTATGTGGATTATAGATCTTCTTCAATTTTAATAGATAGTGCCAAAATCATTTTCAAAGTGATTATGTCGATTTCCTGACCCAGCCTCTGTGTATGAGAATTTCTGTTGCTCTATAATCTTACCAACACTTGCTACTATCTATTACCAATTTTAGAAAACCTGGAAGGTATATAAGTGGTATCTCCTATGGTTTTAATTTACTGATTAAGAGATTAAACACGTTAAAAATATCTTTATTGGTCAATTACAATATCCTCTTCTATAAGACTTCGTTTCAAGTTTTTTTGCTTACTTTATCAGGTAATCTTTTTCTTATTGTGTTGTAAGCATTCTTTGTGTTGCTAGTATGTATTGTAAGTATTTTCTTCTGCCTGTGGCTGCTTTTTATCACTGTCTCTACTGTTCTCTTTCGATAAGAGAATGTCATTGAGTTTAATATAGTCTGAGCAATATTTTATTTTAAGGTTCCTGTTATTTTTGATCCTTTAAAAAAAGTGTTTTCCCATTTCAGTCATGAAGTCTTATATTATCTTCAAGAAGCTTCATGAATTACTTTTCATTTTTAGCTGTACTTGGAATTAATCACTGTGTATGTTACGAAGTCAAGCTTAATAAATTTTTCCATTTATTTATTTTTTTTTTTAATATTTTATTTATTTCTAGGAGAGAGAGAGAGACAGTGCGAGCAGGGGAGGGTCAGAGAGAGAGAGGGAGTCACAGACTGAAACAGGCTCCAGGCTCCAAGCTGGCAGTCAGCACAGAGCCCGACGCGGGGCTCGAACCCACGAACCGCGAGATCATGACCTAAGCGAAAGTCGGACGCATAACCGACTAAGCCACCCAGGCGCCCCAATTTTTCCATTTAGATAGCTAGTTGACCCAGTACCATTTTTTGAAAAGACTGTCTCTTTCATACTGATATTTTCATTGTAAATCAATTGTGCATATAAGCGTGGGGCTGTTTATGGACTTCCTATTGTATTTGATTGATCTTTTATCCTAGTACACATATAACAATAATTATTACCATAGCTTTCTTTTGAGTCCAGGTATCAAGTAATTTCTCCCATCTTGCTGTTTGTATTCCAAAGTGCGTTGACTATTCCTCTGTCAGTGCATTCACATATACATTTTCGTATCTGTCAATTTAAAAAAAAGGTGGGATATTTGTTGGATTGCATTGACTCTATCAATTTGGTATCTTTACTACACTGATTCTTTCAGCCTATAAATTTCTTATATTCTTCTATTTGTTTAGATTTTCTTTAATTTGTTTCAGTAATATTTTGTAGTTGTTCATGTAGAGGTCTTATATAATATTTGTTAAATTTATTCATAATTTTTAATCTTTAGACATAGCTTCTTTTTTTTTGCCTTAGAAAATGTGGTTTTAATTTTTATTGGCTGTTTTTGTAATAATATTTTGAAATTCTGGATATAAACAGAATTTTTAACGATTTTTCTTGTTATTGCCAATAAATTGACTTTGTAACTAATATTATAATATTTACTAATTGTTTCTAATAATTTATCAAATATGAAAAAATCAGGTATGTTTTTAAAGAACCAGTTCAAAATCTATCAAAATTAACATCATTTAAGCTTATTATTCCATATTTAAGTTGCCTGTTCCTATTTACTTAACTTCTTGCAATTATAATAAAAGTGCATATTTTATATGAGCTCTGTATTTAAACATCTCCATTAAGACAAGACAATTTGACCCATACCTGACTCCCCCTAAGAGAGGTGAAGACCAGTCAGCAATGCCAATAAAAGAAATAAGCACTTATTTACTCCTCTTAGCTGATTTCTCCATTAGGTGATTGAACATACAATAATAATAAATTAGGATATAAATACATCAATATATTTTGTGATTCCACTATAAAATATGGAGCCAAGGAACGACTATGTGTAAGACTAAGAAGAAATTAATTAAGAAATTTGGCATAATTTAAAAGAGATTGTAGGAGAATGAACATAACAGAATACTCAAATCTTAAGTATCTAACTTCATGATTTTTTTAATAAATTTTAATATGTAATATAACATATTTAGAACATATATAATTTAACTTTAATTAACTTATATATAATACAGTATATTATTATTTATAGTTATGTTTATATATTTGTTTTATGTACAATAATATATATTATTTATGTTACAAATATATATATATTTATATATCCATGTGGCCTCAACACAGATTTAAATAAAGAATATTTATAAGATTACAAAAGTTTTTCTTTTGTCTCTCCACAGTTAATGCCAGTTGCATTCTCCAGAGAAAATTATTATTCTAAATTGTTTCTGTAAATTAATTTTTGTTTTTGAACTCCATATAAATGGAATTATACAGGATGTAGTATTTTGTGTTTGATGTCTTTAGCTTCTCATCCATTTGTGCAATTCATACTCACTGCAAATATAAGTAGTATTTTTAAGTGCTCTGTAATATCCTGCTTTATGGAAAGACCACAGTCTATCCATTCTACCCTTGACAGACCCTTTGGCTGTTTCTAAATTCTGATTATTGTGAACAACTCTAATATAAAAATTCACATATTTTTGGTAGACATATACTCTCACTTTTCCTGTGTGTATGCTTAGGAGTTTTGAGTCATAGGTTTGATGTATGTTTAGCTTTGATAAGTAGGGGAGTAACATTTTAAATTAATACAGTGAAACAATAAATCACCAATTTTGAGAGATAAAAGATTCATTTATAAGAATGAGGCTAAAAATAATTGGAGTAATTATTTATTACTCCAGGGATTATAGATGGGGTGCCTGGGTAGCTTGTCAGTTAAGTGTCCAAGACCCGTGATTTTGGCTGTGACAAAATTTGGCTTTGACAGCACAGAGCCTGCTTTGGATTCTCTCTCTCCTTCTCTCTCTGCTGCTCCCCACTCATGCTTTCTCTCTCTCTCTCTCTCTCTCAAAACAAATAAATAAACTTAAAAAAAAATAAGGGATTGTGGATGAAGAATTGATTAAACAGTTTGGCAAGAATCAGAAGCTAGCAAAAAAGCTTTAAGCATTTTAATCAAAAAAGCTTTCACCTGGCTCTCCTCTGACTTGTGTTTCACCTGATAAGTAATATAAAAAGATGGCAGCCTAACCTGCCAAAGGTTAGGGTAAACACTATCGAGATGCTTAAGTGTCACATTGTTTTCATGAGGTAATAGTTTTGTCATCCCCTATCCAATTATTTTCATGTCTCATTGTTTGGATAGAGACTTTACTCAGTGTTGAACAGTATCATAAGACGATCTCTTTCAATGAGAGAGAAAATATCAGTTAAAAAAATGGCATTAAGCCAGCAGTGCCTAACATATAATGTGAACTCCCTGAAGTAAAGCCAAAAGAACTAGCTGCCTTCTGGAAATATATAGTTGTCCTTATAAATAAATCAAGTTCAGAATTTCTTCTTCATTCTGTAAACTTTCTTTAGAAAAGTTGCCCACAAGGAAATAATATACCTCCTACAAATTGTCTTTAGATAAATTACTGCCAACAAACTTACCAACTTTTTCTTACAAGAGTAGATAAGAGTAAGAAGGTTCTAATTTAAATTCTACTAACCAGCTATGTGACCTAGGACATTTATTATTTAACTAAATCTCAGTTTCCACATATGTAAAATGATTATAAGTCATAATGTTATTCTGAAGTTTAGATGAAGTTATCTTAGTAAAAACACAGTATAAAAACAAACTATTTCTGATATCCTGTTTGCAAATAGCAATACCTTGACTATAGAATTAATGATAATGAAAGCTGCCTTCAGTTTGGCAGTTTGGTCCTCGACATTAAATATATACAAATAAAGTCTTTTTATAAAATATTATAAGAATTTTGACCTAAAATAGGAAAAAAGAATTACATCTATTGATTTTTACTTTGTTGATTTCTTTTTTACTTTTATTCATTATTTAAAAAATTTTAATTCCAGTATAGTTTGTGTTTTGTTAGTTTCAGGTGCATAATATACTGATTTAACAATTCCATACATCACTCAGTGCTTGTCACAAGTGCACTCCTTAATTTCTGTTACCTATTTCCTATCGCCCATCCCCCTCCCTTCTGGTAACCATCAGTTTGTTCTTTATTAATTAAGAGTCTCTTCCTTGGTTTGTCTCTCTTTCGCTTACTTTTTACTTCCTTTGCTTATTTTGTTTCTTAAATTCCACATATGAGTGAAATCATATGATAATTGTATTCCTCCGATTGATTTTCACCCTGACAGTGACTTAGATTACAATAGCAATCTAGGCGTGCCTCAAAGGCTCTGTTGGTTAGGCTTCTTCTGTCTCTTGATTTCAGCTCAGGTCATAATCTCACAGTACATGAGTTCTAGTCCTTTATTGGACTCTGCTTGAGATTCTTTTTCTCTCTGCCCCTCCCCTGCTCGGATGTGTGCTCTCTCTCTCTCTCAAAATAAATAAACTTAAAAAAAAAGTAGCAATCTACCCAACTCTGTTCTGAATATATATATATATATATATTTTTTTTTTTTTTCCTCTATTAAGCCAGTAGGAAGATTTGAGCATAGTGTTCAGAGTGTTTAGTTCTAAAAATATATTATTATAAAATAAAACAGTAAATATTCTGGCATCTTTTCATTTAGAACGCTATCTTTTAGGACAGGAATTGGAATCATTATATGTTACAAGTAAATATCTGTGGTTTGTAAGTAGCTTCGTAATTTTAGAGTTATGTGTATTTATAGAACTCATTGAGTGTTTCAAATTGAGCTGAATACCCTTAGTTCAATGGACCTGACAACTACCTGACCATTCTGGGGGGCAGAGTTTGTTTGTAGAGAGGTAAGATTTACTGATGAGACAGTAATTACTGCTAGAAGAATTATATTAAACTGTGACTGGAAAGTTTGTTTGTTTGTTTAAGTAATCTTTACATCCAACACAGGGCCTAAAACATGCTGGACCAATTGAACCAGCCAGGCACCCCATGACTGGAAAGTTTTGACTTGGATTGTGCTCTCATACAATGTGTGTAACTGTGTCTGGCAAGCATAAGGTCTGAAGAAGTAACATAGTATATATTTGGATAAAGATATAATGAGACAGGATTTTCTCTTGAATGAGACTTCAAATGAGATAAATTTGAATACATCAATCGTACTTTTAGTATACCTCTATGATTTACGTTGATATTTACATGTCTCCACTTCTAGATGTGAGTTTTTAAGAGCTGGTTCTTAATAATCTCTGCATCCTTAGAACCAAACACAGTGTCTCACACATGGAGACACTCAAACATATTTTAGATCAGTGGTTTTCAAGCAAAGCCACCTTTGCAATGAGGGGACATTTGACAATGTCTGGAGATATCTTTTCCTTATAATTGGTGGGACCATAGAGGTTAGGGACACTACTGAACATCTTGCAATGCAAAGGACAGCCCACACAGCAAAGAATGATCTGGACCAAAAGGTTAATAGTACTGACGTTGAAAAATTGTTTTATATGAATGAATAAATTCATTATTGGTAAATGAGCCCTTTAATGTGAAATAACCTGGAATTGTTTACACCACACATTTTTGCTCTTAAAATTTAGTCCTGATAATCAGCTAGAAAATGTTTGACTTTTTTACTTGCATGTTTTTGAAAAGGAGTTTAACTTTATGTTTTGGATTTACTTATATAATTTTGTTATAGAATTTAAGCTACAATTAAACGGTTATATATTTGAATTGAATAGTAGTGGCTCTTAATTTCACTTGCATCTAATCCTGAGTCCTGGTGCTGAATCATTCATATATTATTTGTTTTGAAATAATAATTTAAAATAAAAATTCCGCAGAGCTTGTCTTTTAGAGCACCAGTGGAATCTGTAGTATAGTAGTATCTTTATTGATTAAAATAAAATATACTGTAGAGTGAAAAAAAAAGCTCATGAAAACTCATGAGGGAAACTTATGGCCTCAGACATCTTTCACACATAATGGGCTATATGAAATGATAATAGTTGCCATTTAAACTTCAAAAATAAAAGCAGCCTTGGACTTGATTTTTATCGTTTCCATTTTTATCTACTATATAAATCTGACAAGTTGATTGTTGCCAGTGATGTCTAAATTAGAAGGAAGATACCACTGCACATGTGATTGGAGAGCTGAATAGCGGTGTTCTTTCTTCTTGGAAAATGTGCCCAGCAAGATTTTACCATCAAACATCTTCTCTACTGTCACCCAAAAGAGTAGAAAACAATGAAGATGTGCTCAAGATAAAGGTGATGGTGCTTCATTTTTTTCGGCCAATGAAAATGAAAGTATGTACTGAATTTTGTTATAATGCACACAGATTACCTGTCGGAGTCATCCAGAACATCCAGAAAGTGTTTTGGCATCCAGATCAAGAATACAAAGGTCCAAGAAGGATGAATTCTCCATATGTTGAGCAGAACACCATGCCCCCCTAACCAGTGACGGGGGAGAACTCAAACTACAGGGAGGGTAGCAAAGATCATCACAATACCAGGCTCTAGGGAAAGAAGTCCAAACCATTCTTCCCACTACATCTTGGTAGTAGACTAGCCAAGGAATATACAACACAGTCAGGCACAGAATGGAACTGCACTTTTACTCATATAGAGAAGAGACAGAGCAAGATCAGTTCCATGCTGTGTGTAGGGTCGCTCATGGCTAGTGACCGCACCTGGCAGCTGACACAGGGCAGTTGGCCCAGGCACATTGCTCTTGTGCTGCAGTAGAAGTACCCTGAATCCTCCTGTCCAGAATGTGTATTTCTGAAAGTTGTGGGTGTTCTTCAGGGCCACTGATACAGAGCAAAGGAACATTCACTGACCATAATCAGGAAAGATATTCCCACAGAAAGAGATGAACCAGATGGAGGCTATGTGGACTCATTATGTCTTTAAAAAATGTTTTTTTAAAATTTAAATCCAAGTTAGTTAACATATAGCGTACAGAAGATCGATTCAAGTTACGTCTGAGGGGAGTCCTCTGAGCCTCTTGTATTTCCACATTTACTTCCTTCCCCAGGTCGGGGAAGTTCTCTGCTATAATATGTTCCAGGACTACTTCAGCACCTTTCCCACTCTCTTCCTCTTCTGGGATTCCTATGATACGGATATTGTTGCGTCTGACCGTATCGCTAAGCTCTCGAATTCTTCTTTCCTGTTCCTGGATCAGTTTGTCTCTTTTCTTGTCAGCTTCTTGTTTTTCTATAATGGTGTCTTCTAAATCACTTATTCTCCTTTCTGCCTCTTCAATCCGTGCATTGGAGGCCTCTAATTTATTATGTATCTCATTTATCGCATTTTTTAATTCTTCATGCCTATATTTATTTTCCATTCTGTCTGTAGCCATAGTTTCTTTGATGTCCCCTATGTTTTTTTCAAGCCCAGCTATTAATTTTACCATTATTATTCTAAAATCTTGTTCAGTGATGCTGCTGATATCTGTTTTGAGCAGTTCATTAGCTGTCATTTCTTCTTGGAGTTTCTTTGGAGGAGAGCTCTTTCGTTTCGTCATTTTAGTTAGCTTTCCGGCTCTTGTTGGTTTTAAAGACCTGTTAGGCTCTCTGTATCTATGAGCGCTGCTCTATCCAAGAAGACTCTTTGACTGTCCAGGGCCTATCCTTTCAGAGAGTGTTTTTTGAATGGTATCTTTTGGTCTCTCTATTGTTGGGACCTTGGTTATTTTATTTTCCTATTCGTAGTGATATTTGGGACTCTCCACCTTGTGTACTCTGGCTTGTTTCTTGAGGTAGCCCTGGAAAAGAAAACAGACAGACACACACACAGGGAGCAGGAGCACACAAACGCACAGGCTAACTCAACTAACATGCAAAGCGAGAGGGAAAACGAAAAATTTAAGAGAAAAGACGAAAGAGGGAGGGCGAATAATAGGGAGTAGAAAATACATAAAAGGGCCAAAAAGGGGAAAAGAAAAGGAAAAAAGAAGAAAACCGATGGACAAAGAACGGTTTAAAGCATATACCTGGATTTCCAGCTACAGTTAAATAGCCGTGTGTATGCAGTGCTGGTTGAAGAGCTTAGAGAAAGAGAGAAGGCAGGGCTGGATGAGGCCAAATTGGAAAGAGAATGAACAGGCAGAAGGGAAAGGAAGCTTTTTTCAAAGAGGTAAAGGGTAGAATATGGTTGGACAGGTGAGAGAAGGAAGCTCGTATTATCCAGAGAAACTATATAGTCTAATTACTCCTGAGAGAAAGAGATGAGAAGGTCGGTAGGTGTAGAATTTACATCTACAGAATGGACTCGTTGTGATTGTTTAAGCAAGCTGGCGACCAGAGTTAATCAGGTCAGTGTTCTGGGGAAAAAAGAGAGAAAAGAGAAAGAAGAAAAAAAAAAGGGGAGGAGGGCACCTCTCAGGCAGGGATGGGCGTGGCGGGATCCAATGCCTCAGGCGGGAGCTCTGCCTTGGCGGTTGTGGGGAGGAGAGTGGCGGCGCTCCAGTCCCTTCTTGAACCAAGCGCTGCACCTCGCTTTTTTGGGCGTGTAAACTCCCCGTACCGAGGGTGTAGCCGAAGTTGGTTGCGTTCTTCAACCCAGGCCAGTTCCAATCTCCAAATCCCCATCCGCGCGCCCCGCTGAAATTGCCTTAGACACAGCTTCCCAGGCAGCCCCCTCGGGCAATTCCAGGCCCCCTGCCGAGCTCTGGGGGCGGAGTCAGAATCACCGCTTCCTTCTCTGGGTCAGGCTGGCGCGCATGCGCGGGGCTTGCCTGCCGGGTGCGCTGAGCCCGAGCCCGCTGGAGTGAGGAAAACCAGGTTCCTCTATGGCTCATCACCCGAAACACGAACTCACAGGCTAATTTCCCAGTTTTTAGCTCTTTGCCTTCTCTCTGGAGTTCCCGCCAGCCAGGAGCGCGGATGCCTGGTGTCCGCGCGGCTCTTCCAGGGGCCCAAGCAGCCGGGAGCCGCCGTTGCTCTGAAGCCCAGCCGCCAGGAGCCCGCACAAAGCAGCAGTCTGTGCACCCAGCACCGGCCCCCCCCCCCTCCCCGGGACCAGCGGCGCGAGGGGACCTGGCGTGCAGGTATTTGGCAAGTACAAATCTAGTAGTACAATTGCTGGGTTGTAGGGTAGTTCTGTTCTTAATTTTTTGAGGATTTTTTGAGGTATGAAATTCTCATACCGTTTTCTAGAATAGCTGCACCAGTTTACATTTCCACCAACAGTGCAAAAAGGGTTCCTCTTTCTCCATATCCTCACCAACATCTCTGGTTTCCTGAGTTGTTAATTTTAGCCATTCTGACTAAATGAGGTGTGAGGTGGCATCACATGCTAGTTTTGATTTGTATTTCTCCGATGATGAATGAAATTGAGCATCTTTTCATGTGTCTAGTAGCCATCTGGATGTTTTCTTTGGAAAAATGTCTGTTCATGTCTTTTACCCATTTCTTCACTGGATTATGTGGTTTTGGGGTATTGAGTTTGATAAGTTCTTTTTAGATTTTGGATACGAACCCTTTATCTGATAGGTCTTTTGCAAATACCTTCTCCCATTCTGTTGGCTGCCTTTTAGTTTTGCTGATAAGTTTCCTTCGTTGTGCAGAAGCTTTTTATCTTGATGAGGTTCTAATAGTTCATTTTTGCTGCAGCTGGGGTCAAAGAGATTGTTTGCCTGTTTTCTCATCTAGGATTTTGATGGCTTCCTGTCTTATGTTTAGGTCTTTCATCCATTTTGAGCTTATTTTTGTGTATGAGGTAAGAAGGTGGTCCAGGTTCATTCTTCTGCATGTCACTGTCCAGTTTTCTCAGCACCATTTGCTGAAGAGACTGCCTTTTTTCCATTGGATATTCTTTCCTGCTTTGTCGAAGATTAGTTGGCCATTTATTTGTGGGTCCATTTCTGGGTTCTCTAGTCTGTTCCATTGATCTATATGTCTGTTTTTGTGCCAGTACCATACTGTCTTAGTGAATATAGATTTGTAATACAGCTTGAAGTCTGGAATTGTGATGCCTCCCAGCTTTGGTTTTCTTTTGACCCTTTATCTCTTGGTAAGGAAATAGTCCAGCTTTAAGGCCCATTCTTATGTGACTGAGTGGAGGCTGAAAGACTATGTGCTTGGTACTCCCTTTCCCAACATACACATGCTAAGCACCTCCCACCCCCAAAGTCAGAAATACCTCTCAAATAAATTATGTTCTTCTTGGGGGGAAAACTACATTCTACTTCAGCAGTCTCTACAATACATCTTACTGAATTTACTTGGTTCACAAAATTGATGTCGTAAACAAAGCTATGAGTATAGAAAACTCTGGAATTTGATGGTAAACTTGACTTAATTTTTTAGCATGGATAGAATAAACTACTAAAATATGTGATTAGTCTCATTACCTATACAGCAAGGAAGGCATTTCCTAGGACTTCTAAAATAATCATCACATCCTCAAGTAGCAAAATGGTGACAATTACTATATTTCCTGATGCCCACTGCTGGCAGGGTCCTGGAATATACCATGATTGGGTATACTGTAAGGCTTGAGTCCAAGGAGAATTACACTGAAAAACTTATGGTGTAGCAAAAAAGTCCAGAAAACAGTGTTGCATTTTCTTTATTATGTACATTCCATTTGAAAAAAAATCATTTGAGTCTGGAGTATTTAGTGCAACATAATGGACATCTCAGGAATCTCATTAAATCCACCAAACCATTCAATTCCCAGAGGGAAGAAGCATAACTATTTATTGTTTCTTTCTGATAATTCACATTGAATATCTAAGAAGAAAGTTGGAAACATTTTAGAAGATGCTTCAGTTCTTCTGAATAACTCTTTCAGCTTTGTAATCTGTAGAAATAAAGTCCTTGAGATGTTTATCCATAAACTACTATAGGTTCATAATTTAATTTGAGGGCAACATAAGATAACATGACATATCACAGCCTGATAGACAAAGTGAAATCACATCTGTGCATATTATGTAACCAGAATGAGACGTAAAGGATATCCTAGCCTGTGTCAAGAAAACAGATATGAAAACACAGTTTAAGAAAATATCTTCACTGAAGATAACTATCTAAAAATTAAAAATCCTTTTACCCTCGATAATGTGTGTTGTTGAATGTATTAGATTCCAGATAAAAGATCCACAGATCTTTGTAGATTCGTGGATTATTGTGCCCACAATTCCTCTTTCTATATCAAAGAATAGAGAACCTATCAGTAGCTTCATTAGGGTCACCAACAGTGTAATCCTAGGTAGCATTTCATTTGTGTGATGGTGCATGGTCTGCAGCCTGATCCAGTTCCCAAACCTGCATTCTTCCCACATAACACATTGCCTCTGAGTTTATCAGAAAAGATGCACAACTCTCCTGGCTGGCAGCTATTACTCCAATTACAAATCCTTGGAATAAGAACAAACAGAAGATAACCTACATGAAGTTTTGTTAAGCCTCCTCATTTGCTTGCAAATTTCCCCCCATATTTCTTTTGTGTATAAAATCAAAACAATGTTCCGGATCTGCAACTTTGCAGAATCATTTTCCCTGTGAAGCTCACAGAATTTCTGAAGTGCTAAAGAAAATATTAGACAAAAGAATCAGCTCTTCTAAAGGTATGTATCTGAAATATGTGATGTGAGTTTGTAGCTAATCCATGAAGTCCATAATTATTTATGCATGAGAAGTTTGCTGATCTCACGCCCAGGAGCAGACAAGGCATGGCATTGTTTTTTTTTACGGCTTCCTCAGTGTCTGTGTGCCTGGATAAAAAGCAAGTGCTAAACCAAGAGATAATATTTCACTATAATCAATTGGGTGACTACCTTTGTAAAGTCTAGATGTGTGGATAATACATCAAACTTTCATCGAAAGTATTTTAAAGAAAATTTGTACCTGTTTTTGCTATTCTGTTTTCATCCAAATAAAATATAAAAGATAGAGCATTGTATACTGTTAAAATGATTGTTGTAATATTTTTAGACATAAGAGGAAATGCCATGATTATTATAAAAAAGGACATTGGCTAAAATGGAGACTCACTCCCCTTGCCCCACACACATATTAATGTAAAGGTATTTAAATAATACAGTCTTCTTGAGACCTTTTACTATATTCCTTTATTTTTGTTAAATGCAGTGGATATTATCATTTGATCACAGTTCTACTGCAGATGTGTTATGACCCATGAAAATTTCAAGACATATTACTAGAAATGTTGGCTACCTTTCTGGAATCACTATTAGATGCTTTTAATTTATCTGTGAATAAGTGGATTTGTTGTTTAGGAGAAGTTTTGGTTTTGGAGTCACTAGAGCTGAGCTGGAATGTGTGCAGCTCCACTTACTATATAATGAGGTTCTTAATGGGGCTGGAGAACGTGAACACAGAGTGCTTAGCACAGCAGCTGGTAAGTAAATGGTAGGAATTCTTATGAACTCACCTTGTACACCAGTCCATTCTTTTGCAGAAAATAAGATGCTTCATTAGAATGATATGACATAAGAAAGTGGTGTTTTGGAATCAATCCTTGTTTCATCCATTCTCAGTCTGTCTTTAACAAAGGCTTCACACAATGTTTTGTGGAAGAACATTTTTGGCTTTCATGATGCAGATAAAACTGTGAAGGAAAGTCCCTCTTATAACCTTTATTTCCCACTGTAAATATTATAGATCTATCATTCATAGATGTAATGTAATCCTCTTGAATATACTTATAACTGAAGCAGTATTATTAATGGTGTAATTGGTTATATTTTACCTATAATTAAAATAGAATTTTCTTCTAAAAGTTATTTTTCAAAATAACTTCTTCAAAAGTTATTTATTTTTTAAGTTCTAAAAAATGCTACAAATTAGTCCAAGTTAAGCCTATGCAATCCTCATAATATTTAGTCAGCAAACAAGTTTTTTTATACCTATCTTTGCAGGATATTTTGTTGTTTCTGGGAGATGCAAATGAAATGATACATTCATCTGCTTCTCTGCAGTTTTACAGTTCTACAAGAAAGATCAGGCAGGTAGAAAATCAACTTTATTTTTTCCCTTTTTAAAGAAGTTTTTATTTATTTTGAGAGAGAGATAAGAGAGAGGGTAAGAGAGAATCTCAAGCAAGTTCTCCTTAGCGTGGAGTCCCATGCAGGGCTCCATCTCATTACTGTGAGATGGTGACTTGAGCCAGTATCAAGTTGGATGTGCAGCCAGCTGAGCCACCAAGGCTCCCCTCAACTTTAATACAAAGCATGAGTCAGGAAGAAATGAATATTGAATCTGTGTGTGTGTGTGCATGTGAAAATTTAAATGTGTAGTTATGTTGACTCGTGAGGATCCACTGGATTAGGGAGCATGCCACAGGGTTCATCCTATGGAAACATGTACTTGTGTGATGCCATGAGGGACTCACGGTGGTAGACAAAGGAGAGGAATGACTTCAAGTACACTGTAGTATATACTACTTACCTTTCCCTTGTGTGTAAAAGTCTTACACTTAGGATCATTCTAGAAAAAGGCACCAAAAGACAAGAATAAATTTAAAATAATGCATGTGTCAATCATATGTTTTTTCCAGAACAGAAAATGTAAGTCTGCTTTGCTTAAATTTTTTGTGGAGTGATTTATCATGGTATAGGAGTAATAGCTATTGCAAAATTAAAGAACCACAAAAAAATTAAATAAGAAAACCTAGAACTCCATTACTTCAGAACTCAGAAATAGTCACTTCTGCATTACTTTCAGATAATTTTTAAGGCATTGAGTGCACTTATTTTTGTTTTTATTTTAAATAAAATAAAATTTGTTTTTTTTGTTTTATTTTTGTTTTTTTGTTCTATTATAAATAGGTCATTTTATATGTAATTTTTGTAGACTTTTTTTCTGTTAACGTATCAACTTCTGTCCATTTCTTCACTGAAATGGGTTATGTGTGACTCTTTGCAGACTTTTTCTTCTAGCTTTAGGATACATTCCTTCAATTCTTGGGTCAAAGGAGACATATTTAAAATTTCTGTAATTATATCCCAATCTAGAAAGGTTGTACCAGTTTATACTTGCAGTGAGTTTGCAAAGTATATTTGAGAATTGTCATTTCCCTTCGTGTATGGAGAAATGAGCACTTGCACATAGAATATAGATTTTTAAAAATTTTATTCATTCATTTATTTATTTAGAGAGAGCACACAAAAGCAGGGAAGGGGCAAAGTGAGAGGGAGAGAGAGAATCCCAAGCAGGCTCTGCTCTCAGCATGGAGCCTAATGTGGGACTTGATACCCGGACTCTGGGATCATGATGGGAGCCAAAATAAAGAGTCAGATGCTCAACTGACTGAGCCACCCAGGGGCACCCCAGATTTTTTTTAAATCAACAATTTAATTTGTTTTCATTTTGATAGAGACACATAGCATTTCATTAATTTAAAATTAGTTTTTAAATTCTTAATATATTTGAATATTTTAAAATACTTTTAAAATGAAAATTGGCACTTCATTTTTCTAACTTTAGCGATTGTTTTTCATGAATCTATTTGACTTAATGTATTGATTAGTTTTAAGAGATCTTTATAAACTTGAGATGAACTTGTTACATTTCATATGTTTTTCTGTTTATTCTTTGTGAACTTTTTTCTTCTGTCCTACCAAGAATCTGAGTTTTGTTTGTTTTCCTGTGTACAAATCCAGTAGTCACAGGACTACTTATTGAGAGGCCACCCCTCCAACACTAATTTGTAATACCACATCTGCTACACAACCAGTTTCCAAAATTACTTGTATCTGATTATGGGCTCTTTATGCAGTTACATGGTTGTGTTTGTTCATCTTAACACCAGTAGCAACTTTGTTACTTAGTGACTTGTTTTTTAGTAGTGCAATTCCTCCTATCTTGCTTTTCAAAATTGCCTCAGCATTTTTTCTAAATTGTTATTTATTTATTTTGAAAGAGAGAGAATGAGAGGGAGAGAGAGTAAGAAAGAGAGAATCCCAGTCAGGCCCTGCAGTGCCATCACAGAGCCCAACACAGGGCTTGATCTCATGAGCCATGAGATTATGACCTGAACTGAAATCAAGAGTCAGGCACCTAACTAACTGAGCCACCCAGGCACCCCTATCTCGGCTATTTTTGACCACTTCCTCTTCCAAATAAATTTTAAGATTCCCTCTTGGGATTTGATTAAATTACAGATTACTTTGAGGCGAACTGACATCAGCAATATTGATTCTTCCTAATCACTGATAATACATATTTTCTTAAATATTCAGCTTTTTTTCTTGAAAACACTTAAAAAGTGATCTCTGCATGCTTTTGCACATTTTGTTATGTTTCTTTTAGGTCTTATAGGTAGCTTCTATGAATGTGATTTTTTTTCCTTAAATTTTCCTTACCTTTTCCTTAAATCTCTGGTTGATTTTTAGTGGCATGCTGGGGCTGCCAGCACCTTGCAAGGGCGGTTGTGTTCCCCTCTTCTCAGTCCTGCTTCAGTGACACCACACTGGTAGCTTGATATCAACGATGGTGGGAGTACTTATACCACGGAAATCAGCAAACACTACACATCAGGTTAATCTTTCCTTTTTCCTTTCCTCTCCTCTGCTCCCTTCCCTTTCATCTCTTCCCTTCTTCCCTTTCTTCTTTTTCCTTCCTTAAATATCAGCGCATAGCTGGTTGTAGATACTTAGTAGAAATAATATGATTTTTGGGACGCCTGAGTGGCTTGGTTGGTTAAGCATCCATCTCTTGGTTTCAGCTCAGGTCATCATCTCCACATCAGGCTGCATGCTGACAGTGAGGTGCCTGCTTCGGATTTTCTCTCTCTCACTCACTCTCTCTCTCTCTGCCCTTCCCTTGCTTATGCTCTCTCTCTCTCTCTCTCTCTCCCTCTCTATCACAATAAATAAACATCAAAAAAAGAAATAGTATGGTTTTTATGTTAATCTCAAATCTAACAAAAACTTAAATTTCTTACTAGTTTCTATTAGACTGTAGATCATCTTGGATTTTATACACAGACATCAAACTGCAAACACCAGTTTTATTCCTTTTTTCCAATTCTTATATATATTTTGTTCTATTTTTGTTGTTTAGAACCCCGGGGCACCTGGGTGGCTCAGTCGGTTAAGCGTCCAACTTCAGCTCAGGTCATGATCTCACGGTTCGTGGGTTTGAGCCCCGTGTCGGGCTCTGTGCTGACAGCTCAGAGCCTGGAGCCTGCTTCGGATTCTGTGTCTCCCTCTCTCTGACCCTCCCCTGCTCACACTGTCTCTCTCTCTCTCTCTCTCCTAGAAATAAATAAAACATTAAAAAGAACCTCTAGTACAATTCTGAATAAAAGTGATGAAAGAAGGTTTGTTTGTCATGCCCCAAAAGTTCAATGAAACTGCTTCTGAAGTTTTGCCATTAAGTGCCACATTTGTCATAAGCTTTTGTTAGTGAGCGGTTACTGCCTGTGACTTCCATTGTGTCCAAAACCAGAGGTGAGTGCTCGGTTTGCATTTTATGTGGCCAGGCAGCCACATGGAGCACAGTTGACCTCTCTGTGGAGCCCTTTGACTTCAGAATATCAGACCCCTGTTTTGCTTTCTACCTCTCTAGCTGGTCTCACTCTCCTTGCTTGTTCTTTTTCATCTCCCTTATTTTGAATGTTGGGGCTCTGGAAATAAGTTATTGAATTTCTTCTCTCTTCTAGTTATACCCACTTGTGACTTCAGATATAGTTGGCCCATGCAAAACACAGGTATTAAGGGCACCAGCCTCTTGCCCCTATAGTCAAAAATTGACATGTAACATTTGCCTGCCCCTAAACTTAACTACGAGGAGCCTACTGTTGACCATAAACCTTATGGATAATGTAAACAGCCAAATAGCACATATTTGTAAGTAATATGTATTGTGTAGTGTATCCTTACAATAAAATAAGCTAGAGAAAAAAATATTAAGACCATCATAAGGAATAGAAAACTCTCATACTGTTCTATGTTGTATTTATAAAACAAGAATCCATGTATAAGTGGACCCAAGCTGTTGAAACCCCATGTTGTTCAAAGTTCATCTGTAATACAGTTTTTGGATGGGGTCTAATTTCTATCTCTAGATTGTTCAGCTCTTCTGAAGTTTGAATTTGAATTTGCGTGTATCACTGCCTACTTGTCCCCCTACTTAAATGTCCAATGTGTATTTCCAAGCGAACGCCTGATATTTGCTGGCCCTGCAAGGCCAGACTTGCTCTGCCTGCATCTTTCTTTCACTCAGGTTAAAACCTTTGACATCCTGTTTCTTACACGGCACAGTTAACTTGCCAGCAAATCAAGGCATTTCTATAAATTTATATACATATTTACAAAATTTGTATAAATATTTACAAAATAACTTTCTCCTACCTTCACCGCTGCCATCCTTGTCTAAGGCGCCACCCTTTTCCCCTGTAGGTTTTCTTTTTTAATCTCCTAAGTGGTCTTCCTGGGTTTCCTCTTCCATTTCAAAGCATTTCCTAAGAGCAGCCAGGAAAATCTTTGTTACACAGAAAAATCATATGATGTTTCACATCTCTCCTCTGCTTAAAATTCTCCAAAGGGGTCCCATCTCTTCGATCCCACTGTAATGTCTGGGGCTCCTGGTGATTTTCTGCCATCCTTGCGTCTCTGATCTTATCTCCTACCCCTCTCCTCACTCCACCTATGCAGGTCGTCTTGCTCACCTGACGGGCCAGGCTGGCCTCTACCTCTGGATTTGGCATTTGCCATTTTCTCTGACTGGAGTGCCCTTCCCCAGAGCAATGGAAGGGTCCTCCGTTACTTCCTCCCATGTTTACTCAAATGTCATTTTTCATTGGGTCCCGTCCTGCTTTCCCAGTCTAAAGATTTAACTTCCCCTTCTCCCTTGAACTCATCATCTCTTTTCCCTGCATTAATTTCTTTCTCATTAGAGATAGTCAAGATCTAACTAACTTCCTTTTTATTTTGCATAGTTATTATGTTCCCTTTCCTCCACATTAGTATTCAAACTCCAGTCAGGCAGAGGGTTATTTTTTTTTAATCTGTTTTTGTTTCTTTTGATCTTAACAGTGCCCAGTGAAGTGCTTACCACATGAAAGCTACTTCATAAATATTTGTTGAGTAAATGAGTAGATCATATTAAGTAAGTGCAATGGTTTCCTTTTTGTTGTTGTAACAAATTAACACAAACTTATTGGCCTAAAACAATGAAAATTTCCTTTCTTGCGGTCATGGAGGCCAGACTCCGAAATCAGTTTCGTTGGGCTCTACATGAGGTATTAATAGTGCTGGTTTTTCTGGGAGTTTTGAAGTCTGAGTCTTGTTACCTTGCCTTTTTCAGCCTCTAGTGTCTGCCTCTGCTTCTTGGCTTACGTCTCTGTGTTCATGTCCAAAGCACATCACTCCCGATGTCCGCCTCTATTACAACTTCTTTCTGTCTCTGACTCCTTCTGCTTCTCTGGACCCACCTGGATAATTCAAGCTACTCTTCCATCTCAAGATCCTTACCTTAATCACTTTGGCAAGGTCACTTTTGCTGCATAAGGTGACACAGGTTCCAAGTATTAGGATGTGGATATCGATAGGAGGCAATTATTCAGCATTTTAGAGGAGGGAAACACCCTTATATTTCAGATATGCAGGTTTAAAAACCAAATTATGAATATATTGATTTTATTGAATACTTCTGCATCTATTGAGATATTAATTTATATATTTGTCCTTCTGTAATGTCTTTAAAAATGTTTTATCATAGTAAGTCTTAAGATTTATCATTTTAACCATTTCTTTTTTTTACTTTTTTAATGTTTATTTATTTTTGAGAGAGACAGAGAAAAAATACGAATAGGGGAGGGGCAGAGAGAGAGGGAGACAGAGAATCTGAAGCAGGCTCCAGGCTCTGAGCTGTCAGGACAGAGCCTGATATGGGGCTCGAACTCATGACCCAGAGACCATGACCTGAGCCAAAGTCAGATGCTGAACCAACTGAACCACCCAGGTGCCTCTCTAACTGTGCACTTAGAAATTTTAACCATTTCTAAGTGCACAGTTCAGGAGTGTTAAGTATAGTTAAGTATAGTTACATTGTTGTATAACCAACCTCCAGAACCTTTTCATCTTGCAAAACAAAAACTCTATTATCCATTCAACAACAATTTACTTCCCTTCCTCTCCACACCTGGCCACTGCCAGTCAGCTTTCTTAACGTGGTATATGACATGAAGAGATTTTTTCTCTTAAAGCAGCTTTTCATTTCTAGGCAAAATATGCTACTTGAGTGTCATATATTATCATTTTTTAATGCCCTGCAATGTGTAAGTATTTAGAATTTTTTTCATTCACATTCAAGTAGGTCAAAATTTTCTTTGTCTTTTTCTTAATCTGTTACATATTTTTTTCAGTTCTATTGGGGGCATAATTGACAAGTAAAATTGTAATGTATTTAAAGTGTACAGGGGCGCCTGGGTGGCTTAGTCAGTTAAGCGTCTGACTTTCGCTTAGGTCATGATCTCACGGTTCGTGGGTTCGAGCCCCGCGTCGGGCTCTGTGCTGACTGCCAGCTCAGAGCCTGGAGCCTGTTTCAGTCTGTGACTCCCTCTCTCTCTGACCCTCCCCTGCTCACGCTGTCTCTCTCTCCCCTAGAAATAAATAAAACATTAAAAAAAAAAGTGTACAAGATGATTAGATACATAGACAGTGGAAGGGATTCCCACAATTGAGTTAACATATCTATCACCTCACTGATTAATCTTTTCTTTTTTTCTCTTATTGTTCTTGCCAGACTTACACTACCCTTATAAATTAAGATTAATTTTGCCTCACACAGTGAGATAGATAATTTCCCCCGTTTTCTTCTATGAAGAAGTTTGTGTAAAATAGAAATTATTGGGGCATCTGGGTGGCTCTGTCAGTTAAGCGTCTGACTTTGGCTCAGGTCATGACCTCAACGTCTGTGGGTTTGAGCCCCACATCTGGCTCTGTGCTGACAGCTCAGAGCCTGGAGCCTGCTTCAGATTCTGTGTGTGTGTGTCTCCCTCTCTGCCCCTTTCCTGCTTGCGCACTGTCTCTCTCTCTCTCTCTCAAAAATAAATAAACATTAAAGAAAATAGAAAAATAGAAATTATTATACCTTTAATAGGCTAGATGTTCTTACCGTATTATTCAAATTTTCTGCTTCTTGTTGAATTAAATTTAACAAGTTTTTTTTTCTAGAAAACCATTAAATTTTGAAATACTGGTGAAAAGTTTTCAAATAATCTCATGAGTTTCTAAATATTAAAATATATCTCCTTTTTACATTGCTACTATTGTATATCGTGTCTTTTCTTACTTTGTTTTTCTCAGTCTTCTTAACGTGCTGGCTATTATATACAGCAGTTAGTCCTGTTTGGTTTTTCTCTCTGTAGTACCCTGATTTCCTAGTTCACACTTTTTTTTAAATGTTTATTTATTTATTTTGAGAGAGAGAGAGAGAGAGGAGAGAGAGAGAATGCAAGCTGGGGAGTGGCAGAGAGAAGGAAGCAGAGAATCTCAAGCAGATTGCACACTGTCAGTGCAGAGTCTGATATGGGATTTGATCTCATGAAACCTGAGATCATGACCTGAGCTGAAATAGAGTTAGATGCTTAACTGGCATGCTCCTAGTCCACAGTTTTATCAGCAAAGCAGCTAAATCCTATCTAATGGAAGCTACACTGTTTATTGCCTAAGGAAATATACAGCTATAGAGAAGAAAAGCATTGCATGAGTGATTTAAGAAAGAATGGTCTTTCCCTCTCCCCTGATACAGTGTTATTTTGGGTAATTGTATACCAAAATTGTATGTCAAATGTATATTAAAAGTTGACAACATTTCTAGCTGACATTAATAAGATAAATGGAAATTATGGTACAGCTAATGGAAAGATCTGGAAGATTATTTTTTTATTTTTTTAATTTTTTAAAATATTTTTATTTATTTCTAGGAGAGAGAGAGAGACAGTGTGAGGAGGGGAGGGTCAGAGAGAGAGGGAGACACAGACTCTGAAACAGGCTCCAGGCTCCGAGCTGGCAGTCAGCACAGAGCCCGACCCGGGGCTCGAACCCACGAACTGCGAGATCATGACCTAAGTGAAAGTTGGACGCTTAACCGACTAAGCCACCCAGGCGCCCCAAGATTATTTTTTTATAAAAAGAAAAAAACCAGAAGGATTTCAAAAGGGGTTAGGGTGATTGTGGTGGGGGCTGCTGAATTACTCATAAGAGAGAAAAAAAGAAAAAAGAGATGAGATTGATGAAATACGGGCAAAGCCACAACTCTGGGCTTGAAATCATTCTGCCAGTTACATCAGGTCCAGAAAGAAAGCAGGAATGAGCCTACGAGTCCAGAGAAGAAGGCTGAAATGAGTGAATAAGGGAACGAGTCTGGGCAGGAAAGGAGGTGAGAGTGCCAGAGATCAGAGGCTGAGAGCCTCCAGGTGGATGACAGTTTGGGGACAATCAGATGGACGTACTTATGCCTTCACAGGCTATGAAGTCTTTGCCTTGAGAAGTGAGACAAGGATGAGAAAAGATGAGAAACAGTGGGGAGCCTTCACTGTTTTTGCTCCACTCCCCTGGGAGTGGAGCCTTCTGTTGCAGCTCCAAGGGTATTTTCATATTTACACTCAGTGCACCATCTGTTATTTTCCTGCCTGACTCATTATGAAATCTCCCAGCCATGCTGGAGTAACTAAAATCTCTGTACCTTCAGTCTCTTTGGAAATGAAAATCGTGATGACCGGGAAGTTGAAGCTGCAGGCAGTTATTCTCCCTGATCCAGCCTGTCTGATGCCGTGGGTTACACTGGGTGGTTGTGGCCACCCCTGTTTCCAGCTCCTGGTCATGGGTGCCCTGCTGCTGGCTTCTGCCTGGCTTGGTGAATGAGGAGCCACTTTGGAGTTGTTTATAAATAAATGCCGGGGGTGGGGGGTGGGGGAGGTAGAAACTGGAGGAATGTGACCAACACTTTGCCCCGAGGGATGAGTAAATGAGGAGGTATCAAGAGCATTCCGATTACATCCCAAATACAGATTCAAGAGTTTGAATATGTGTTGAAGGTCTCTCCCCTCCTCCCTCCCCCTATGTTATTCAACTCAGGAAAAGGAAAAAGAAAAAAGACTGGGAAATTAAACCTGAACTCCAGTTTCTAAGTAGAGAAGCTAGAGTCTCTGAACCAGTTTCCCAAGTCAAGTTCAAGGTAAATGTTTACATTCACATGATAAACTCCTGTGAGAGGATGTGAGGGAGAGAAGGGATTAAAACATTAATGATGACAAATCTTCAAATGAGAGCATAAGGGAAACTTCTTTATGAAGTTTATTTTTGTAGGGCTGGAAAAAGGAAGTACAGAGCTTAGTAAACTAAGGGTTTCTAATCTAATGGCATGTGTTTTCATTTGAAGCAACCCACAGCAGATTCATGTATTTAAAGGATGCACAGCATAATGGAAGTGTGTGGTGTGCAGCAGGGCCTTCTCTTGGCTCCCCCACGTCTGTTCATGCCGGGCTCCCTTGTTAAAGGCGGCCATCCTGATTTCCATCAAAATGGTAGCACAGTTGATGAAAACTGTATGCAGATCTCAATAAGGAGAAATTTAAAAATGTATATAATGTACAATATGGAATATATAGTTGATATAATGTATAATATATACATTTATATTTACAAACACATATACACATTTATATACAATCATATATATATACATCTGAAAAATTTTTGACCCATTTCTAACAAACAAGAAGCATAGTTCTGAGAGAACCACAACTGGAAGATAAACATTTAATCCTTAAAAGGTGAGACACACTCTGGAGCATAGTTACAAAGAGATGACATTGTCGCGAAATTCTCACAGATTATTATATCCTACCATAAACTGCCTTCAGTTCATTGACTTTTCTGGGTTTGATTTGAGGTCATTTTCTCTTAAACGATAAAAGAAAATGTTAGTCTCTGAAGACATTCATATCCCTTAAGAGTTATGGATGTCATTTGATTAGTTTTCTCTATTGTACAGGCTCTAGCTCCCACCTACTTACCACATTAATATATATATTTCTCTTGAAAGCATTCCATAGTACTTTTGGGATACTAGAGACTTTCTAAAGCCCTAGGAAAGAAGCAAAACATTTCTTTGACATGAACAGAAAATTAGTTCTCATCATTTTCCCTGCTGTTTAATTTCTTAGTTTCAGACCAATAGAGAGCAATAAAAAATAACTAGCAAACTAAGCGAAATATATATATATGTATATATATATATTTCAGTGTCTAATGAATTAGTCTATATTTTCAACAGACAGATGGCATTGTGAATCCTGATACTTGCTAGGTTGCTGCCTTTGTGCTTTTCTAAAAAGTAAAAAAATGAAGGAAGCATTTCTGCACTTTCCAGCAGCATCAGCAGGAGTGTGAAATAATTCTTCCTTTCAGTCTGCTCAACTTGTACTTGGTTAGTCTATTATGCTATATAAAGGCTATAACAAAAAAAAAAAATAGAATGAAAATCAAAATTCGAGTGTGGTGTCTGTCACATCCCAGACTGGGAAACGGCACTAGACTGTTTGCTCAAGGATATAATTTTGCCCTTTGTCTTAATTAGCGGTTGGAAGATTGTGAGGTATAAAAATGGGGTGACATAGACAAATAAATGCCTGTTCACCTTCAGCCAGCATGGTCCTAAATTATTTTCTCTTCCTTTGCAGCTGACATAGTCATACTGGTAAGAGAATGATCTGAATTAGAAATATGAGAAAGAATGTATGAACCAGAAATGTAGTACTTTATAGAAGTATGATGGTCTTTGTATGAACCATCTAAGCACTCTCCACTGTCTACATGTTGTTTTCATTCACAGTTACAGTGTAATTGTGTGATTGCTCAGAATTTATTTTAAAAAGAGCAAATACTGGGGCGCCTGGGTGGCTTAGTCGGTTAAGCGTCCGACTTCCGCTTAGGTCATGATCTCGCGGTTCGTGGGTTCGGGCCCCGCATCGGGCTCTGTGCTGACTGCCAGCTCAGAGCCTGGAGCCTGTTTCAGTCTGTGACTCCCTCTCTCTCTGACCCTCCCCTGCTCACGCTGTCTCTCTCTCTCTCTCCTAGAAATAAATAAAACATTAAAAAAAAAAAAAAGGGGCAAATACTGCCACTGACCTTTGAAAACCGTAAGGCACTGCAGAAATATACATACTGTTGTTTGGCTTTAATTATTATCACTGGTGTTGAGATTTGTGTCTAGAATCAGATTAGAGTCTAATGACATCCAAAAGGTTAGTGGGGCCATGATACCACACCATTAGGTGGAATTTCAAAAAATGCCATTCAATATTCAAATGGCATTTATTGAACATCTTTTATGGCAGAACTGTATTTGACATTTATCTCTAAGTAGGGTTCCAGATTTAGCAAAAAATAAAAATAAAGCAAAATGAAACAAACCAAACCGGAATAGGACACCCAGTTAAATTTGAATCAGATGGACACTGAATCATCTTATTATTATAATAATTTTCTTACTCCAGTATTATCCAAATATTGTGTGGGCGCACTTATAGGGAACAACGATTTGTTATTTATCTGAAACTCATATTTAACTGAGTTTATCTGGAAACTCTGTTTTAAAGATAAAAAGTCATAATCTCTGATCTTGGGAAACTTCCTGTAGTGAAGAGGTCAATGTATATATCTTACCGTTGGGAGCTGCAGTAGGAGTGGAACAGTCTGCTCTATGGACACAGAAGAAGGGCTAAGCTAACTCACTGAGCCCAACTCTCTTTCCTTCCTCACTAGAAAAGTGCTTGCATGCTGCTCAGAAATATTCTGTTGTATGTTGAGGTACTCCAGTCCTATGTAAGACTGATTTTTCTCCCCAGATCATAATGGCACAGAATAAATAGGTTGGTTTGTCTAGTCTGAACAAGCACAAAGAAATCACCTTCCTTTGGGTTTGGGTAACTAGGAAGTTTCTGAAGTCATGTAATCTCAAATACCAGTTTTAAGCAACATATAATACAAAAACAAAATTTCTAACTGATCTGGAAGTTGCATCAGGTTATATGTTTTATTTCTTACCCCTAAGAAATGGGTGGCACTGTTAATAACTACATGTTTCTATTTCCTACCATCAACACCCACATGCAGTAACTGAGTCCCTATCCAAATGCTGAAATTTTGTCATGAACTCATAACATGCCAGATTGTTGCCTCTCAGTACGGTGGAAGTAGCCTGGAGCTAGATTTAGAGTCTCAAGAGTCTCAGCACTCTAGCCCTTGCTCTGTCTAATTTGTTACATGACTTGATCCTAAATTAAATTAGATAGTTGAAATAGATACTTCCTCAAGATTTTGCAACTCTAGAAATTCATAGCTTTAAAATCAAGAAATGTAAATCTAACCCTCCATTTACCCTTAACTTAAAGCTACGTTTTGGAACTTAAATGTCTACAGGGGTCAGTTTGGAAACTAAATGAGTGACAGGCAGATGGAATTTACTGTGGCTTGGAAAACACATCAATTTTAAGCTGTGGGGAAACTTCAGCTCTAGACAGTGCCTCTGATAAGGCGGTGAGGTTCATTGTGGCAGGATGCCGAAAGTCGGCAAGATTTTTATAAAAGAAGGCGAAAATGTGTTATTTTTACATAAAATCTCTTACTTATTATATGGCAATTATATTGAAACTTATATGTATTATATGGCAATGTAATATTTTTTAAAAATTGAGAAAATTTTTTGCCAGGTAGATGTGGTCTTTATGCTTCTAGTTTGTCCCTGATTTAAAGCATCAGTATGTCCATGTATTTTGTTAATTTGTTTGTTGGTTTGTTTGTTTTTGCCCAGATTTCAAATCACCAGAGTATTTTTCCTTATTCATTGTCTCATATATGCTGAAGTAATGTGCAGATTTTGAACAAATATTCAAGAATTTGCATATGGATAGTAGTGTTGTCCTCTTCCACTTAGTTACTTTGTAATAATAATTATGATTAACATCTATTAAGCATTTATATGGTCCAGAAACTGTTCTAAGTATCTATGTATATTTTTAATTCATCTTCAACAAAACCATGTTAGATAAACATTATTGTCTTATTATACAGTGTTTCAGTTAATCTTTATTCTTTAACAAAGCACCCCAAAATTTAATGTCTTAAAACAACAACAGTTTATTATTTCTAATGATTATGTGAACTGGTAATCTGTATAATTTTTCTGTTTGTGCCACCTGGGATTATTCATGTGGCCTGCCATTAGCTGATGGCTCAGCTGAGGCTGAAGGGTCCAGGATAGCCTCGCTGATTTATCTTGCTATTGGCCATCAGCTAGGTTGCCAACGTGTCTCTACACCTGAACTCTCATCCTTCAGTAGGCTAGACAGGTCATCCTTACAGCATGGTGCTCTAATTTCAAGAAGATGAAAATAAGAGCTGCAAAGCCTCTTCCACTAAGCCCAGAACTTGCATATGTTGCATCCATTATATTCTATTGGCCTAAGCAATTCATAAGTCTAGCCCAGTTCATTGTGGAGGGGGAGATTACACAAAGGCATGCATATAGGAAGTTATATTCCATGTGAGGCTGTTTGTAACAATCTACCATATACAGATACCTAAACTGAGGCATAGAAGATCTGAATAACTCACCTTAGATCATACCATTTGTAAACAGCAGAATTAGGTTTTGAACCTTCCAGGCCTCTCTCATTTTTACTTCAGGCCAAAAGTTGTTATTCCAGTGACATTGCTTTTTATCCAGTGTAACTTCCTTGAAGGGTAACATTTGTTTATAGATACAAGTTTTTGTATCCTTGTTTTAAAAATTGCCTTTTAATTATTCTTGAAATGCCTTTTACTTAAAAAGCTGCCTACAGGGAGTTTTAAACAACTACAATTAATACGTAATGTTCTGCACTGTGGTTTAATGGCAGAAAAGATAGAAAAATATGGATTCACATTTAGATCTTTGTTTTTGCCTTTATAGATAGAAAAGGTGCATTAAGTGATATAGAATTGACTGAATACATTCATTCCATCTAGAACAAGGTGAAGAAGGGGTAAAATATGGTAGCTAATATATCCTGTATTCATAAAGAGAAAAATGTAAACTATAACTGTAGATAATTCTGAGAAATACATTATAAAAATGTTCTTAGTTGTTCCTTAATGGGGTTAGGTATGCATCTGAGACTTGAATGCATTATTAGAAATGATTTCTCCAAGCAAATAAAGATTTCATATCCTAGAAAATTAAGTTGCTGACCAGCATATCAGATTAAACAGATGAGATATCATTTCTTAACATTCTAGGAAAAGTATTGGGATACTTAATGCACACTAGAACTGTTCATTGGTAAGGTTGACTAAGTGATGTCAGCCTTCAAAATTAAATATACAGTACTTAAAGTGCTCAAAAGTTGATCTAAGTTTTCTTTATCAGATGTTAAAAAGTAACTAGTTTTGGGGTTCCTGGGTGGCTCAGTTAGTTGAGTGTTTGACTTCAGCTCAGGTCATGATCTCATGGCTCTTGAGTTCGAGCCCTGCATTGGGCTCTGTGTTGATAGCTCAGAGCCTGGAGCCTGCTTTGGATTCTATGTCTCCCTCTTTCTCTCTGCCCTCTCCCACTTGTGCTCTATCTCTCTCTCTCAAAAATAAACTTAAAAGAAAATTTTAAACAGTAGCTGGTTTCACTTTGATTGGTCATCATTTTTTGCACATTGCTTCCTTTCTCCAAATAGCTTTGCATAATTTTGTGTGATCCTATGTAGATTCATATACAAGGGAACAAACCAAAGAGAGAGTTACAGTGAAATGGGTTTAAAAGGAACAAGAAAAAGTAGAAAGCTTCTGAGGCTATGTGGAATTTTCAAGACCTGTCAGATATCAGAGTTTGCAATTTTAGTCAAAGACACAGTATTCACTTCTTGGAAATAAGAAAGCTTGTACTCCTAGGATAAAATATGGGAAAATTCAGAGCTTATGGTATTTCTAATAACAGCTTTGAGCTTGTCAATTAAATTTCATTTATCCAGTTTCTATTCTTTGTCATGGGTATAAATACATGAGCATCCCTTAGGGACAGAGCAGGATAATTTTGTTCTTCCATAATTTTAATACAGGCTCAAGTGATTGGTAAGGAAGACTATAGACCTCATCATGGTGTTGCTCTGTTCCCAGATCTGTGTCAAGTCTGTTCTGGACAGGAGTAGGTGGCAGTCAGATGGCAGTGAGGGAGTGACCGTGGAATGGCTGGAACTGGAAGTGGGACTGGGTCCCCACTATGAACAGAATAGGGTAATTAGGCCATAGTACCTAGTGTAAGTATTTTCCCTTATACTGTCTTGTGAGTCCACATCCTTATGGAAAAACCCAGATGCTTCCAGCCTATGAACATAACTTATGACTGAGACAGATGCATTTTCTTATAATAGCCAAAGCTAAACTGAACTCCCATTTTTTCCCTCAGAAATCATGATTTTGTCTGAATGTACTATTAACAGAAAACCTAAATGGACAAATATTTACACTCAATTTAAGAGACATGCTTACAGATTTTTTTATGTTAGTCATTTTTACTTTATTTTTTAATGGTTTCAGGAGTAGAATTTAGTGATTCATCACTTACAAGTGCCCTCCTTACTGCCCATTACCCATTTCGCCCATCCCCCCACCCAACACCTGCCCAGCAGTCTTCATTTTTATTCTCTGTATTTAAGGTTTCTTATGGTTTTCCTCCCTCATTCTTTTTTAATCTTATTTTTGCTTCCCTTCCCCTATGTTCATTTGTTTTATTTCTTAAATTACACAAAAGAGTGAAACCATATCATATTTATCTTTCTCTGACTCATTTCACTTAATGTAATATCTTCTAGTTTCATCCGTGTTGTTGCAAATGGCAAGATTTCATTCTTTTTAATTGCTAAGTAATATATGTATATATCATACCTTATTTATCCATTCGTTAGTTGATGGACCTTTCCATACTTTGGCAATTGTCAGTAGTTCTGCTGTATTGGGGTGCATGTGCCCCTTCAAATCAGCAATTTTGTATCCTTTGGATAAATACCTAGTAGTGCAGTTGCTGGTAGTTCTATTTTTAATTTTTCAAGGTATCTCTGTACTGTTTTCCTGAGCAGCTACACCAGTTTGCATTCCCACCAGCAGTGAAAAAGAGATCCTTTTTCTTCACCAACATCTGTTGTTGCCTGAGTTGTTAATGTTAGCCATTCTGACAGGTGTGATGTGGTATCTCATTGTGGTTTTGATTTGTATTTCCCTGATGATGAGTGTTGTTGAGCCTCTTTTCATATGTCTGCTAGCCATCTCGATGTCTTCTTTGGGAAAATGTCTGTTCATGTCTTTTGCCCATTTCTTCACTGGAGTATGCGTTTTTTAGGTGTTGAGTTTGATAAGTTCTTTATAGATTTTGGATACTAGCCCTTTATCTGATATATCAGCTGCAAATATATTCTCCCATTCCATCAGTTGCCTTTATTTTTCTTGATTGTTTCCTTTGCTGTGCAGAAGGTTTTTGTCTTGATGTGGTCCCAGTAGTTCATTTTTGCTTTTGTTTCCCTTGCCTCAGGATGCTTAAGGATTTTGAGGGAAAAGAGCATAGATCCTTCAACACTTAAAGAATATCATGAAAAAACTAGTAATCAAAACTAGATATTAATTATTCTTTTATTCAACAAATAATTATTAAACAATTATTAACTTTTGGATATTATACTTAACATTGGAGATAGAGTCTTACACAAAATAAGACATGGTCTGTGTTCATGGAGCGTGTATATGAGATGCTGCTAGCTTCAAAAGGAGAAATCTAACCTTTGCCAACATCAGATGAATGAAAACCATCACCCGGATCTGGAGAACAACAGTCTCTACATAATGTGATTCTAAACCACACAATAATAAATGCAGCAGTATATATACAGATAATACTTTTGTTTTATGTAACAGGACATGCACTACAGTTTATTACAGCCTCCATGCAAATCGTTTTTGCAGAGATATTTCAAAAGGCCAGATTTAGGAATAAAATAGAAAAGCAGCTGTATTTATTTGCATATATTTACATGAACACTGCACATTTTTCATTGGAAATTACAATTTTAAAAAGTTACCTCAAAAATGTAATTTCAAAGTTTTCTTTTCTCAGTTACCTTCATATAAACCTGTTTATGGTTTCCCAAGTATCCACACGAGAGGTTTGGAATACATATTTAAAAGCATTTTTTTTCACTAACCACATTAAAAAGATAAAACATTTACCTTTCATAATGTCATAGATGTGCACATCTGCTGAAATCTGAGCCCAGGGAAAGGGATAGCCAGGGCAATGACAGAGTGGCTAGAGCTGGGGAATGAAGAAAAACAAAATAAGTGAGTCCCACATCCTCTTCTCTAAATCAGAGTCAGAGTTCTGGTTCCACCTGTAAGCCCCTTCCTGTCGAGAAAGATTAGCAAGACTTCAGTGTATTTTAAGATAGTTCAGCCTTTCACTGAGATTTCATTTCTGCGTCTGTTTTCCATTCATGGTTGTTGTAATAGTTAACAATAGCAATAATAATAATAATAATAATAATAATAGTATTACATGTTATTTCCTTGATGGCTGCCTGTGACTTGTTAAATGCCTTTGTCATTTTATTTAATTGATGGGGAAAAAATCCTCTGAGGTAGGTGGTATAATTATATTCATTTTCAGATAAAGAAACTGACATTCACAGAAGCGACCGGAACAAAGACACAGGGTTAATAAGTGGGCTAGCCAAGATTTAAGTTAGATCTGTCTGATTCCAAACATTGGCCTGTTCACCTCTACTTACCTTGCTAAGAAAAACCATAAGGTAATAATTAAAATAGAATAAATCATGCATATGAAAAAAGCAAACTATTTAGATAGGAATAGAAATGGTGTTAATACATATGTAAAGTGTCTATGTAAAAATGATTATACATTCTTTATATAAGTCATGCACACGGAAATATAGATAGCAAAACAGATTTTCTTTTAATTCTCACCCTCTGTATTGAAAGCATCAGCTAAAAATAAAAATAAAAAAAATATAGCAAAAGCTCAATGATCAGCCAAGAAGTACTGGATAGGTGGATAGGTCTGGAATACTAAATTAGCCTGTCAGCCCCTGTCACAATAGGTGTTCAATATCATGATGAAGCATGCCTGTGTTTAAACTAATAGTTTTGGCACCAACCTGATTAATTCTTAAAATAATCATAAAATCTACACATTATAAAAAAGAATAAGAATAAAAACTGAAAACTCTGGGCTGTTGCATTATAACTTGATTTTTAGCTTTTTAAATCATTTTACTTAGAAAGGAACAGTTTTCATAATTTAGGAACTGGTTCATTTGCTTGCACATTATGCTTAAGCTACCGAATATATTTGCTTAAATTCTTTTTTTAAAAATATTTTTATTTATTTCTAGGAGAGAGAGAGAGACAGCGTGAGCAGGGGAGGGTCAGAGAGAGAGGGAGACACAGACTTCGAAATAGGCTCCAGGCTCTGAGCTGGCAGTCAGCACAGAGCCTGACGTTGGGCTTGAACCCACGAACCGCGAGATCATGACCTAAGCGAAAGTCGGAGGCTCAACCGACTAAGCCACCCAGGCGCCCCTTGCTTAAATTCTTGAAAAATGTAACACAAATCACCAGAAGGAGAAGTGGCCTGACTGTCTTAAAAAACCAAAGCAAAACAAAACAAAAAAACAGGAAAAAAAATTGCTTTCACATCTCCTTCCAGTGCTCCAAAACCTACATGTAACTTTTCCATCAATTCAGAAATTTGACTCCAAATTCGTCTACAGCCTGACTTCACTTTACATGCCTCACTTTGTTTCCCTTCAGTCAAGCCAGCATCTTAATGGTGAAGCTGTGTCTGTATACACATCTAATTCCTGCTTCACATCATTGCTTATCTTATAACACACAATGTGTGTGTTTATATGCCATGTCTTCTCTCCTCCTCTTTATCCGCTGCAGATTCTCTTTAAGCCTTACCTGCCTCACAAGACACATTTTGAAGAGTTCTATTACCCTTATTATCTATTAAATTTAGAATCCTTATCACAAAGCATATTGTATTGAGTGTGTGTGTGTGCTTTTTTTTTTTGGAGGACACTTTAGCAATACAAAAGTAAAAATGTATAAATCCTTTAATCCAGTGTTACACACACATATAGATAAACTCTTGACTATCTGTATTTATATATGTAATAATATATATGATACATGCATATGCATACATACCAATTCTTATGTATGTATATATAATATATAATATGTATGTATACATATATACATGCAAAAACTTGGAAAATAACCTAAATAGGAGACTAGACAAATTTTACTTCCATATAGGGAGGCAGATATATAGATGAAGCTGGAAAGTATTAATAACTGATATTTACTATAAACACAGTGACAACTTCTTTGTGTTTTTTTCTTTAGTGCTCATAAAGATTTTACTAAAGTAAGTGCTATTATCATGCCCTTTTACAGATGAAATGTGGATATATGTTTATATTTGCATACACGAATTATGAAAGGATATGCCACTTGTTAAGAGTGGTTACCCATGGGGAGTGCAAGACTTGGTCTTCATTATTTGCCTTTCCATACTGGTTTTTTTTTTTTTTTAAATTATCTTTTTAAATGCATAATAAAAACAGAGGAAAATATCTGCTGTGTCTTTCCTTGTAGCCGGACTGTGAACCCTTTTTAGGAAGGAGCTCTGCTGTACCAAATTGTATTGATACATTCAGTAGATGTGCTGCTGGAGCACATATTTTCATTGCAGACAAAATAAAAACACAGATGCAGTTTTCATAAATATAAGTTCTTAGAAACAGCAAACAATTCTCTTATTTGGGGATATGATATTTTACTTATTTCATATTTGCAGAGTTGTAAAATAAATCAAATGCTTTTTAACAATCATGAAAGAACTTCTGAGGATTTGTTCAGGGTAGATACTTTGTGAGAATATAATATCCTTTGAAGTGATTCTGTCCTTGTTCAAATTATTTTTAAAGAACTTGTAAAGCATTATAAAATGCATTTGTATGTTTAAACTTTTAGAAATTTTTTACCTATATACCTGTATATTAAAGTATCAATTAGTTGCTTGTATAAGAGCCATTCAGAAAACCAAAACTCCTGTAAAGTAATTCAATATAATAATAATAATTTAATATGGAATATTAAGGTATTAGAAGGCCTGGGAAACCACCAGGGGAAGACAAGTTTACTTGCCTTAGGAAGTTTCCACTGTTTCTAGGTTTAGGGTTCAAAGGCAGGAGCTCAGGAGCTAGAGACACTAAGCTGAAGCTAGAACCTTGGGTCCCAGCTGTCTAGGGAGAACTAGAGCCATACCAGCTGGCAGAGAGGACACCAAAGTAGAAAGGGAAGGAAATACCCTGGTTCCTCTCTTCTGCCTAACAACTCTCTGCCAGTTCCTCTCATTGTGTGAAATGGGCCAGGAGTCAATTTGCAAGGGATCTTGGGAAATGTAGTTTACAGAGGTCAACCCCATTCCCCCCACCAGTTATGCAAAGGAGAGAGGAGACTGAGTTGGAAAAAAAAAAAAACATGCAAATAAGCTACATTGTTTGGAGTACTTACCATGATACACAGTAGCACCTCCCACTTCTCCCTCCCTCTTAGCTCCTTTCTTATAGAGACACTTTTACCTTTTTTAACCATTTCTTGTGTAGTTTTATTCATAGTTCTAAATAAAAGTCTGCACTGCTACTTGGTAATTTTATAAATTGATGTATTATATATTGGTTGTCGGTGATTATGGATAAAGATTTAGTTCTCTTATTTGCTCCTCCCTCATTCTTGCAATAGAATTATTGTAATAGAATTCTAGCATTTTAAAATGTAAATCAGCAGGCAGTGTTTACAACCCCATATGATGTAAATATTGTTTACTGCTAAACCAAGTATCATACTATGTTAACTTTTCTCATCTTGCAAACGTATTTGTTTGAAAGAATAATCATTGTTCTTTTATTTCATAATTCCTCATATTGTTAATTATTTTTTCTCATAGTCTTAATTCCATTCTGTGGCTCTCAAGTATCGTCTACCTTTTTTTTTTTTTTTTAAGTTTATTTATTTATTTTGAGAGAACAAGGACAGCGTGAGTAGGGAAGGTTCAGAAAGAGAGACAGAATCCCAAGCACACTCCACACTGTTAGTGCAGAGCCTGACCTGGGGCTCAAACTCATGAAATCGAGTGAGATCATGACCTGAGCCAAAACCCAGAGTTGGATGCCTAACCAACTGAACCACCCAGGTGCCCGTCATCTACCTTTCTAGTTTTTGTTTTGTTCTATTTTTTTGGGAGAATCTCCTTTTGGAGCCTCCTTTCTCTTGGCTCTGATCTGGATTGTTTGCTCTATAGTTTAGCTTTGTGCTGTCATCTGAGGCTCTGTGTTAGTAATTTCTTGCTGTGGATTCACTTTTCCTCTTTCTTATTACTTTGTTTTACTGTGCCGTAGTTGACAGGAAATCTTCTTGCTCCCACTTACTTTCTTCTCAGTATCCTTTCTTTCCTCCTATTTCCATATTAATAAATTCCCTTTCTCCTCATTCATTTTCTTTTACTCTATTTCATGCATTTGTATTTCATAAGCACTTAATCTGTGTCTGGACTGAGTTAGCAAATAGGAGCCATGATATTTATTGGCAACTTTACAGCACACTAATTAATTTCAAATAATTCTTTGGTTCAGGTCACTGAAATAACCCAATGTTCCAAATCTCTTTCACATTTGATCCAATCATCTTTTGCAGTCCCTACTGCATATTTTCTCACAGGAATGGATAAATTGCTTTATGTGGGTAATATTTTGAATTTTGGAGCATTTAAAAATTTTCCTAATTTATAAAAATAAGTTATGAGCCTCAGTCCTCATAAGAAACTATTCTGAAATTACACATATTTGACAAACAGTGACATTTTAAGTATCCTCCTCAAGGACAGATGTATTTGATAGGGAAAAATCTGTTATAACATGGCCGACAGGACTGATAAGGAAATCCCTTTCCCTGTTCAAAGACTCCCCCTTCCAGGTTCTTCTTCCCACCATGCTTGTCACATGCCAGATTACTAATGAGGAATGCGTAAGTAACAGGCTATCGGTTGTTCCCTCTTATGGTCTGGGCTCAGACCCCTGGAGAATGTTCTCCTCTGAGCCCATCCAGTGTAAAATAAACCTCCAGCCTTCCAAGATCTCCGAGTGCTGCTTGGTTCTTCCACCAAGTGGTCCAGACCAGTTTCTGTAATGTATTCACTCGTAGAGTCAGGAAACCTGGAAATCTTCTTTCTCACCTGTATCCTATAGGCCCCTTATCCGTGTTTGGCTTTCCACAGATTCTGTTGCCGGAAGTCAACCTTGGTTGGAAGTAGCAGAACAGTTTCTGACAAATCATCAGGTGAATAGTAGCCTAAGGCTACATCGCAGGCTAGAGTCCTTCACCTTACTTCCTCTGCTCAGGTCCGCATTTAATCATCTCATAGCATCACAGGAAGAAAGGTGAGTACGGAACCATGCTGGATAATATTTATTGAGAGTGATACCACATTCACATAACTTTTATTGTAGTGTGTTATTATAATTATTGTATTTTATTATTGTTGTTAATCTCTTACTGTGCCTCATCTATAAATTAAAATTTCTCATAGATGGCTGACTGATAGGGAAATTCCTGTCCCTGACCTAAGACTCCTCTTCTGGGTTCTTCTTCCCACCCTGCTTGCCTCGTACCAAATTACTAACGTGGAATGTGGAAGTAACAGACTTTAAATTGTTCCTTCTGCTTCCGCTGGGGGCTCATACCTCTGGACAGCCATCTCTCTGATACCGCTGGTATAAAATAAACCTGCCTTCCAAGATCTCGAGTGCCACTTGGTTCTTCTACCAGGTGATCCAGGCCAGTTTCTGTAACACTGTATGGACGGGGAAAAAACATAGTGTACATAGGGTTTGCTACTATCTGTGGTTTCAGGCGTCCCTTGTGGGGACTCTGGGAATGTAACCCCTCGGGATGAGGGGGGGAGGATGACTATAATGTCATTTGACCAAGTGCTCCATGAACTTGTATAAGGTTAACCAAATATGAGGTGTCCCTCCTTGGCTGTAACAGTCATTGAGGAAGTTATTGAACCAACCTTTATTTATATCCAGTTTCTCTACTTCTATATCTTGTTCTCAGTCTGAGAGCTGGAGTTGGCAAAACATAGCACATTTGAATTGTATGGGAGCCTTTTTTTTTTTACCCAAATGATTTCAGAGGAGTGTGTGTGCGTGTGTGCATGTTGCAGTGGAGCCGAGGGGGTAAGGGTGCTGAGGGCTGTGGTGCTGTCCGAGCTGCCAAATGAGCCCATGGCATTTCCTCGCCTAAAGACGGTTTAAAATTCAAATATTTCCCTGCCTAAGGAGTTGTTTTTCTTGATTTATGTTAGAGAAACCAAATTATATTCTTTTTTTTTTTTTTTTTTTTTACAAATAGTTTATTGTCAAATTAGTTTCTACATAACACTCAGTGCTCATCCCCAAAGTGCCCTCCTTCATGCCCATCCCCCCCTCCCCCCCACATCCATCAGTCCTCAGTTTTTGTCAGCATTCAAGAGTCTCTCATGGTTTGCCTCTCTCCCTTTCCCCCACCATTTCCGCCCTTCTTCTCCCCCTTGGTCCTCCGTCAAGTTCCTCCTAATCCTCCTATACGTGCAAACATATGGTATATGTCCTTCTCTGCCTGACTTACTTCTCTCAGCATAACACCCTCAAGGTCCATCCATGTTGCTACACATGGCCAGGTTTCATTGTTTCTCATTGCCATGTAGTATTCCATGGTATAGATAAACCACATCTTCTTGATCCATTCGTCTGTTGATGGACACTTAGGCTCTTTCCATGTTTTAGCTATTGTGGAGAGTGCTGCTATGAACATTGGGGTACATGTGCTCCTATGCCTCAGCATTTCTGTATCCCTTGGGTACATTCCTAGCAGTGCTATTGCTGGGTCATAGGGGAGTTCTATTGTTAGTTTCCTGAGGAACCTCCACACTGTTCTCCAGAGGGGCTGTACCAGTTTACATTCCCACCAACAGTGCAGGAGGGTGCCCGTTTCTCCACATCCTCGCCAGCATCTAGAGTTCTCTGATTTGCTCATTTTAGCCACTCTGACTGGCGTGAGGTGGTATCTCAGTGTGCTTTTGATTTGTATTTCCCTGATGAGGAGGGATGCTGAGCATCGTTTCATGGGTCTGTTGGCCACCTGGATGTCCTCTTTGGAGAAGTGTCTGTTCATGTCTTCTGCCCATTTCTTCACTGGGTTGTTTGTTTTTCGGGCGTGGAGTTTGGTGAGTTCCTTATAGATTCTGGATATTAACCCTTTATCTGATATGTCATTTGCAACTATCTTTTCCCATTCCGTTGGTTGCCTATTAAGTTTCTGGGTTGTTTCCTTGGCTGTGCAGAAGCTTTTAATCTTGATGAGGTCTCAACAGTTTATTTTTGCTCTCGATTCCCTTGCTTTTGGGGATGTGTCAAGTAAGAAGTTGCTGCAGTGGAGGTCAAGGAGGTTGTTTCCTGCTTTCTCCTCTAGGGTGTTGATAGTTTCCTGTCTCACGTTCAGGTCCTTTATCCATTTTGAGTTGATTTTTGTGCATGGTGTGAGAAAATGATCTAGTTTCATTCTTCTGCATGTTGCTGTCCAGTTCTCCCAACACCATCTGTTAAAAAGGCTGTCTTTTTTCCATTGGATATTCTTTCCTGCTTTGTCAAAGATCAATTGGCTGTATACTTTTGGGTCCACTTCTGAGTTCTCAATTCTGTTCCATTGGTCTATGTGTCTGTTTTTGTGCCAATACCATACTGTCTTGAAGATGACAGCTTTGTAGTAGAGGCTGAGGTCTGGGATGGTGATACCTCCCGTTTTGGTTTTATTTTTCAGTATTACTTTCGCTATTCGAGGTCTTTTGTGGTTCCATACAAATTTTTGGATAGTTTGTTCTAGTTTTGAGAAGTATGCTGGTGCAATTTTGATTGGAATTGCATTGAATGTGTAGAGTGCTTTAGGTAGTAATGACATCTTAACTATATTTATTCTTCCTATCCATGAGCATGGAATGTTTTTCCATTTCTTTGTGTCTTCTTCAATTTCCTTCATAAGTTTTCTATAGTTTTCATCATACAGATCTCTTGTAGAAACCAAATTATATTCAATAATTTCAGATACACACACCCATCTTAATACTTAATCTTTTTTAATATTGCTGACATACAGGGCTTCAGAATCAATTTGTGGGAATCACACATTCGTTAAAATGCTTTCTTTCACTAGTTAACTTTTATCATTCTTCGAAGAGCCAAATTAAGAGTAAAATTAACGGGATAACACAACGCCATAAGTGAGGCAGTGCGGTATGTTAGAAATAGCCCTCAGCCGAAGATTAAGCAGTTAGGCTCCAGTGAGATGTCTGTTACTCCTTTGTTTTTCAGTCTTTGCAAGACACTTGCTTTCCGCTCTGTTATTTATCATCCACAAGAAGAGGTAAATGAATGAAGTAGAATCTAAAGATCTCCAAAACTAATTTTGTAATTTCTCATTTTTTATTTTTTATTTATTTTTTTTTTTTAAATGTTTTATTTATTTCTAGGAGAGAGAGAGAGAGACAGCATGAGCAGGGGAGGGTCAGAGAGAGAGGGAGTCACAGACTGAAACAGGCTCCAGGCTCTGAGCAGTCAGCACAGAGCCCGACACGGGGCTCGAACCCACGAACCGCGAGATCATGACCTAAGCGAAAGTCGGACGCTTAACCGACTAAGCCACCCAGGTGCCCCGTGTAATTTCTCATTTTTTAAAAGTTAGGCTTATAACTGCCAGGCCAGTTCAGAAACACTCATGGACATAAGTAGAGAGACATTCATGGACATAACTGTCAAACACCCATTAATGTACAGATACACACATTTGAATGATTTTATAGTTTCAGGTAAGTGAAAAGCATAGATGATTTTTGTTACTGTATGTATTTCTTTTATATAAAAATATTACCTTTTTCTCTGTCTCTATTTCTGTCTGTTTATTTCTGTGTCTCTGTATCTATCTCTTTCTCTCTCTCTTTGTCCATACACAGAATGGCCAAATTAGTCAAAGTGCAGCCTTTTGAATTCTAACAAAAAGATAAGGGGTTAAATCTCCCTTCCTCCACTGCTCCAAGAAAATGGGTTCTAGAGAGAGAGAGAGCTGTTATTCTTAGCTTTGCTGAGGATGAAAAAATAGTACTTTACTTTATGTTTTTAAGTAAATGAATGTGGAGTAATGTATATAAAGGTCCCTGGTATATTTATTGCTATATGTCAGATGAACTGAAAACTTTTCAACAAATGGAAGAATTTCTCCAGATCATATTTAACTAAAAGTACCTGTTTTACTTCCTCTATGTGTATGTTTGGGGTGTGTGTGTTAATCTCATATTTAATACTGTTAATTTAATAGTAAAGATATTCTTTATTACATAATTATATATATAATTTGCTGTATATACATGAAATATTTAATATAAGATTCAATTATTTGTACTTTAAAAAATTATTCTCTTGGAAGTCTTGCCCTTATTGCCTTTGTAAAAGATGATAAAATGTACTTTGTTACACTGACAAATACCATTTTTCATGATAGGGCTAACAGCACAGCCACATCAAAAGATGAAATAAGAACATTTAGTTTGTGTAATGACCTGCATAATATGAAACTAACATTTTTATTCTGAACTATCCATGCTTTATTATGCAGGCTTTATTTTGACATAAACATTTTTTTTTAACACTCTTGCAAGACAGAATCAAAGATAGGAAAAGGGGTCAAGAAGGACATAAATTAGGATCAGTGACCCCAATTTGGTCTACTCCCAGTGGTCCATGTGGAATAATCAGAGGTTAAGGAAAGAAAAAAAAGAACTCCATGGAAGACTCTGAACTCATATGTACAGAACAAGATAAGATTCCCTGCAGATCTCTGTATTAGTTTGTCTCTCAAATTTTAAATCATCTTGATGGAACCACTTGACTTCAACATCAAATAAGATGCATTCATAAACACTATTTGTTCAGTTTGCTTCCGATCTACTACTTATTATAGCTTTACTAATCTTAAGTATACACAATTAAGAGCTTTAAGCAATGACAGGATACATTGTTTTGCTTTTTAAGTGCCTTATTTATTTGCTTGTGAAGATCTTAAAATTAGACATGTTAAAATATGGTGTGCTTCTTGACAGTTTTTATGGTAACTAGAGGTATAGAGGAAGTAATTTGCTGTGAAATATTTAAAAATCATAACAAATATATTTCCTTTAAAACTAGTTCTCCATAATATTATTATTTAGGTTTATTTCCTTTTGTGGTATTTTGTCATGGTCCTGTCTTATATAATATGAATAGAAGATTGACTTTTTACAAAATATAAAAGACAGTTAATTTCATTGCAAGTACTTCTTGGGGCACCTGGGTGGCTCAGTCAGTTAAGCATCCAACTCTTGATCTCTCAGCTCAGGTCTTGATCTTAGGGTTGTGAGTCAAGCCCTGTGTTGGGCTCTACACCCAGCATGAAAAAAGAAAATACTTCTTGATAAAAGTCTATGCCCAATTAAACTACATGTGTACTCCTACAAATAGCATCTCAATAATTTTTTTCTAGTCATAGCATCTCAGTGCTCTACTACTTGAAGGTTTTTTGGTAAATATTTTGTACTTAGACTTAAAGCTTTACATTTGCTGATAAATGTAGGCTAAACATCAAAATCCTAAAGATATTAGAAGCAGAGAATTGGGCCAAATAGATGTTTTAATTCTACCAATAGGACCTGAGTTTTGTGTTGTTCTAGTTTGCACTATATGTCACAGTTTCCAAAGAAAGCCAGAAAGAGAAGTTGATCACTTACTCAGTAGTTTTACTAATTATTTGTGGAAAGGATCTGTGTATCCAAGTATTGCTTTTTTTTTTTAATGTTTATATTTTTTTTTTGAGAGACAGAGAGAGAGAGAGAGAGAAACAGGGAGAGAGGGAGACCAAAGATGTGGGGCTCAAACTTACGAACCATTGAGATCATGACCTGGGCCGAAGCCTGTAGCTTAACCAATTGAATCACCCAGGTACCCCCTATATCTAAATATTTCACAGGAAGAAGGAGGAGAAGAAATCAAATGATTGAAAGAGAACCTAGAACATTTAATAAAACAAAGATTTTCTCAGAGAAAAATGTGGGTGAAGTAAGAGACACTAGGGTTAACAAAAAACAAGAAGTCATAGGGGGATGTTCAGGAAAGAAAGTAAACTTTGAGTCTGAGAAATTATTAATATAATATGAGAAGTTTATAAGGAAGAACAATGAAAATTGCTTTATAGAAAGTACGTTTCATATCCAGCTGGACAGTCATGGAGGAATACGTGCTTCACCCTGCAGACGTCGGAATTTTCCTGACTCCCGGCGGTCTGACACAACACACACACATCTCCACTCCAGACTTGCTTTTACTACCATATATTTCATCCTTGCCTCCCAAGTTATTACCATGATAATTGTTGAATTTCTCATTACAGAAAACCAGCCTTTCATAAATATTATATGAGGCTATTATTGGCAGGCACAGTGTCAGTTTTTTAAGAAATATGGAAATTCTGTAATTTGAGGTGATTCATTATTTATCTTTTTTATAATTTTAATGAATACAAGTGTCTCTTATTCATTAAAAATAGAACAACAAAAATATCCATCTAGCCATTATCCTCTTGATTGATCTGCCTCATTAAGCTAAAGATCCAGGCAGAGCACCTGAAAGCACCTTAATTCTTCCTCAAAGATCATCATCACACTAAAATTATTTGCTTCTGGAAATCATTAATTTCATTTTATGGATGTGAGGATTTTTTTTTCTGGATTGAGGTAAATTAACATTCCTTTTTACTCACCCCATTCAAGGAATTCTTAGTAGTAAAGCAGAAAGAAATGGCACATGTGAAACATCATTCATTTCATCCTTGGGGAAAGACAGTTCTAAGGAAAGTGAGGGGAGTAAGTTGATTTGGGTTTTTGATCCCCTTGGAGGAGTGATGGCCGAGATATTTTGTTTTATTTGACAGTAAATACATAGCTCTATATGTTACTAGCGCATTCCAAAAGGTATTAAAATGGTCACTTAACTGCTCATTGTTATTTAAATACTGGAAATTCCTGGGATTGATACTTGTGCCCCTGTATCACCTTTTAAGGAGCCTCTGGGCCTCTACAGTATTGCCTTTCTCTGGTGGTTAGAATGAACAGTCACTCCTAACTAAACTCAAATCAGTCTCCAGGGACTGCTGTTTTGAGGATTAGGAAAGAACAACATTTAAAGATGGATTGGTGATAGGAAAAGATTTCAGTTATTATAAAGAAAACACACAACTTTTAAAGAAGTATTCTTTCAGTTCTCACTTGTGTAAGTTTTTTTTTTAAATAACTGAACGTACCGAATGAAGGCAATTGCTTTCTCTCACAATTATCCTTCAGATGAGAGGATGTGTCCTTAAGAAGATTCTCATATAATATGTCTCAATCATTTTGTTTTGATCTACAAAGTTCAGGTTTGCTTGAAACGATTTCAAACTGTGCTAGATTTTGATGTTTTAAAAAAATCTAATCTTATGGATAAAAAAAGGAATGAAATATGAAATAGATTTTATAATTATTCCTAGAGGTCAGGTCTTAAAATTGCAAGTATTGGATATGCTGTAAATGAGTCTTTTGACAGTTACTTGAAAATAATTTGCAGAATGAAAGACTTTGTCATTTGCAAGTGGATCCTTCGTTCCTTAGAATTTAGGAGAACAAAGTGCTAAACCCCAGATAGGTTTAGGACTGACTATCTTCAGAGAGAGTGGTGCTTATATTCAGCATCTCCTCTCTTCAGTCTCATTTCACACTAAGTATCAAGACACTTTTCTTGTCTTATGTTACTATCTCTGCACACACCATTTTCTTTTAAATCTTCCTTGTACTTTGAAACACTTAAAAGTATAAAACTACATGCTGTGGAAAAGATTAATACTTCTAACATCACTGTAATGGTGGTAATGGTAATGCTGTCTAAAATATATGTGAAGAGGGGAGCCTCAGTCGGTTGGGTGATCAACTTCGGCTCAGGCCATGATCTCACGATTCGTGGGTTCGAACCCCACGTCAGGCTCTGTGCTGACAGCTCAGAGCCTGGAGCCTGCTTCAGATTCTGTATCTTCCTCTCTCTCTGACCCTCCCCTGCTCACACTGTCTCTCTCTGTCTCTCAGAAATAAATAAAAAAACATTTATATATGTATATATATATGTGTGTGTGAAGCATCTGAATGAGAGTGGAAAATAACATTTCTGAAAGACTCTTCTAAGAGTTTTCTGAAGCCATGTTGTCCAATTTGGTAGCCACTAGCCTCGTGAGCCAATTTAAATTTCAATTAATGAAAACTAAATTTAAACATTCAGTTCCTTAGTTGTACTGGTCACATTTCAAATGCCCAAAAGCCACATGTGGCTAGTGTCTACCCTATTAGATAGAGCAGATATAGAGCAATTCTATCAGTGCAGATGTTCTCTTGGATGACACTATACCAGAGAATAATTTTATTTAAAATTTTTTTTTAATGTTTTATTTATTTCTGAGAGAGAGACAGAGTGAGACAGGATGAACAGGGGAGGGTCAGAGAGAGAGGGAGACACAGAGTCTGAAACAGGCTCCAGGCTCTGAGCTGGCTGTCAGCACAGAGCCTGACATGGGGCTCGAACCCATGAACTGCGAGATCATGACCTGAGCTGAAGTCAGACACTTAACTGACTGAGCCACCCAGGCGCCCCAGAGAGAAAAATTTTAAATGTTTGGGTAATTGAAATAATAATGTAAATAGATACTTGACTAGAAAATTTATATGTCTGTATTTCAAGCTCAAATGTTCAAAACATTTTGGGATAAAATGAGGTTATTTTATATTTGTGCACACATAGTAATGTATTTAAAATATAAATTGTGTTTATTTTATTAAAAGTCAGTACCTTGAATCCTCCATGCAGTTTGTTAATTTGGGGACAAAGCTGATATTGACACCAAATTTTGAAAAGCAAGTATTAAAGTCACTCAGTTTAAGACAGTGAATATAGGATTTCATATTTAATGAAAGTTTTACCACTTTCATAATCCTTGATTTCATTTTATCGTGACATTTACTACTATAGGCTTCTGTTTTACAAAAGGCCCCAGGGGCACCAAATAACATGTTATATGAAAATGTAATATGGAATAGTAAAATTTCTGTTTAAGGAAGAGTAGAATTGTATTGCCTTTAAAATATTTGCTCCCTGGACCTGATAAGCAATCCTTACAAAATAGTGGCCTCTCTGACCAGTGGATATAAAGCTGAGTATTAATGGAATTTAGGAAAAAAATATAGAAGACTGTTTTCTAAATTTAAAAACATAAACCTGTCTAGCATTCTAGTCAGAAGTCCAGAAGTTGTTTTTGTTTGTTTGGTTCATTGTTTGGTTGATTTCTGCAAGTAGATTTCTTTGGTGATATGGTTTCCTGAAGGTTGCTGGCATTACATTTTGCTTTAATATTTGTGTGAGGAAGTAAAACGATTGATTTCTCAGGGTTCTCACCATCTCCTTCTGCATGTGGATCCCTTAGCTTCAGTTCTCTCTTCTAGTTTCTGAATTTAGAAAGGAGAACTTTTCAGTGCAAGTCTTTAGAGAAGAGCAGTCTTCACTGTGGAAGTCCTTGTGTGCCTGCTGGCTGGAGGGTGGCCCATAGGTGTGGAGGGGAAGCTGGGGAAGAAGTGGCATCTCAGGAAATGTGTAGGTACAAGGAGGATGTTCTGCAGGAGGAACCTTCATTGACCAATATTAATTGAGCCCCAGCTGTTTTACTATGTACTCTGTAGGGGCTCCACGTAAAACAGCCAGCTAACAGGTTTCTATGACTCTGTAGAGTTAACCGTCAAGAGAAGGCAAGATGGGCAAAGGAGGAAATAATCCAATAGTTTAGGGATTGAAGATAGCATTGCTTTTGATGCCTATGACTTCAAAAGGACTTAATAACCAAGGGAAAACACCAAAAACAAACAAACAAGCCCCCATCTTTTCTTGATCCTCTTTAAGGTCTGAGCACCTTTCATTAATTGTCTTATTTAGGCTTTACTGCAGCCTTATGAGGGCCGTATTATTTTCAGGTAGCAAATCAACCAAGATGTAAGGAAGTTAGGTAATTACCTGAAAATCACATAACTGGCGAGGTATGTTTTTTATTTTTTAAAGGAGAAAAATTTTGAATTTGTTTAAGAGAGAATCTTTGGAGATTTGTATACAGGCCCATAGTTTCAAAATTATGGAGATTTTTAGAGGAGGCAAGTAATTACATGAGAGAAATCAGAAGATTCGAAAGAAGATTATACTTCATCAAATTCAGACATTCCTTATAGTGAGAAATAGCTGGTGTTGATAGCAAATGGGGTTTTTGTTTGTTTATTTTTTTGCATATGAGGAAAGCCAGATTTATGTGTGTATATACACACACACAGGAAAGGACTTAGAGAAACATAAAATGTTAAAGACTAGAGAGAAGGTAAAGAGATTAGGGAAAATATGGCTGGTCAGAGTCAAGATGAGATAGAAACTAGGGTTCAAAGTGGAAGATAAAGGATCTGGACTGTATCCTTTAATAAGAAGTAAGGTGGTCAGTCACGGAATGAGGAGGAATTGATCAAGGAAATGAAGGTATTCTTCAGGGAGTTAGCCCTTTTCCAGTATTCATGCAGACCAGTATTTCTAACCTGGTGCAAGGCAGAATAGTGGCACCATGTTAATGGACCTGAAGAGAAAATGGAAGATATCAGCAGGTGACATCCTATGAAGTGAATTGTTAAGCCTGCGCCTGAACAAGAGTTAGATACTTGCTTCAGAAAGAGAATTTATTTCTTCAACTCTGCATATACTTGAAAAGCAGTTAAAAGTAGTAAATGACAGGGGCACATGGGTGGCTCAATTGGTTAAGCATCTACCTCTTGGTTTCGGCTCACGTCATGATCTCTTATTTCGGGAGTTTGAGCCTTACTTCTGGCTCTGTGCTAATAACATGGAGCCTGCTTGAGATTCTCTCTGTCCCTTTCCCTCTCTGCCCTTCCCCTGCTCAGTTGTTCTGTCTCAAAATAAATGAACTCAAAAAATTTTTTTAAAAATAATAATAAATGACTGATTGACCAAGACGTTATTCTTTCCAATTGGGAAAATGGAAATATGGTATTTCCTTAGTTATGTATGTGATGAATAAAGATTCTGTTACATTTTAGAAGATCCTTGTGTGAATTTAGTCTCAGTTTCAACTAAACAAAAGGAAAGCTAATTTCATGGTAAGGTCTTTTCTAATACTTTGAAGACTTAGGGAAACAGAATTTTATGAATTAACTTATAATTGAACAAATAAAAAATAGAGATAAATAGAAGGGCAAATTCTAAATTCAAAATAATGCAAAATCTTGCTACATAAGTTCCAAATATTATTTGTTTCGGCAAGTTGTTTCCCTTTCTTGTCTGTCTTTCTCACTTTTCTTCTTTTATGTATTTTTTTCTATTATAGTTTATTGCCAAGTTGGTTTCCATATAATACCCAGTGCTCATCCCAACAAGTGCCCTCCTCCATGCACATCACCCCACCCTCGCCTCCTCTCCCCCTCTCCCGTCAGCCCTCAGTTTGTTCTCAGTATTCAAGAGTCTCTCATGATTTGCCACCCTCCCTCTCCCCAACTATTTTTTCCCTCTTCCCCTCCCCCATGGTCCTCTGTTAAGTTTCTCCTGTTCCACTTAGGAGTGAAAACATATGGTATCTGTCTTTCTCTGCCTGACTTATTTCACTTGGCATAATACCCTCGAGTTCCATCCACATTGTTATGAATGGCCAGATTTCGTTCTTATTGCCATGAAGTATTCCACTGTATAGATAAACCAAATCTTTGTGATCTGTTCATCAATTGATGGACATTTAGGCTCTTCCATGATTTGGCTATTGTTTTGAGTGCTACTATAAACATTGGGGTACATGTACCCCTATGCATCAGCACTCCTGTATCCCTTGGGTAAATTCCTAGGAGTGCTATTGCTGGGTCATAGGGGAGTTCTGTTGTTAATTTTTTGAGGAACTTCCACACTGTTTTCCAGAGGGGCTGCACCAGCTTACGTTCTCACCAAAGGGTAGGAGGGTGCCCATTTCTCCACATCCTCACCAGCATCCCCTGGTGTCTCCTGATTTGTTCCTTTTAGCCACTCTGACTGGCATGAGGTGGTATCTCAGTGTGGTTTTGATGTGTATTTCCCTGATGGTGAGGGATGCTGAGCATTGTTTCATGTGTCTCTGGGCCATCTGGATGTCCTCTTTGGAGAAGTGTCTGTTCATATCTTCTGCCCATTTCTTCACTTGGTTATTTCTTTTTTGGGTGTGGAGTTTGGTGAGTTCCTTATAGATTCTGGATATCAACCCTTTATCTGATATGTCATTTGCAACTATCTTTTCCCGTTCCATCAGTTGTCTATTAGCTTTATTGATTGTTTCCCTTGCCATGCAGAAGCTTTTTATCTTGATGAGGCCCCAATAGTTCAATTTTGCTCTTGATTCCCTTGCTTTTGGGGATGTGTCAAGTAAGAAATTACTGTGGTTGAGGTCAAGGAGGTTTTTTCCTGCTTTCTCTTCTAGGGTTTTGATGGCTTCCTGTCTCACATTCAGGTCTTTTATGCATTTTGAGTTTATTTTTGTGTATGGTGTGAGAAAATGATCTAGTTTCATTCTTCTGCAGTTGCTGTCCAGCTCTTCCAGCACCATCTGTTCAAGAAGCTGTCTTTTTTCCATTGGATACTCTTTCCTGCCTTGTCAAAGATTAGTTGGCCATACATTTGTGGGTCCAATTCTGGGTTCTCTATACTATTCTGTTGGTCTATGTGTCTGTTTTTGTGCCAATACTATACTGTCTTGATGATTACAGCTTCATAGTAGAGACTAAAGTCTGGGATGGTGATGCCTCCTATTTTGGTTTCTTCTTTAATATTACTTTGGTTATTCGGGGTCTTCTGTGGTTCCATACAAATTTTAGGATAATTTGTTCTAGTTTTGAGAAGAATGCTGGTGCAATTTTGATTGGGATTGCACTGAATGTGTAGATTGCTTTGGGTAGTCATGACATTTTAATAATATTTATTCTTCCGAGCCATGAGCATGGAATGTTTTTCCATTTCTTTATGTTTTCTTCCACTTCCTTCATAAATTTTCTATAGTTGGCATCATACAGATCTTTTACATCTTTGGTTAGGTTTATTCCTAGGTATTTGATGTTTTTTTCTGCAGTTGTGAATGGGATCCGTTTCTTGATTTTTCTTTCTGTTGCTTCATTATTGGTGTATAAAAATGCAACCGGTTTCTGTACATTGAGTTTGTACCCTGTGACTTTGCTGAATTCATGGATCAGTTCTAGTAGGCTTCTGGTGGAGTCTGTTGGGTTTTCCGCATAGACTATCATATTGTCTGTGAAAAGTGAACATTTGGCCTCATCTCTGCCAACTCTGATGGCTTTTATTTCCTTTTGTTGTCTGATGGCTGATGCTAGGACTTCCAGCAATATGTTAAACAACAGTGGTGAGAGTGGACATCTCTGTCGTGTTCCTGATCTCAGGGGGAAAGCTCTCAGTTTTTCCCCATTGAGGACGATGTTGGCTGTGGGCTTCTCATAAATAGCTTTTATGATGTTTATGTAATTTCCTTCTATCCCTAGTTTCTCGAGGGTTTTTATTAAGAAGGGATGCTGTATTTTGTCAAATGCTTTTTCTGTATCTATCGACAAGATCATATGGTTTTTATCTTTTCTTTTGTTGATGTGATGTATCACATTGATTGATTTGCGAATATTGAACCAGCCCTGTAACCCAGGAATGAATCCCACTTGATCCATGGTGGATAATTCTTTTTATATGCTGTTTAATTCGATTTGCAAATACCTTGCTGAGGGATTATTGAATCTGTATTCATCATGGATATTGGCCTGTAGTTCTCTTTTTTTTCTGGGTCTGTGTCTAGCTTGGGAATCAAAGTGATGCTGGCTTCATAGAATGAATCTGGAAATTTTCCTTACATTTCTATTTTTTTGGAATAGCCTGAGAAGAATGGGTATTAACTCTGATTTAAAAGTCTGGTAGAATTCCCCAGGGAAGCCATCTGGCCTAGGGCTCTTGTTGGGAGATTTTTGATAAGTGATTCAATTTCTTTACTAGTGATGGGTCTTTCAGATTTTCTATCTCTTCCCATTTGAATTTTGGTAGTGCATGGGTGTTTAGGAATCTGTCCATTTCTTCTAAGTTGTCTCGTTTGTTGGCATATAATTTTTCATAGTATTTCCTGATAATTGCTTGTATTTCTGGGGTTTGGTTGCAAAAGATTGATTTTTACTCATGATTGTGTCTATTTGGGTGCTCTCTCTTTTCTTTTTGAGAAGCCTGGCTAGAGGATTGTAAATTTTGTTTATTTTTTCAAAAAACTAACTCTTGGTTTCAATGATCTGTTCAACTGGTTTTTTTTTTTGTTTTTTTGTGTTTTTTTGGATTCTATATTGTTTATTTCTGCCTGATCTTTATTATTTGTCGTCTTCTCCTGGGTGTGGGATGCTCTTGCTGCTCTGCATCTAGTTCTATCAGGTGCGCTGTTAGATTTTGTATTTGCGCTTTTTCTAATTTCTTGATATAGGCCTGTATTGCAATGTACTTTCCTCTTAGGACTGCCTTTGCTGCATCCCAAAGTTTGGATTGTTGTATTTTCATTTTCATTTGTTTCCATATATTTTTAAATTTCTTCTCTAATTGCCAGATTGGCCCATTCATTCTTTAGTAGGGTGTTCTTTAACCTTCATGTTTTTGGAGGTTTTCCAGACTTCTTCCTGTGATTGATTTCAAGTTTCATAGCATTGTGATCTGAAAGTGTGCATGATATGATCTCAATTCTTTTATATTTCTTGAGAGCTGCTTTAAGACCCAGTATGTGGTCTGTCTTAGAGAATGTACCATATGTACTCAAGAAGAAAGTGAATTCCATAGCGTTAGGATGTGGATTTCTAAATATATCTGTCATATCCATCTGTTCCAGTGTATTGTTCAGGTCCTTTGTTTCCTTAGTGATTTTCTGTCTAGTTGATATATCCATTGCTAAGTGGAGTATTATAATCCCCTGCAATTAGCACATTCTTATGAATAAGATAGTTTCTGTTTTTGATTAATTGTTTTATGTATTTGGGTACTCCCGATTTTGGTGCATAGGTGTTTATGATTATTAGCTCTTCCTGATGGATAGCCCCTGTAATTATTATATGATGCCCTTCTTCATCCCTTTTACTGCCTTTAATTTAAAGTCCAATTTGTCCGATATAAGTATGGCTACTCCAGCTTTCTTTTGACTTCCAGTTGCATGATAGATACTTCTCCATCCCCTTATTTTCAATCTGAAGGTGTCCTCAGGTGTAAAATGAGTCTCTTGACAACAAATAGATGGATTTTTAAAAAATCTATTCTGATACTCTATGTCTTTTGATTGCCTTTTTCAAGCCCAACAATTAATTTTATGACTATTGTTCTAAATTCTTGGTCAGTTATGTTGCTTATATCTTTTTTGACCAGTTCTTTAGCTGTCACTTCTTCCCGGAATTTCTTTAGAGGGGAGTTCTTCCATTTTGTCATTTTGACTAGCTTTCTGTGTCTTGTTAGTTTTAAAAGCTTGTTATGCACTCTACACCTGTGAGTATTGCTGTATTAAAGGAGGCTTATTGACTGTCCAGGGCCTGTCCATTCAGGAAAGGTTCTTTTAATGGTGTCCCTTGGTCTCTCTTGTGCGTTTGGTTATTTTATTTCCCTACTCATAGTGATATTTGGGACTCTCCACCATGTGTACTTTGGCTTGTTTCTTGAGGTAGCCCTATGAGGCTGTCTTTTTAGTGGACTCTCTTTTCCTTCCAGACTCTTGTGGTTCAACATCTTTTGACTTCAACCCTTCTTTGTTTGATAGATGCCGGTGGGAAGTACAGAGCTCCCTACTTCTCCACCATCTTGCCTCCCCCCTCTTTTTTGTATTTTTAAAATTTATGCTATCAGTTTCTGTTAATGCCATAAATATAAGTATCAGTGCTACCTAATATATGGTGATTCCAAAACCAGTTTAATTTTTGAAGTCAGAAGTTAATATTGATTCCCTTAAAGTAAAAACAACACATCATATCCCATAGTAGAATACTTAATTTTTTTATTCCGTCTTTACAGGCTTTCCAGAGCAATGTAGTAGAAAAAAGAAATTTTCTGTATATCCTTGCTGAAATAATGAGTTTTCATTAAAATGATATATGAATAGTATTTTGGAAATTTTAAATTGATCAAATTTTTATTTTTTCCAGTGTAAGTCTTTATTGGATTCATATTTTGAGCACTACAGTATTTTTCAATCAAATAAGACAATAAGAAAAAAAATTTGAACATAATAAAGGAGTAGCCACCCAATGGCCTGGTGCGTTGGCAGTTTGATGGATCTGATGATCGTATTTTTAGGTGAATCAAAACTGGTTGACCCAAGTGTGCTCAACTCTCACAGATTTTCTATTCTGAAATTTTGGAGACCACAACTTCTTAAAATAGTTAGGTCTATTTTAAACCTAAAAGGGGTTTCAAGGCTTACTTCACCTGAACCAAATTCTCAATTCCCACACAAAGCAGACTCATTACTCAGGTCATCTTGAATACATGTCAAGATTTTCAGAGTCCTGGAAACAAAGGTAAACCTGGCTGACCTTCAGGATTTATATATATAGGCCCCTAAGGCATAGAGAGCCAAAGTGCCCCAAAATGGAATCTGCACAGGGCTTTGGAGGCCAGATGAAGAATTTATAACAAAATGGAGAGAGAGTTTGTGTTTCTTATCCATCTTTTTATATACTGTGGCTTATTTTAAAGTTCCAGGTGTTAAGCCCCACTGATTGTAAGAATTTGTAAGATTATACCCCGCTGGTTTTCAAAGCCAGATGTTTTAGGGATTCCCTTGCTTGGATTCCTGGTGTGGGGGTCTGTCTCTTTCCTCTCAATACTCCAGTGGTGTTCCTCCCTCCTGTGGACAGTGCTGGAGGTCCCTTTAGCTCCTGACCACATCTTCTTCACTCTTCCTACCCCTTTGATGTGACCTCTTGTCTACATTTAGCTGTGGAGAGTCTCTTCTTCTGGTCCTCATGCTGTTTTGCCCTGATGTGGGTCGAATCTGTGGGAGAGATGAGCTTAGGGTCCTCCTACTCTTCCATCTTCCTCAGAAAGTCTGCTATGGCTTATTTTAGACTATGAAATGTCGTAAATGTCACCTACTGGACAGGACTTTAAGATTAATAATAAGTAACATTTGTTCAGCATGATGTGTTTAACAAGCACTATCTACCTAAACCCCACAACATTCCATGAAACAGATGCCATTATCATCCATATTAATGAGGAAATTCAGGCTTAGACAGGTTAAACAACTTGCTGGTGAGATTATCTGACTTGATATTCTTAAGTTACAGATGAGGACTCTGAAACTAAGAGATGAGAATTAGTCTCTCTGTAGAAGACTGGGTTGCCGTTAAATCTGGACTCCTTCCCTCTGCTGTGTGACTTTGCAGAACCACAGGGGGGCAAAGTAAATTTCCCTTTCCCACTGATGCTGGGTCTGACACTATAACTTCATTCAGCCAACACAATTTTAGCAGAACACTGAGAAGAGCATGCTGTAATAGCTACTTCCCTTCCCCCTTGACCCTGCCCAGTTGGCCTGCAGACCTTGGAAATAGAAAAATCAATGTCTTTTTAGGCCATTGTGTTTGGAGTGGTTTGTTCAGAAACATTATTGTGGGAATAACTTAATAATACACCATCCTTGGTTAATTCACTTATTTTAGATAAATTAATGTTAATAATGAACAGAAGCCAAATGCAAGCTAAAGAAAACCTGAGTTATCAAGTAAGGAAGCAAGAAGTAAACCAAGAACCCAAGTTCTCTTCAGTTAAAATAAGAAGTACTTTTTTATTCATTGTAAAAACCACATGTAACCTGTATTAAAGTATGAATAATGGGAAAAATACTTAGAAATAACCACTCTTTTGAAATACTGCTAGCACACACTCATTTTATACATTATACTCCAAATGAACTCATAAATTTGCCTAATAGTAATTACTTTGCATATGTAATTTTACATCATGAGTTTCCACTTGTAATTATAAAGTCTTACCCTATTTCTATAGATCTTATAAACTTAGTTTTTAATGGATGCTACATTAAGTGAATTAATCATAATTTACAATTTGATTATTTCCTGAGAATATGTTCTGTGCTTGTTCTGAGCTAGAATTACTGATTAAACAGTGTAGACTTTTAGCTCATGTTGCCAAATTGCTTTCCAAAATGATTATAAAAATTAAGTGTCACCAGCAGTATGTGAAAGTAATGCTACTTCACTGCTGTTTTAATGTAAAATTTTTCATATTTATTGAGTTTCAACACTTTCTTAAATTTTAAAGCCAATATTTACTTAAAAATGTGCTATGTCTTTTTGCAAATTACATGTTCACATCATTTTATCATTTAACTAATGAATTTTTTACTGTTTTTTCTAAATTGCATGGTTTTTTTAAACATAAAAAACTCTTCTTTGCCATTATCCTCAGATTTATTGATGATTTTATTTGTCTTTGAAAGACAACCTCAGATGGATATTTGGGGGAAGAAATTATAGGTATTTGCATAGGCTATCTCTAAAACACTTTACTTGCTTGCTTTATTTATTTATTTATTTATTTATCTATGTGCAAAAAACATGATTTTATTAAAGCATAGAGACAGGACCCATGGGCAGGAAGAGCTGACTTGAGATAGTGAGGAGTGATGGATTATATACTTGGGAGCTGGAGGAGGTAAAGGCAAGGGGAAGTTTCCAAAGGGATTTTCATGTGCTAGAGAAGACTCACAGGATACGGGAGGCCTCACTACTGTTAAGTACTTTATTTTAAATAGAGTTATTTTGGCTTATGGTGGGAGGTATGGAACTAATCTGATTTTCCCCCCAAACTTCAAAGTACTTAATTTCGATAATATTTATTAAATACACTTTCTATTCCGCATAGTTTCATGATGTCTCGTTTAGCATATGTTAAATTGTTAAGTAGGTAATTCTCTCTTCTTAGGTTAACTCCTCTATTCCATAGCTATTCATTACTGAACTTTTAAAGAACATACGTGGCACTTCCTTTTATTTCCTGGTGTTCTGCACAGGAGGCAGTCAGTAAATGTTTATTGTTGTTGACACTGGAATAAAACATGGAGAAGAGGAAAATCTCTAATACTCCATTTGATACTCCATGTCTGCTACCCTGACTTAAGTCAGCAGTACCAGAAGGCATTTTCTACTTTAAATAATAAGATATTAGTTATGTGATAACCTCTGAGATATAAATGAATCTTGGGGCACCTGAGTGGTTCACTTGCTTAAGCATCTGAGACTCTTCATTTTGGCTCAGGTTATGATCTCACAGTTGTGAGATTGAGCCCTGTGTTTATCTCTGGGCTGAGCATTGAGCCTGCTTTGGATTCTCTCTCTCCCCATCTCCCTTCTGCCCCTCCCCTGATATTGCATGCACCTTTGCACTCTCTTTCAAAATAAATAAGTATACATTTAAATGAATCTCACAGGTGAGTCCAGGTGCTGAACACTGAGACTTTGAGACTTCAGGATGTAATGGATAGGAAAGAACATGGTCAGAGGATTTGGAAAAGATTCATAGAAGTAGCCTCTGGAACAAAAAAAATAATCGGAGTTTTAGAAAAGGCTGAGACGAAGAAAAAAATAAAAATTGAAATCAGGAAGGTTGTTAAGGAGCATGTTTTAGTTTTTTTGTATGTCAAAGAACATCAGTAGTAAGGTAAAGCAATTTAAGATTCTGTTTTATTTTTCTTTCTTATTTGCATTTAAAAAAATCTCTCTTTTCACGTAATATTTAGCAGTAAAAACTGTTTAAAACTCAAAATAAATTCTCTTAGAGACAAAGGGGAAAAAGAACAACTCACTAAAGTCCATCCTTAGTGTGTCTGAAAGATCAAAGTCTGAGTCCTGGTAACAAAGTGGGCCAGATAAACCAGTCCCGAAAGCCCAGAGAAAAACAGCAAGACAAAGCTTCAGAGCCTTCCCAGTGCAGAGGTGATGTAGTGGAGATGTGAGCTGGTGGGGAGACAGCTGTATGTTTTGGATTTGTTTCCTCTTTCCCTTCCTTTATGCATGGCTCTCCATTCTATGTTCTTTTCCTATTTTCCTCTCCAGCATTTCCTGCATGTTGAGTGTGTTTACCTCATGGGTCTCTTTTCAATTTAGGATATTTTGCTGACTGATACCAACTATATGCAAATGATCTACAAATTTATGGCTCTGAATTCTCCCCTTTAATTACCTTAAATATCTCACACATTGCTTCATGAGAATTTTTGTGAGTGCGCCACCGACAATTCAGATTGAGTATTTTTTTTTCATAGCCAAATTCAGTATTCTTCACCATTCTTCATCAGCTACTTTTTCTATATCCCCTGTCTTAATTAATAACTTCAGCAGCCATACAGTCACTCAAGCAAGAAATATTGTAGCTTTCCCAATTCCCTTCTGCTTCATACCTCAAATTCAAAAGTTCACATTCCATATTCAGGCCAGTCTTACTCTTTGAAATGTCTCTGAATTCAGTCTTACAGTGGCTCCCATTTTGATGACCCATTTAAAGTATTGCCTGGAGGGCTACAGCAAGTTTCTATTTTACTCATCTTTATCGTTTTCATATGTGATTCATTCTCCCTTGTGCTGGACATATTTCTTTAAAACAAATGGGCATTGAGGAGGGCACTTGTTGGGATGAGCAGTGAGTGTTCTATGTAAGAGATGAATCATGAGAGACTACCCCCAAAACTAAGAGCACACTTTACACATAGTATATTAGCCAATTTGACACTACATTATATTAAAAAAAATAAAATGAACGCCTGATGATGATTAATATTGGCATTTGTCTACTGTATAAAATCCAAGATGTGGTGTCCACCTACTTTTTCAACCTTATTAATTGCCACACACATTCATGCTTTCTAAACTTAAGCCATGCCAGGCTGTTTTCCTTTTCTAAGTAATGTTGTGCTGAGTCAGTTTCTATAACTCTATGAGTGTTTCCAATAAACTCATAAAGGTAGAATTAATCCTTCTCTCTTTTATTTTCCCATAGCACATTTTCTTACATTGAGTAACTCTCAGAGTTGTTTTTACAATAGTGGTATTCATCTGTGTAGCTTCAGAAACACACACTAATTGAAGGGAGAACCAGCGGGATGTCTCCATCCCTGTACCCTCAGGTGCCTTCTCTAAAATGTATCGCAGCAGTTTGCACATAGGAGGTGTCCTGTAAATGTGCTTTATTGAATTGAATGTTGCCTTCTGTTTACCTAAAATACTCCACTTTGAGCTCTAGCTCTCATGTAGTCCCCTTTCCAGGGCTTGAAACATCAAAACCCATGTGTATGCACATAGAAGATAACTCAAACAATATAAAAAAAAATTCTTACCTGTGGCTACCTCTGGAGAGGAAGATTGGGTGGAGGGATGGAAAGGGAAATAAAACTTTTTCACTTCATGATCTTCTGTACCGTTTACGATATTATACTATTTATTTTATAAGATTAAAGTAAATGAAACTCCTCAGCCCCTGTCACAAGCCCAGTCATGCTTGTTTAAAGACGAATATACTTTAAACCAATCTGATGTTGATTCAAGAGTATGTTTCAAGAGTGGAGAATTATAGAATCCTGCTGTCTGCCTTTTTTGTTAATCAGAAAGTTTTATCATGTCAAGTTTCTAGGGGAGAAACTGCCATGACAAGAGTTTAAAATTTCTTGAATGTACACATAAAAACATTACTCCAGACTTTAAGACAAAAAGGTAAAATTGAATGTCGATAGCTTACCAATTGATGTAATTTCTAAATATTTAAAAAGATAACTGTTTAATTTTTATAATTATAATTTGAATAACATCTGCTTAAGAATTTTTCTCTTCATATCTCTCCATAAGGCTGAGAAAAACCAATTGAAGTCAATATATTTATCCCAAGATACAGTGTGTCATTTGAGTCCTAATTGTAAAAAAAAAGTTATTTAGAAATATCTATAATTAGTCTATCTATAATTTAAAATATGTGAAGAGTAAGATCATAAAGGGAGTGTTACACACAACACTTAATGAGCCATAAACTAACCCTGAATGAAAGTGCTGGCTTTGGATGGGTCTTATACATAATTTGTAACTTCACTGATAGGATCTTCCTTCTTCCTTTTACCCTACTATAATTAGAGATGTATGAAACATAAATTATTCTTTTAATTTATTGTGCACGTTGAAGAATTACATGTCATGAAATCCCTTGGTATCTTACTATTTTACCAACAGTGATTGTGAGATAAAGAAGATGATTCTAAGAGAAGCTTGAGCTCCTTCTCAGAAGTCGACACTAATCTCCTGAGAGCACATGTAGAAGGGAAGGAGCTGGCAAATTAGGAAATTACAGATAAAGCCTCAGTGTCCTTACTAGGCAAACAACATGCAGCCTAACTAAGCAAATGTTACTTCCTTCCCCAGAAGACCCTGCATTATTTTAGGACCAGAAGATCTATTGTAGGATTTTTGTGAGGCTAAAAATTATAGGTTAGTCTGATTTCCTTGATATCCAAATTAAAGCAGTTTAGATTCTTGAAAGAAAATAGTTTCATTTAACTCCACACTGGGGAAAAAATACTCTAGGCCCATTCCAACTTGTTACGCTTTATTTATTGTACTGTACTTTTCATGTTTCTACATTTTTGCGTTAGTCCTCAGAATATGTCTTAATAAGTACCTTTTGGAATTGAAATTTTTTGTGCTAAACTAGAATCTTTACTGTAACAGTTTCAGATGACTACCTAATATTGGATATCAACATTATTTGTTTTGGTGACTTGTTTTGCATCTGACTTAAAGCATATGCATCAAAATGTTTATCACTACAAATTAAGAAATAAGAGCCACTTTATTTTGAGTTAAGCAACAATAACAACCAGAGATTTAATCTGACAGGAATTTTCTTCACTGTGATTATTGCTTATTGTGATTTGTCACATACACGTGTGATCTTAGCACAAAAACATGACTTAAATGGCTAGTTTATATTTTCTTTTCCTCGCTTGCTAAAGGGTATCAATCTCATGATTTTTGTTGTGTCTTTCTTTTTTTTAAATTGAGGTATAATTTATGTACAGTCACCACAGTCAAGACAGTGAACATAATAATCTCATGGTTTCGAAGTGAAAAGATATGTAACAGTTTATATAGTACTTTAACTGTCATGGAGAGTATAGCACATTGTAAACAAGCAGGTGGTGTGGGGTAGAGCATAATTGTAAACTGCCTCCAAGGTAAATTGCCTTCCACCCTCTCATCCCTAACTCCAAACCTACACCCATCTCTACCACACATCTTCAAGCAACTGTTCATCTCTCATTTCCTGAAGATACTGGTAGGCATTCTACTTAATGGTATCTTTACACATTGTACTACTTGGATAGAAGTACTGGGCAACAATTTGGAGTCAATTAAGGAAAATAAAAACATGATTGACAGTGGGAATCCAATAATATGTGTCATCTGTTCTGATCACATTGTTTTCCTTATGTAAGGACACTGATAACTTAAGGACCAAAAGTACAGGTATTGTTTTGGTTACCTGCCTTTTAAATTTTTACTATAATTACAAGGGAAAAGAATAAGGCAGGTAAAGGAGTACAGCTACTTATGTAGAAAATCCCACTTATAAGGGATTGTTTCATCATAATACTAGAGAATAAAACAGATTGTTTTATATCATAAGTGGCAGAATGATGTAGAAAGAACATAAGGAATCTGGAAATAGAAGACCTGCCTGTAAGTAATTTTTACTGTCTAGTGACTGTGGACAGGTGACTATTTTTTTTTTTTTTTTTTGAGAGGTTCAACTATTTCATTATGAAATGATGTGGTTAGCTAGATCAGGGGTCAGCAGCTCTTTCTGTAAAGGCTAGATAGTTTACTTTTGCTCTGTGTGCCCTATAGTCTCAGTTGCAACTACTTGACCTACTTGACTGGGCCATTGGGGTGTGAAAGCAGCCATAGCCTACATTTAAAGGAATAAGTGAATGAGCAAGGGAGTGGCTGTGTTAGGATGAAATTTTATTTACAAAACCAGGCTGTGGGCAGCAGTTTGTTGACCCCTGAACTAGATAATTTCTAAAACTCCTTTCAAGTATTAAATGCTGCTTATTGCATTAAGAATGTGCATATTTTCTGAGCATCTGAGTTGTTATAGAATTTTATTACTGAAAGACATCCCAGAACTGATTTAGTTCCTCTGTCTACTCAAGCAAGATTATACTTCAGTCACCAATGAAGACAGTTATTCAACTACCTGTTCTAGTAAAAACATAAATCTCCCTTTACACTCTTTTTTTGTGAACTCACTAGATAATAGATAATATATCCAGGGCTAGTGTAAGACTTTGGAAATCTCTTTAATGGCTTTAGGCTGAATATCTTGCCATTTTTAAAGTTGACTTTATACGTGATAGAAGATAGAAGAATGATAGATCTCTTTTGCATTATTCTTAAAGCTTCAAACTCTAGGAAACCATTCTTTCTCTTAATAGAGCTAAACATTATAAAATTTTTCTTCCATACAAAAAAATTGTCATAAATTATTTTGTTAGATATGGAATATAGATTTAGTAGGTGGAGAATCATAGCTCCTCTGTTAGCTCTTCAAGCTTTTCACTCTGTTTATCTTTTTTATTTACATTATTTTGTGAGCTTTATAAACAAAACATAAAAAGTACCCAAGACAATGTAGTAATCAGATATTTCATGTAGTAAAAAGTTCTGGAATAATCTAGTCTTAATAAAACATTTATTGCCATTGTGGCTTCATAGTATTAAAAATATATTGATATAATTAATCTTAATTCAAAATAGAAAAATGTGATACAACTATATGATGGATTACATCATCTAAAGTTAGCATTAAATTTTACTTCTCTAACTTCTGCCTCAATATACAAATAACTATTTAGCTTTGTAAATAAATTGATTTCCCCTAAATTATATTTAGTATTTATTAGATATATTTTACTCTGATATTAATTGGATAAATGCATACATAAAGTTGTATTAAATTCTAAAGAGAGAATACTCCTTCAGATTAGTACATTTCCTTCAAGGCCCACAAATATTTGTACTAGCCAAACAGAAAATGTGACCAAAAAAAAATATTGGAAGGTATTCCTGTTTTCATCTTTGAAATCTTTTCTTCAAATGTTCTTTTTTCTATTAAAGTCCAACTCAGAAATTACCAGCTTTCATTGCCTAACCTTTTGAAGCTTTGCTCAAGTTAACAGTAAATTCTATCAGGGCTGGAACAATGTCTATTTTATATGCTTGTATATTTGTTTACAACTAGCAAAGTACTCCATATAAAACAGATTGACTTGGCTTGATATAGCATTATCTTCATCACCATCAACATCATTATCATCAAATCACTATCCTGCTTACTATGCCATACATCATGCCAGCCACTTAGATCATGTTATAATCACACAAAAGAACTAAATTAGGGTTTATGTTTATTTCCTTTTTTATTCCAGCTATTAATTTTGTTCAGATTAATAAATCTACAGTAAAGTATCAGATCCAGGATTTGAACAAAAGTACTTTCACTATCCTATTACACTTTTCTAGCATGTTCCACATGTACCTGACAGTACACTTATAAACCCAGAGATATCTTAATTAGCCCTAAGGAAAAATACCTTTAAAATATTCGACCACTGTCTTACCCCATATACAAAAATTAACACAAAATGGTTTAAAGACTTGACTATAAGACCTGAAACCATAAAAATCCTGGAAGAAAACATAGGTGGCAAGCTCTTTGTCATAGGTCGTAGAGATGGTTTTTTAAAAAGTCTGACACCAAAAGCGGAAGCAACAAGTGCAATAATAAATAAGTGGCATTACATCATACCAATAGACTTCTGCCCAGCAAAAAGAAACCATCAATACAATAAAAAGACTTCCTACTGGACGGGAGAAAATATTTGCAAATCATATACATGGTAAGTGGCTAATGTCCAAAATATAGAAAGAACTCACAGCTCAATGGCAAAAAAGCAAATGACCTGATTAAAAAATGAGCAGAGAATCTAAATAGACACTTTGCCAAAGAAGACATACAGATGGCCAACATGTATATGAAAAGATTCTCAACAGCACTAATCATCAAGGAAATGCAAATTAAAACCACAAGGAGATATCACCTCACACCTGTTAACATTGCTTTTATCAAAAAGACGAGAATAACAAATGCTGAGAAGGATGTGAAGAAAAGGCAACCATTGTGCATTGCTGTTGGGAATGTAAATTGGTGCAGCTGTGGAAAACAGTTCCTCAAAAAGTTAAAAATAGAACTCTCATGTGATCCAGCCATTTGACTTGTGGGTATTTATTTAAAGAAAACAAAAACCCTAACTTAAAAAGATATCTGTTTTCCCACATTCATTGCAGCATTATTTACAGTAGCCAAGATAAAGAAGAAATAGATGTAAAGGGTCCAAGGACATAGATATATACATAGATACATAAATAAATAAATAGCCTTCTTGATACGATAATAATAATTTTAAAAAGCTATGGTTCAGATTACCTAATACATATTTATAGGGAACACAGATTTAGCAATCATAAGGAAGTAGAGTGATTGCTATAAATGCATAATAAAATGTCTCATTCAGTAACTTACAATATTTGTATATATTTCAGAAAGTTATCTTATAAAGATGGCAGAGTTATCCAAGTTTATCCAAGTATTTCTTGGCATAAGAAAATCACAAAATAGATGAAATGTTATCTAATCCAGAGTGGTAAATAAAAAGTGTCCAAAGAATTTGCCTCTGCACCTTAGGAATACAGTCTGGGTTTTTTCCCTGGACTCTACCATGAATATCCCTTCCCAACTTTAAATTTGGCTCTCTTTGTATCATTTCCCACATTTAAATCAGGGAAACTATTTTACTGCAAAACTGATGTGAATTAAAATTCATTTTTAAAAAAAGATTGAAAGGAATGAAGCATGAAGCATCACTTAGGGGATTAGTAGTTACTTAATTGAGAGTAACACTATTGTCAGAATTGATACGAGATTTGTGAGTCACATGACCTGCATGTTTTAACCTCTGAAAGAAAAGTTTCTTTCAACTGTAGGTGTTTCTCATTTATGAATCCTTTTATTTTGTAGACTCCTAAGTGTGTTGTAAGAATTCTTACTTAAAAACAGATTACCTTAAAAGAAACAAGAATGGAAAGTGAGAGAATATATTGGTTTCAATCATTGGAATAAGTAGTCAGTCATTTTGACTAACTTGGCCCTGATTGGGTCATTAGAGAACCATGAACCTGTTAAATGCAATTTGCAAATGTTTTCAGTGCAAATGTTTGAGTCAGATTGGGCTGAATTATATGGGTCACCTAATGAGCAATGAACTATTAAAAAATAACTACTCTGATTTTGAAAGAGTTCCGTCATTTCAAATTACTATCAACAGGGGGATAAGGAAATTTCTGGTATTCCAAGTGTCCTTCATTTGGGAAATCAAGAATGGTTGTTTAAAATATGTTTGGCCTCTGATAGGCAGAGAGCTGTTCTGAAACTTTCGGAGGAACTGTTGAAATTCAACTCTCTTGATGAGCCTACATCAGGTGGAATAGAAGAGTAGTATGCATTTTCTACCGAGATTTGCTTTAGGAAGTCAACTCACATCTTCTGTACTAGAATATTTTTTGAAAATATAGTCTTAAGGAACAAAAGGACAGGAAAACAGTAGAGAAAACCTAATTGGTCTCTGTCTGCTAAGTTTTATTGCAGTGGCCCCCTCCTCTTTTGAGTATTAGGAAGTATTACCTACCCAGCGCTTTATTGTTTGCAAAGTTTATTCACATTAATTAAAAAAAAAAAAGATCTCATTGTAATCAGTTTCTACTACTGATAAAGATTTTTCCATTAAAAAATTGCCTTTTTCCCCTGCTCCCTCATCTCCTCCATCCTGAACCAGAACTATTTATTGAAATCCTCACTGTCACTTTTGTCATAAATACCCATTCCCTGTTCTTCTCTATTGGTCTGTCTACCCGGTAGACTATTCCACAAAGGGCTAATTACTCTAACTTTATAGTTAAATCTGATAATGTAAAAATAATGTCCTTGACTATGCTTGAATGCTTGCATTTCCATATGATTTCTTAGTTTCCTTGTTAATTTATATACACACATACATATACATCTTGCTAAGATGTAAAGTGGGATTGTGTGGAATGTATAGATTAGTTTTGAGAGAATTGCCAGAACTGGGTAAAACATTTAACTGGCACTTAAAGAATATTCAAATGACCAATAAATGCATCAACATTTCATTACTCATCAGAGAAATTCCAATTAAAACCACTTGAGATTTCACTATATACTTACCAGAATGTCTAAAATGAAAAATACAAACAATATCAAGTGTTGGTAAGAATGTAGAATGAGTAAAATTCTCAGACAGTTATCACTGAGGAAAATCTTCTAGCAAAATATATTAAAAATGGCCATAGGTATGTCCTGTAACCCAGTAATTTTACATCTAAAATATACCCAACAGAAAATATGTTCCTTCAGCTTATGTACATGTATTTGTAAATGAATGTTCACTGCAATACTATATGTAATAGGCCCAATGTGAAGACTGCTGAAACCCTGGGCGAGATACCTCTCTATGCTTTCTGTTTTTCATCTATAAAAGCAGGAAACATAATAGAGCATTATTGTTTAGAAATTTTTTTATGTTTATTTTTTAGAGAGACAGAAACAGAGTGTGAGCAGGGGAGGGGCAGAGAGAGACAAACACAGACTCTAAAGTAGGCTCCAGGCTCTGAGCTGTTAGCGCAGAGCCCGATGTGGGGTTCGAACTCATGGACTGTGAGATCATGACCTGAGCTGAAATCAGAGTCTTAACCAACTGAGCCACCCAGGCACTCCTAATTATCACCATTATTGTTGTTATTATCGTCATCATCCTCATTAGTGTGGATTTGAGGATTAAGCAACTTAATATGTATATAGCACTTAGAACAAGTCTCTCATGTATAACAAATAATATGTAAATATCTATTATTAAAACAAAACACATAACAATAAGAAAGATTCTAGTATCTCAACACCTCAGTTTCCTTCTATGTCTGGAGCACATTATGCTTCTGTTCAGAAGTATTTGGGGGAAAACTGACAAAGAAACATCCATGTTTGTATTGCTTGTGTCTTCATCAATCAAAGAACATTCATTAATTGTCTCTCCACAGGGCAAGGCATCACCATTATGAAGTCAGACAACAGCATTTATTACCTGTTCCCTGTGTGCAGTGCAGAAAGAAGTATTTATTAAATGTCCACTTTCACATTGTGTCATGTTCTTTCTAAAGCTAGTCAAAAAGCAGAATACCTTTTCTAAAATAAAATCATGATTTACAGTTGTATAAAAATAAAGTTACTGTGGCTTTGAATAGTACCCTGCACAAAATGAATGCCTATTCAGAACTGATGACAGACATATACATTCTTCCTATTAATTAGCACTTAGAATGATGCCAGTTAGCAGCATTATATCGTCCAGTTCTCACACACTTGAGACTATAATATTGATCAGCTCAGTTAGTCTTCCATTCTCCACAAACAGAAGTGTCCATGGTCAAGGACCTTCTTATTATAAACCGGTATTCTACATTATCATTTTAAGAACCATTCAGTTAAAATAGATGCCATGGTGGTTAAGGTGCAGACAAGCATGGAATGAGACATGGCAGAGCAAAGGAAATTTCTGAAGGGCTATTTACAAGTGGTCCTGAATCTCAGTGTTTATTTCAAGTGGAGGCCATGGCTGGAGGCCAAACAGGATTGTCTGTGACTTTGAGTTGAACTCATCCTTTATAAGTAGGATCTTGATAAAGTTTCTGGACCCAAGCCAGAACACTTTGACTTCAGTTTAGGACTATAGATAAGCTGAGTCCTCCCTGCTTACCTTCTTTGTTAGCAAGATGTGAAACCAGTGAGAGTGGCCTGCGTTCTTACTAATAGAGACCCAAAGTAGCTGAGATTCTGTCTTTCACATCAAGATATAATTTAGTTTCTCATTTTTTAATTTTTAAAATACACTGTTTCTTTGCAACAAAACTTGAATAATAAGTATCTTTTGAAATTATTAATACTGTTTTTCATAGCTGACATACAAATTAAATACTTAGGTCTAAAACGGAAATATTTGATTAGAATTCCAGAAGGAATACTGATTTGTTGATTCACATACCTCCCCCTAGACATACTACCTCTGTAAGTCTTAATTTGCATGTTAAGAACATCTCTGAATAGAGACCATGATGTTTTCAAAATATCCACTGAATCTATTCACTTATCCTTTCCTTCATTCAACAACTACTTGGTGTTCATCTATAATGTACCAGGCACTGTTGTAAAGGCGGAGGAATAGACCAGTGAGAAAGTATGCAAGTCCCCACTATCATAATGTTTACATGGCAATGGGGGGAGAGGCAGTGGACAAATAACTAACTACATGAACAAGATAGCTTCAGATAGTGATTATGTGAAAATGATTAAATAAATGATATTATAGAAAGTATCTAGGACAGATGTATCTGTTTTCCATAGCATTGCTGAAGAGGAACATTTGCACTGAGACTTAAACTCTTTCTATCCAGCTGTGACCAGGTTTGGAGGAAGAGCTGGTATCATTGTCAGGCTGTCCTTCATTCAGTGAATATTTATGGAGGGTCACAGTTGGGGGACAAAATAATATGACTTTATCCTAGACTTCCAGAATTGTTGAAAAAAAAGAAAAGGTATACAGTTTATCCTTGAACACCACCAGGATTGGGTGCTGACCCCCACATAGTCAAACATCCATGTATAACTCCTTAAGTTTTAACTACTAATAACGTGTCATTGACCAGAAGCCTTACCTGTAACATAAACAATTACTTAACACATATTTTGTATGATATATGTATTATATACTGTATTCTTAGAATAAAGTAAGCTAGAGGGGTTCTTGGGTGGCTCAGTCAATTAAGTGTCTGACTTCAGCTCAGGTCATGATCTCACAGCTCGGAGTTTGAGCCCTGCATCTGGCTCTGTTCTGACAGCTTGGAGCCTGGTGCCTGCTTCTGATTCTGTGTCTCCCTCTCTCTCTCGCCCTTTCCCTGCTTGCATTCTGTCTCTGTCTTTTTCAAAAATATATAAACATTTAAAAAATAATAATAAAACTTAATTCAATTTTAAAAAGAACACTGTCACATGTGCAAAGAAAAAGTAAGCTAGAGGAAAGAAAGTGTTATTAAGAAAATCATGGGGTGCCTGGATGGCTCAGTAAGTTGAGTTCAGATCATGTTCAGTCAGTTCATGCTGACTGTTCATGCTCAGTCAGTTCAACTCAGGTCATGATCTTGAGGTTCATGAGTTCCAGCCCCGCATACAGCTCTTTGCTGACAGCTTGGAGCCTGGAGCCTGCTTACGATTCTGTGTCTCCCTCTCTCTCTGCCCCTCCCCAGCTCGCACTCTGTCTGTCTGTCTCTCAAAAATAAATAAAAATTACAGAAAAATTTTTAAAAAGATTAAAAACAGAAAATCATAAAATACCTTTAGTATTTTACTGTATTTAAATATACATATTAGTGGACACATGCAGTTCAAATTCGTGTTGTTCAAGGGTCAGCTGTACATGCCTCTGTGTATAAATCTCCCTGCATTAGTGAGCAATGCAAATTTTATAGACACTTGGTATAGAAGGAAGAGAAGCAAATCCCTGAATGAGCTTTATCTGTTATGTCTTTCCTCTAAAATATGATCTATGAACCATTACCATAGCTGTTTGTATGTACCATTTTTGTTTTTGTCCTTTTCCTATACAGCTTCAGATTTTTATCTTCATATTCGTTTTCCTAAAGTCATTCCCTTCTTCTCACCCTTCACACTTCAAATGACTCCAGCCTTTGCTAGTTCAGTCCTGTCTGAGTTGCTTTTTCGCTTCATGCCCATCACAGGTGCTAGCCAAACGAAGGGCCTCATGGAAGACAGATATTGTAGAAAACAGTGTTCTTTTTGTATTATTTATTTAAGTCATTATATTCATAGTCTCATCAGAAAAGGTCAATATTGTTATTCCATGAAATATCCCTTATTGAATCTCTTGGAATTCTCACTTGGCTTTGGGAAGTGAAAGAAAATCCATAGCACAGCCCCATTGCAGGTGAATAACTATGACTCCACTGATTGTTTCCTCCTTTATTCTCACTAGTCTCTGTACATAGATTGGGAAGCGTGTGTGTGTGTGTGTGTGTGTGTGTGTGTGTGTGTGAGTGTATAAATGCTAGAGAAGAAGGTGAGTTGAAATAGCACCTCAGTAGTGGCTGAGCCAATTAGGAGACTTTATTTTTTTTAAATGTTTTATTTATTTCTAGGAGAGAGAGAGACAGCGCAAACAGGGGAGGGTCAGAGAGAGAGGGAGTCACAGACTGAAACAGGCTCCAGGCTCCGAGCTGGCAGTCAGCACAGAACCCGACGCGGGGCTCGAACCCACGAACCGCGAGATCATGACCTAAGCGAAAGTCGGACACTTAACCGACTAAGCCACCCAGGCGCCCCTAGGAGACTTTATTATAATTAAGTGACTTGCACTGAATTTCTTTGCTGTGTTTAATCGTTCCAGAGATAAACTTCACTTGAGTATGGGATATTAACTTTTATTTTTGTATATTTTGGATTTTACTTTCTATTTTTTTTTTTTGAGGATTTTTACTTCTGAGTTCGTGAGAGATAATAGTCCATAGTTTTCATTCTTGAAATAGTTTTTTTAATCTCATTTTAGATTCAGAATAATGTTGGTCCCATAAAATGAGTTGGACAACATTTGCTCTTCCCAAGTCTTCTGAAAGAGTTTGTGTAATATGAGTAGTATGTTCTTTATAAACATTTTGAAGGATTTACAAGTAAGGCCTTTTGGGTTCACAGTTTCTATTGTGTGAAGATTAAATTACAGACTAAATTCCTTTAACCCAAATCAGGCTATTTTTTTCTTGTACAGTTTTAGAATTGTTTAAAGACTGTTTTCATCTCATCATAATAGTCAAAGTCATCACATTTTCATAATAATTCCTTACAGTACTTTATCTAAGATGTATCATAATGTCTCCTCTTTATTGCTGATGTTGATAATTTTGGTCTACTTGCTTTCTGGAGTATTATAATTAAACACTTTTTTAAAATGTTTATTCATTTTTGAGAAAGAGAGAGACAGAGTGTGAGCAAGAGATAGGCAGAGAGAGAGGGAGATAGAGAATCTGAAGCAGACTCCAAGCTCTGAGCTGTCTGCACAGAGCCCGATATTGAACTTGAACTTGTGAACTGATCATGACCTGAGCTGAAGTTGGACGCTGAACCAACTGAGCCACCCAGGCGCCCCTGGAGTATTCTAATTAGAACTTTATCAATTCTATTGCTCATTGCAAAGAACTAGTTTTTGGTTTCATTTTTTTCTTTAGTGTTTGTAAATTTTTTATTTTACTGATGTAAAAAAATTTTAATTTAAATAAGTCAGTTAAAATATTTTCTAATTTCCCTGTGTTTTCTACTTTGCCTGTGGATTATTTAGAAGAGTATTACTTAATTTCCAAATGTTCAAGATTTTAGTTTAATCCTATTGTGATTGGAGAACATGTTCTGTACTTTTTCAAAACTTTTCAGTTAGTTGAGCCTTGTTTTATGGTTCAGCAAGATCTTTCTTGGTTTTGGGCATCTGTCATATAAATATCAGTCAGTTAAATCACATTGTTTAATAATGTGACTCACATTTCTATACTGTATCTGAATATATCTCTATCTGTCCTATCAGTTATTATGAAAGGAGGGCTAAAATCTCTAACTGAAATTGTGAATTTCTAAATAATGTAATTTTAGTTAGTTTGTTTTGCTTCTGTTTTAATCTGAATTATTAGTTATACACACTTAAGATTTTAATATGTTCCTGATGAATTGAAGAGCATCAGGAAATGTCCTCCTTTATTCCTGGTACTATCTGTTGTCATGATATATGTTTTATCAATAGAGTCAATTCACCATTCTTTTTTTTTTTTTTTTTTTTAATATTTATTTCTAGGAGAGAGAGAGAGAGAGAGACAGCGTGAGCAGGGGAGGGTCAGAGAGAGAGGGAGTCACAGACTGAAACAGGCTCCAGGCTCTGAGCTGGCAGTCAGTACAGAGCCCGACGCGGGGCTCGAACCCACGAACCGCGAGATCATGACCTAAGCGAAAGTCAGACGCTTAACCGACTAAGCCACCCAGGCGCCCCCCAATTCACCATTCTTATTAATGTTTTTATGGTATACATTCTCCATCATTTTAGTATTAATGACTTGTTTCTTTATATTTAAAGTTTACTTTTATCTTTAAATATTTTTGTTTATTTATTTGAGAGAGAGAGAGAAAAAAAGCATGAGCAGGAGAGAGACAGAGAGACAGAGAGAGGGACAGAGAGAATCCCAAGCAGGTTCCGCACTACCAGCACAGAGCCCAATGTGGGGCTCTATATCACAAACCGAGATGGTGACCTGAGCTGATTTCAGGAGTTGGACTACTTAACTGACTAAGCCACTCACGTGCTTCTAAAGTTTATTTTTATAGATAGATAGTTTTTTGGCACTTGTTTATTTTTCTCCAGTATGAAAATCTGTGCCTTTTTATTGGAGTATGTGTTCTATGGGCATTTAATGCAATAACCAGTAAGGTTATGTTTTATTATGTCATGTACTTTCTGTTTTCCATTTGTAACACTTGCTTTTCCCCCCTCCTTTATTGTCCTCTTTTTTTTCAGATTTTATTTTATTTTAATTTAATTTAATTTTTAATTTATTTTTTTAAATTTACATCCAAGTTAGTTAGCATATAGTGCAACAGTGATTTCAAGAGTAGGTTCCTTAATATCCCTTACACACTTACCCCTTCCCCCCACCCACAACCCCTCCAATAACCCTCTGTTCTCCATATTTAAGAGTCTCTTATGTTTTTGTTCTCCTCCCTGTTTTTATTTTATTTTTGCTTCCCTTCCCCTATATTCATCTGTTTTATATCTTGAAGTCCTCATATGAGTGGTCATATGATATTTGTCTTTCTCTGACTGACTAATTTTGCTTAGCATGGTACCCTCTAGTTTCATCCACATAGTTGCAAATGGCAAGATTTCATTCTTTTTGATTGCTGAGTATTACTTCATTGCACTTATATACTACATCTTCTTTATCCATTCATCCATTGATTGACTTTTGTATTCCTCTCTTTTGAGAGTAAATTAATCTTTTGGATTAATTATTTCTTAGTATTCCGTTATTTTTCAACACTTAGATTTTCAGCTTTACGTCTTTTTTGTATATGAGTGAGTGTTCTTACCACATGTATGTTTTACTTATCACAGTTTACTTTTAAAAATATTATTCAATTTCATGTATATTTTATATGCTTACTACCAGACATTTCCTTTTACCTTTCCTATTTGGAATGAGCTTGATTTTTACTTCTACAAATAGTATTTTACTATTGTGATGGTTAATTTTATATGTCAAGTTGACTGGGTCACAGAATGCCCAGGTACTTGGCCCAATATTATTCTGAATGTGTCTATGAAAGTATTTCTGGATTAGATTAACATTTAAATGAATAGACTCTATAAAGTAGATTTAACTCCGTAATATGGGTAGACCTCTAATTAACTAAACGCCTGAGTAGAACAAAGAAGTTGACTCTCCCTGAGTAGGAGAAAATTTTTCCTGTGTGACTGCCTTTGGACTGAAATATCAGCTCTTTGAACTTGCTGGCCTTTGTACCAGAGCTGTGCTATTGGTCTTTCTGGTTCTCAGAACAAATATTTATTCTATTGCTTCTGTTTTTCTTCAGAATCCTAACACAACTATTTTACTTTTGCACATGTTACTCATCCCTCTTTTGGTTATTATTAGTTTTGGTTTAAATAATCATTTATCTTTTGAAGAAATTAATAGAAGTATGTTTTATATTTACCCCTACATTTTTTGTTCCTGACATTCTTTATTTCTCAGATTGGAGTTATGTTTGATATTATTTCTCTTCCTTCTGAAGTATTTCCTTTAATATTTCTATTAGTGAATATCTGCTGACATTAAGTTCTCTAAATTTTTGTCTTGAAGTCTTTATATTGCCATAGTTTTTGGAAAAAAGTTCTGGCTAGCAATATAATTCTTTTTTTAACATTTATTAATTATTATTTTTTTCCTTTAAGGACTTTCAAGATATTTCCCATTGTTTATTGACTCACATTGTTTTTGAAAAGAAGTTAGAGATCATTACTATCTTTGTTCTATTACATATATTATACACACATATATTATTACATATCTTACACACACATATATTATTATACACACATATATTATACACGTATATATTATTCTCTGATTTCTTTTAAAATGTTCTCTTTACCATTGATTTTTCAGAATTGTGATTATGATATGTTTTGGCGTGGGTTTTATTTACTCTGCTTTTTGTTGAGATTCGTGGAAACAAAATATAATTTTCATCAAATGTTTTAAAAATGTCAAGCCAGTATTTTTAAAATACTTTTTCTGCCCCAACTCCCTTCAGAGATTCTGATTAGAAGTATGTTAGTCCACTTGATATTTTTCTCCAAGTCCAAGGCATACTCTTATTTTTTAATCTTTTATCTCCTGTGCTTTAATTTGGATAATGTCAACTGCTGTGACTTAAAGGTCACCTGCCTTTACTTTCAGAGTGTTTGGTACTTCTTGGTATACTTGGGAGAGGTATTTGCTTCAGTTTTATCCAACTGTGTTTAGAAGATGGGAGTGTTAATTTGCTCTTTTTTCATCTTCAGCTACTAGTGGACAAGTCGAGGTAAATACGAAAAGTCTCACTTAACATTCAATTTCATGTATTTCTTGTATATGACTTAATTGAACAGTATGTTAATAACCATAAACTTTCATCAGACACTGGACACAAAATAGTGAATAACAAAATGCTGATTGTTAGTTACTATCATCATAAAGACTTTCAGGCTAAGAGACAGTTGTATAGATAACCAGCTGTTCTGTACAGACGGTGAAAAACAATGCAGTAAAATTAGAACAGGGTCACAATTAAGCAGATAACATCACTTTGGAAGTTATGGAAAACTTTCTAAAAGAAGAAATGTTAATGCTAATATCTGAATGATAAAAATTATGGAGCAAAATAAAATGGGTAAGGAGAAAAGAGAGATTAATATTGCATTGATAATTTGGAAAAACCCAAGGGAAGAAGAGAGGAAAACCATTTGATAAACTCAAAGAGATTCAATAAGGGTGAAGTGTACGCTTCCAAGAGGCATGGGTGGTAGTGAGGGGGTGTGTTCTCAAGCTGAGAGAACAGTTATGCAGCAGCTAGACCAGGAAGGGCGTTTTAAGCCATGTTAGGCAGCTTGCATTTTATCTGAGGACAGTGTGTGCCTATTGACTGATTTCTGAACAAGAGAATGATATTAATCAGATTTGTTCTACAGAAACATTACCCTGACTTCAGTGTGGAGAATGGAGTGGTAAAAAAATGAAAGGCAGGGAGATGTGTAAAAAGGCTATAGCATTATCCCAAGAAAAATAAGTGATAAAAATACAATAATGGCAGTGAGAACAGAAGAAATGGGAGAGTTAGAAGGAAGAAAAGAAAATTTATGATTGTCTGTATGGAGAGCAGTAATGAAAAGGAGGAACCAGTCAAGGATGCTTTCTAGGTCTTTTGCCTGAACACATGGGTGCTACTCATGAAATAGGGAACACATAAAGGCAGTCAGATTATTTTTGTTTGTTTGGAGGGAAGCTGAGGCAAATTTAGGCTTTTATTCCTTCCTATATACTTAATTATTCAGGCATTTAGCAAATATATGACTGCCTGTTTTATGCCAGACACCATGAAAGTCACCAGGGATATAATCATAAAATGGCAGGAAAGTTTTTGTTCCCATGAAGCTTATATATTGGCCAGGGAGACAGAGAAAACAAGTTAACAGGTGAAAAGATTGTATAAAATCTCAAGGTGGCATGTTGAGTTTTAGGTGCCTATAAGATATTTATATGGATAACATACCCCAAATTTTACATACTGGTACCCATTTTCCTCTCTTTGTTCATACATTTCCCCCGGTTTGATGTAGCTTTTCTGTTGACTTCAAATCTAGCCTCATCCATTTTATCCTTGAAATCCTTCCACACTATTTTACCCCACAGTGACTTCTCCACATCCTTTGTACTTCTTTTGTACTTGTTATGAGTGCAACTCATTCGGTACCTAACATTTGTAACCTCGCCATTTTATGTTGTTATAATAGAGGAGGCAGTAAAATGTAAAAATAGCATAGACCCCGGGTTCATATTCCATCTCTACCATTTCTTCCCTATTTGTCTTCAATTTCCTTATCTGTAAAATGAAAATAATCATAATATTTATACCTGCTCTGTAGGGTTGTTTTAAGTATTAAGAGTTAATATATGTAAAGTGCTTAGACTTATGCCTGGAGTAAGTAGTCAATATATATTAATGTACTAGGTTGTATTATATGTGCATTATAATGCACATAATTAGTTTTTTGTTACCATCATTACTATTATTATTACTCTATAACTTCTCAGTGGTATGATAAACTTCCACAGACCTGCTGGAAAGATTGATATGTATTTCAGTGCTCAGTTTCTAACACTCAGTGGATCTTTGATGAGTATTTTGGAATGTGATGTTTTTAGTTTAAGGGTCACTTCAATGAAAGATCATATTCCTGTAATACTTATAATGGTCATATACTTTTGCCTTGAATCCATACATGGTTTCTAAATTTTGTATTTTTAACCAAGAAATCATAAAAGGGATTTATCATATGGGAAAATCATTATGCTTTTGTATATATTTCATAAGTCAAATGTGAGAAGAGTTTAAAAAGTTGAAAACTTCCATAATAATGCAGTTTTGGAACCTGGAGACTTGACAGGTATATAATTTATTGTAGTAAACTGAAATAATGTCACTTAACTCTTAGCCATTTCCTTCTAACTTTAAATAGGGCCATTGCTTACATAAATAATAATTCACAGCAGGGTAAGTTTTGGTAAAGGACAATATTTCAATTTGTATTTAACTTATTAAGGATCTGGGGAAAATCTTTAGTGCCACTAATACAAACTCACAAAGCAAGTTATAAGAAAACGTTACTTCCTCTTTCTTCTCTGCCATTGTGTAAACACAGCTTGGCAAATGACAAATGGTTGTAGTTTCTGTACTGTTCACGACTATATTAGTATATTTCCCATTTAGCTTTGTATAAAAGCCAAATTTAGTTCAAGCAATAGCATGTTAGACAGTATTTTAGTATATGGAAGTGCATTATGCTCTCAAAAAAGGAGGTAAATGCAGAAAAGTAGAAGACCATGGGAAATGTATAGTAGTATATAAAAGGTTTGCTTTAGCACAAGATGAAAAAGGTGAACTTTCAAACAGAAACTATCTCTACCCAATGATATATATATAGAGCTTTCACTTAAGTTCAGTGGTGGTATTTGGGACTTAAGTTTGTATTTAGAATATTATATGGTATTTTTCTAATGAAATTATTTTCAAAATGAGAGCAGTATGTATGAAACTTCATATGGCCCTTTTGTTCTCTCCCCATCAAGACAGGATATTTAGTATATTTTAGTGAATTTCGAATTTTATTTTATTTATAAAAGCTTACTTTTTAAAATTCAGCCCTACCTCATATACCCTAAACATAGCTTTGCACATAGATTATTTTCTCACATTTTAATGAAAACCCTTGTGATTGTTAATATTGTATCATTTAAGTCCCAAACTGGAGACATTTATGCAGTATGTTAAACAAAATACATAGGCTTGAATTTTGGCTTTCAGGGTGGTTTCGTGAAGTACAGTCATTGTGCTTATACGATTTTATGGAGGAGATATGTATGTTGTATTTTGTAATTTACGCTTGCAAAGTAAGATTAAATCAAATTATGTGAGATATTACATTGTGGTATTAAATGTGGAGTCTGACTGGACTCCCAAGCTTACCTCTAAGTCTCTTAATTAAGTCAGTAGCTTTTTTCCTTGTTTCCCATGAGCTGGCCAAACTTAGTGATATATGGAGTTCACTGGAGGGGTATGCTCTTTTAGATAGTTTCAGAGTTCCTGCAGTGCCTGGATGGCTCAGTTGGTTAAGCATTCAACTGTTGATCTCAGCTCAGGTCTTAATATCAGGGTCATGAGTTCAAGCCCCGTTGAGCTCTATGCTGAACGTGGATCCTATTAAAAAAATAGTCTCAGAGTTTCTGAAAAAGTCATCATTATCATCCTCATCCTCCTCATCGTCACGTATATTACTACAGTCTCTAACATCTTTAGGCTGTTGCTATAATGGATTCCACTAATGTTGAATTGGTCTTGCATACGTGGAATCAATCTCAGGTATGATTGTTATGTATAATACTCTTTATACTTTGTTGGGCTCAATTTCTAGTATTTTATTGAGCATTTCTCTATGTATGTTCATGAGAAATTTTGGCCCCTGGTTTTTCTATCTTTTACTGTCTCCCTGGTTTGGGGACTGGGATAATGCTGGCCTTGTAGAATGAGTTAGGAAGTACTACTTCCATTTCTCTTTTCTGGAACAGACTGTAGAGAATTGGTATTATTTCTTTCATAAACGTTTGTTAGAATTCACTAGTGAAATCTTTTGGGCCTGGCAGCTTTCAGTTTCTTACACTCACTATCACTGAGATAAGACAAATAAAAAATCTGGGTCCACAGGAGGTGGAGTAGGGGCTGTCATCTTCATTGTGGGATATTTAGAGCATCCCTGGCCTCTACCATCAGATGTCAGTAGCATCCTTGTATTGACTGCATTCCCATTTTCGACAATCAGAGATGTCTTCAGATGTTACCAACTGCCCTTTGTGTACTGAACTCACTCCTGATTCAGAATCTACTTCAATCTAGAGTTATGATTGAAGTCCAGGTCAGAATTCACTTTTAGTGCCATTATTTAAGAGCCTACTTAATTTGACTTAAACTTACTATTACGTCTCACCAAGTATATTTCATCTGTAAAGCCAGGATCCTTACTATTTGAGACATGTTTTTGAATACCTGTTACCCTAGGTTTTTTGCATGTATCATTATGGCTGTTGTACTCAAGGATCTTACAATTTAGTAGAGAAAACAAGATATTTTAAATGACTAGATGCATCATAGTCTGTATGAAATGACAAAGAAGGGGATAATAGCATACACTAGGTGTTCACGGTGAACAGATCAAGTAATAAGCCTCAAGAAAGGCATTTGAATTTTGCCTTGAAGGATTAGATGGGATTTTTAAGAAGTGAAATAGAAATACATTCTTGACAGAGGGATTATCTTATGAAATGGCATTGATCTCGAAGGAATGTCAAGTCAGTCTGATAAGGCGACTTTATGCTTAGGTTGCCTCCATGAAGAGAACGTAGTTCTCTGTTGACCAGGACAATCTGACATTTAGATTGAACAAGCCTCAGTGAGCATAATTTATGTGAGTCCATTCTTGAGAGACCAAATTATTTTTAATGTGCTAAGAGAATCAGAGATCTGAGCATATGACTCTCAGAAAATACATATAGCACTTTGTGAAGCATCTTCTCACGCAGCCAGCCACCATTGTAGGCATTGTAGCTTTATAGGCATGGTCACCTGAATGTTCAAATAAAATCTTTCTTCCAAGCTGGCAGTAGAGATTAGAAATAATATGTATAAATAATACTCATTGTGACCACGTCTCTGCCTATTCTTTTCTACCTTTGGTAGTTGTAACTCTGGAGTATTTGAAGAACTGACACAGACCAGTCTCATTAACAGAATCTTAGGATATCTCTGAGTGGCATGAGTGGGGTGGGAAGACACTGAAGCCTAACTTGATGGGGTACCATCAAGTGTTTCCTCTCTAAGCCTAAATGAGCAGCTCAGCTATATAAATTCCGTGACAATTATCTGGAATATTTCTGTATAGGTGAAGGATTGAGTTTATAAAAAGTAAGCTCTACCAACAGATTAGAGCTCAATGGGAACATTACTGGTATTTTGGGTGGGATAGTTCCTCATGATGCAAGACTGTCCTGGATATTTAAAAGTGTTTAGCATTTGTTAGCTTTTCTTGGCCAATACGTTCAGTAGCCCTAACTCATTGTGACCTCAACTCTTGCATTTTCATGGCTTCTGGGGGTTTGCAGACATTATCAGCACATTAAAAATCACTGAATTATATGTTTGACCATGGGATAATGAAGTGGGGCAAATGGGTGCCTGTGGGAAATCCTCCTTTTGTTCTGCATCTCCTCCTGCTGCGTTATTAGCTTCTTGGCCATGAGAGTTCAGGAGATGGGACCTAAGTAGCCACACTTAATCAAATGGCTCCAGATTCATTTGACATTTTGGCATGAATTATATTAACATATTTCATTGATTGAAAAATGTACCATTATTTTCTGTACTACTAAAAAAGATAAAATGCTTCCAAGTAATCTATGAAATATATTTTTATATCACATGGATTTTGACAGTTTTATACTTATGAAAGAGTTCCTTTAGATTTAGACAAGATTTTTTTTATCATATGTTATTTTTGTGGATTAAAAACAAATGCTATAAGCAAAATAAAATGAGAAGGTATTCTCAACTTCTTTACATTGTGACTTTTCTAAAAAGTATGGTCACTTGGTGTCCATTTTTTTTACATGATATTGCTCACTGTATTATCAAGAGTGTTCTCTTGTTGCCACTGGGATTTAGCAATGTCTTCTGCCTTCAACTGCATTTTTTGCCCTGTTAGAAGTCTTGGGTTTGATTGTAGGTACATGCTAAAATGTAGCAGCAGCTTTATTTACCTGTGGATATCTTCTTGAAAGTTCTTTGTTGTTGATTTGCAAAAAGAATGTGGAATTTTGGTTATTCCTCCAACGTCTCATTTTTTTTTTACTCATATCAAATTTATCCCCATTGTCATATTCTCATGTTTTTCTGTGAACACAGTAACTTTTTGTTTCAAAGGTAAATTGTAGTGCAGTCTTTCTGGAGATATTTTCAATGATAAGTAAACTCAACCTATATATAGTAACAATCCACTAATATATATAACTCAGTTGAAATCATGGCAGATAAACCACCGTGACTGAATGGGCTCATGTGGCGACAAAGACAACTATTTCACAACCAACACTTGATGGACATTGATTGAAAGAAGCATCTTGATTACAAAGATGTGAGAATCTGAAAAATATGTGTATCTTACCATTTGAAACTTAGGTCTTCAAAATAGATAATATCAAAATTGTATCTATCCTATATATCAAGTAGGATAAAAGTATGAGCAAAAACTTATTAAGACTAAAATTTCTGGGTTTTGTGGCCTAGTCCTGGTTGATAGAGAAGGGGATATTATATGACATAGAGCCCAGGAATGTAGAATCCCAGAGGACAAAGGAGGGAGGGAAACCTGTCAGTGGAAGAAGGAGTTCTGAACCCTGAGTTCTGGGTGAAGCAAGACCACAGAGTGCTTTGAATATTCAGCTCTTGGCACATAGCAGAAGCCCAGTGAATGATAGTCACTGCTAATATTTGGAGGCAGTAAAGAATAAAAGTAGAGACTTCAAAGAGGAGGTTTTGTTTTTCAAGTAGTTTCCAGAGTGTAAGTCCTAGGTCATTGTCAATCCATGTTTCTCACCATGCTCTCAGACCCAGGATCTGAGTTCTACAGACCACTCTGACCTCTCTCACTCGCTCCCGGCCACACTGGCTCCTCTCCATTCTTCAAACACCCAGAGTAACTGCTTGTTTTGGGTCCTATTTGTACCATTTCTTCTTTCAACATTCCTTCCAAACTGATAGATACCTGCTTACCTCACATCATCCAGGTTGGACTTCAAATCTCATTTCCTCAGAAAGTTTTTCCTGACCATTTTATTTCAAGTATTCCCTACATCCTACTTCAGTCACTCTCTAATATTAACCTGTTTGTGTTCTTAGTATTACATCTAACTCTCCAGAATGGTGCTATCCAATAGAAATACGTGAACCACGGAAGTACATAATTTAAATTTTCTACTAGTCACATTAAAAAAATAAAAGAAACAGGAAAAATTAATTTTAGTATTATTTAACTCAGTAGATCAAAATTATTATCATTTAAAGATGTAATCAGTATAAAAATTATAAGCGAGAGATATTTCATACTCTTTTTTACCACTTTGCCTCTTTGGAATTTGGTATTTTATACTTATGGCTCATTCAGCTAGTGCTGGTCACATTTCCTATAATAGCTACCTGTTGCTAATGGCTATTATGTTGGCTACTGGAAATTGTAGAATAATTTCAGTTTTTAATTTATATGTCTTTCTTTATATTCAGTTCATTATACTTGTATTTGTGAATAGGATTTTGGTCTCTAAGGTCAGGGAATTTAAGTCTGTCAGATTCATCACAGAATCCTAATACCAGAAACAGTACCTGACACACAGTTGGCCTTCAATAAATATTTGTTAACCTAATCACTTAAATAGATATGAAGTTCAGAACCTGAGATAAGGCTGCATAGTTACCAGATAAACTCATAGGGCAGTAAAGACAGGTAGGAGAGGATAAGAAGAGGCATAGAGACATTCCAGCCACATTTATTAGACTAAAAACAAAACAAAATATCAGACAATACCAAAACCTTGGTGAGAATGTGGAACGATGAGAACGCTCATATTTTTGGCAGAAATCCAAAATGATGCCATCACTTTGGAAAACAAGTTAGCAGTTTACTATAAAAATTAAAGACATACTCTCTATGTGACCCAGAAGACCCACTCCTGGGTCTTTTTACCCCAATGAGATAAACACGTGTATTCCCGCAAAAATGTATGCATGGATTTATAGCGGCCTTTATTTATAATCACTCAAAACTGGAAACCCAAATGTCATTTAACTGGTGAACAGATAAACAGCCAGTGGTACGGTCATACAATGGGATGCACCCAGCAATAAGTAGGAGCAAACCACTTATGCAAAACACGATGCAAAAACATGAATGAACCTCAAGCGTGTTATGCTAAGTGTTACATACCAATGATTCCATTTGTATGAAATTCTAGAAAAGAAAACTATAGGGACCGTGTACAGCTCAGCTTTGCTGGAGGTTAAGGTAAGGAACAACATGAAGAGCATCATTAAAGGATTCCTAGGAAGTTGTTCTTAGCTCATGGAACTGAGAACTGTATATTTAAAAAATGCAAAATGAAACATAAATTAAAAAATAAAATCAAATGAACTTTATAAGTGCCTTTAAAAAAAAGAAGCCCTCGAAGATGCACATTTAATGTTACAGATGTTATCAGCAAACAAGGGAAGCACAGAGTCAGGTCATTTGGCATCCGGCAGGAGGTGGGTTTCCTGCACTTTGGGGCAGAGTGAGGAATGAAAGAGGCTATAAGCAAGTAGCAGGGACCCAGTCAATGGGACTGCATCCTAATTTAGTCTGGAAGAAAAGAGAGGGACTAGTAGCACTTCAGCCTCAGCACAAGGGGTGCTGAGAACCAAGGTGAGTCATGAGGCCCAAAATGAAAATAAAAGCCCTGTTCATAGAAACGTTGGTACCAGTCCAAAGCAGGACTTCACACAGCTGCCCTAATGCTGGGCCAGTGGGCTTGGATCTCATATTCTTTCCTGCTGTGTTGAGGGGAGCTAGTTGTCAGCAGACTGCATTCGCTCTGTTTTCCTTTAAAAATAAAGCCATTCAAAGTTTCTTTTTGCTGAGCTAGAATGCTGGTTGGGCCAGCCCTGGGGGCCCACAATCCTGATCAGGTTACTGTAGCATGATTGATGGCATCCGGAGATGGTTTCTTGCTGATGACCACCAGACCCTTGGGCTGGAGAAAGGAGATCATGATGACTGTATAGAATGGATTGGACCGTTCCAATATGCTAGCCCCAAAGGAAGCTTCAGACACCAAGGAAGACCCTAATTTAGTTCCTTTATCACCAACAAGCAAAAAAGTTGGCTGCATCTGTTCAGGAGAACTGCAGTCTGTTATCTGGTCTGCCTGCACAAAAGTGACTTGCAGTGATGCCCATTCCAAGAGGGTACTCTACCAGTTGGGCCACTAAACCCCTGAACTGACTTAGTGCTGTAAAGTTTCATCTTTCCAGTAAAGACTAGCATCGCATTGACTCCTCTTCAAAAAAAAAAAAAAAATCCTCCCAAGTCCTCCCTGGGCTCCTGGCCTTTCAGCCAGAGGCATTTCCTAGCATCCCTCAAATCTAGGTGTCACCAAATACCTAACTGGAAACAAACAGAAGTCATGTAGTGGCTGAGGCATTTCTGAAAGAAATGGAAGTTATAAATGTAAAAGTAACCATAATGGGGAAAATATAGAGGGACAGAGAGGAGGCTGAAAATAGACCTGTGTAGGATGGGAATAAAACAGAATCCAAAAATGAATCAGAAAATACATGTCAAGAAGAAGACTGAAGGAATTAGAATTGAATTGGATTGAATGAGAATCGGGTTATTTGGGGAGAAGAGTGTTTCAAGGAGAAGTCAACTACAGGATTTGGTGCAGAGAGATAAAGGCACATGAGAACAAACCCTAGTTGCACGTGTTTCTTGGTGGTAGGAACCAAGTCTTCCTGCAGAGTAATCCAAAATATTGCTTCTCAGTATCTACAACTTGGCTTTATTTCACATGAGTTAAGGAATTCATTTTTACATTTCTGCACACTGCAAGCCTCTTCTTGCTCATCTACCTCACAGCTCATAGTTTCACTCTTGTCTCCACAGTTAATTTTCTTGTATTATTCAAGATCATTAAATATAAATGAAATCACACCAAAAAAAGTACAAATGTCTTAGTAAAAAGGTTATTTTTCAGACATGGGGGTAAAGTTCTGCTTATGCCTCCTCGAAGAGTTTCTTACATGTTAAGTTTGAATGATACTTCTTTAAGTGAGGGGCAAAGAAAAAAACACTTACATTTTGTGACTGAAATTATTAATGAGAAATGAATTTTTAATATTATTCAATTATCTGGGAAATTTTAGAAGCCATATAGAGTGAACTATCCTAGAATACTTTTCAAAAACCGACATCACTCAGTGGGAATACTCTCAGTTGAGCAAACAAGTACTAATGATGTGTCTCATTTATTCAGCCCTTACTCTGTGTTAGGGACTGAGCACAATGCTTCATTTACTGTTGCACTTTCTCCACAAACAACAGACAGGAAAGTCTGGGCTCAGTGAGGTCAAGTGAAGTGCCCAAGTAACCCATCTGGTGAGTAAAGAAATGGGGCTCAAACTCAGGTGTTGGATTCTAAAGCCGGTTTAATTAACCAGTATAACAAATTGCTTAATTTGAAGGCAGAAAACCCATCGTATAAGGTAAAGTATAAGGAAAATGTATTTGGTGAACTGCAAATATATATTATAAGGAAGTGCTTATTTTGGCTGCAAGACCTCTCATGAATACTGAGAGAACTTTACAATTCACAAAAAATAGGATGCATTTTAACTATTAGCCTTTTATTGGAATTGTTAAAATATTTTTCTAGCTGCCCTTCAAGTATTAAAAAATGTCGTTTTGTATGATAGAGGTAAAGCATTTTATCAGGTATACTTCTTGGGAAAAAGGAAAGTGTTTTATGTATGTATGTATTTATTTAGAAGGACATGTTAACTGATTTTCTCAGAAAGTAGAATTACACCTAAAGCAATGATTAAAAATAGCTTTTGAATTATAGAAGATAGTTGTATACAGGTATTCCATTACATTTGTATAGATTAGAAGATGACAGAGGAGTAGGGGGATTCTGGGCTTGCCTTGTCCCACAAACACAGCTAGGTAAATATCAAATCATTTTGGACTCCCAAGAAATTGATCTAAGGACTGAGAGAGCAAAACTGCACAACTATGGGTAGAAAAAAGCATTGTAAAATGTGGGAGCTGCAGAGTTGATTTGGGGAGAGAATAGCTGTGGGTGCTGCAAAGGGGAGGGAGCTGTAATCAGAGAGAGGAGAGAGAGAGAAAGGGAGAAAGAAAAAGTGAAAACATGAACAGCCATAGGGAATTAGAAGGAAAAAAAATCATTCCCCAGAACCATTGACTGGGAAAGGAAGAGGGGTTGAATGCTATAAGTTTCTATAAACAGCAGAGTGCAGAGTCTGAAGTCCCAGAGATCCATGCCATCGCCAGGGTTGTGTCGGAAGCCTTGGGCTGTGCTCTGGTGGAAGGTGGTGGAAGGCAGAGACCTGGGAGCAGGCAGCGTGGTATCCCCTGGGTCACATAGGGAGAAGCAGTTCTCCTGCTTAGAGTGCCTTTAGGAGTGGCACATAGCCTCTCTGGGGGCAAAAGAATGGGCAGTGTGCTCCCTTGTTCCCTAGCACAGGAACAAAGACATGAGCTGAGGGTGGTGAGCTTTGGTGCTAGAATTTTACCTGAGCTTTACTATAAACTCCAAGTCAATGCATAGTCACACAGCTGATTTCTGGGACAAGCCAGCACCAGACACATTGCAGTAAAGACCCTCCCCTAGAGGATCAGCATGGATCCACCCCAGGCAGATCTCTAAAATTTGGAGTTTTGAAATCCAGCTATGCACCTAAGATAAAACAAGAGTGCTGGGCCACCTGGCAAGCAGACAGCTCAGGTGCAGGTAGGGTGAAAGCAGGTATCTGGTAGAAGCCAGGGACACAGGAGAGTTGATTAATTGCTCTTCTTTGAGGGCTTCCTGTAGAGTTGCAAGCGCACCAGCTTCCTGCTCTGGAGACAAGAGAGTGGGTGACACCATTTCCTCCCCTCCCTCCCATCAGCACTGACTGACTTTAGGGACCAAAACAATGCCAACCAGTAGAGGCAGGGCTTCCACCAAGCCCCACCCCTCTGTGCCCTACACATGCATGTCCAGTAGGGGGAGTCTGCCTGAGAATCAAAGCAGCGGGTCTCTTCGTTAGAAGATCAGCACAAGCCCCTCAAATACACCAAGTTGTAAAGCTTCAATTTTACAGGAAATAGGATCTAGTTTCCTTTTTTTTTTTTTTTTTTTGGACTTTTTCTTGATATAACCATTACCCTCAGGAATAGGAAAACAACAGGCTTTTCTAACAATCACACACACACACACACACACACACACACACACAGAGCAATGACCCAGACGAAATGAGAAGACAGAGTAATTCATCATGAAAGAAAGAACAGGAAGAGTCATGGCCAGGGATTTAATTAATACAAATACAAGTAAAATGTCTTAACCAGAATATAAAATTATAATCATAAGAATAGCATAGAAGACGCTAAAGAATTCCTCACTGCACAGATAAAAGAACTATAATCAAGTAAGGATCAAATAAAAATGTTAAACCTAGACACAAAATTGAATGTATGCTATGACAACAGGATGGATGAAACTAAGAATTGAATCAGTGATAATGGAAGAGAGATTATGGAAAATAATGAAGCTGTAAATAAGAGGGAAAGAAGAGTTGGGATCACAAATGTAGACTTAGGGAACACAGCAACTCCTTAAAATGTAAAAACATATATCTACAAACAGCAGAAGAATAAAAGAAAGAAAAAGGAAAAGAGGTTTATTTGAGCAAATTAAGCTGAAAACTTCCTTAATATGGGGAAGAAAACAGACATTCAAAATCCAGGAACTACAGAGAACTCCTGTTAAATTCAACAGAAGCCACCATCACCAAGATATGTCATAGTCAAATTCACAAAATACACAGAAAAGGAAAGAATCCTGAAAACAGCAAAGGAAAAAGCATTTTTAACCTACAAGGGAAGACAGATGAAATTTGCAGCAGATCTGTCTACAGAAACTTGCCAGGCCAGAAGGGAGTGGCAGGATATATTCAATGTGCTGAGTGGGAAAAATATACAGCCAAGAACTCTTTATCCAACAAGGTTGTCATTCAGAATAGAAAGAGAGAGAGTTTCTCAGACAAACAAAAACTAAAGGAGCTCGCGACCACTACACCAGCCCTATAAGAAATATTAAAGGGGACTCTTTGGGGAAAAAAATCAAGAGCAACAAACACTAGAAAGGAAGTGAACATCATTAGAAACATCAACTTTACAGTTAACACAAGGAAACTAAATTCCTGCCTTTCAGTAATCATTCTGAATGTAAATGTGCTGAATACTACAATCAAAAGACATAGGGTATCAGAGTGGATAAAAAAACAAGATCCATCTATCTGCTATCTACAAGAGACTCATTTTAGACCTAAATGCATCTGCAGATTGAAAGTGAAGCGCTGGAGAACCATTTATCATGCTAATAAATGCCGAAAGAAAGCTGGAGTAGCCATACTTAATATCAGACAAAATAGATTTATTTTATTTTATTTATTTGTTTATTGTTTATTTATTTTTAAATTTAAATCCAAGTTAGTTAACATATAGTATAGTAATAATTTAGGGAATAGAATTTAGTGATTCATCACTTCCATATAACAACCACCGCTCATCCCCAAAAAGTGTCCTCCTTAATGCCCCTCTCGCCCATTTAGCCCATCCTCCTACCCAACACCTTGCCACCAACCCTCAGGGTGTTCTCTGTAATTAAGGGTCTCTTATGGTTTTTTATTTTTTTTTTTTGCTTCCCTTTCCTTATGTTCAACTCTTTTGTTTCTTAAATTCCACATATGAGTGAAATCATAGACTTGTCTTTCTCTGACTGATCAATTTTTTTACATGAAAGAATCTAGTTCCGTCCATGTTGTTGCATCTAGCGAGATTTCATACTTTTTGATTGCCGAGTAATATTCTTCTCTCTCTCTTTGTACGTATATATATGTATAAATATTACATCAATCCATTCAGCAAATAAAGCCTAAAGCTAGCAGAAGGGAAATGGTAAAGATTAGAGCAGAAATCAATGATACAGAAAAACAAACAACAACAAAAACAGTAGGACAGCTCAATGAAAGTAAGAATTGGTTCTTTGAAGGAATTAACAAAATTGATATATCCCTATCCAGACTTATCAAAAAGAAGAGAAAGGATTCAGATAAAATCACAACTAAAAGAGGAGAGATCACAACCAACACCATACAAAACAAACAACCATAAGAGAGTATTATGAAAAATTATATGCCAACAAACTGGGCAGTCTGGAAGAAATAGAAAAATTACTAGAAACTCACAAACTACCCAAACTGAAACAGGAAGAAATAGAAAATTTGAACAGATCTATAACCAGCAAAGAAATTGAATTGGTAATCAAAAATCTCCCAACAAACAAAAGTGCAGGGCCAGATGGCTTCCCAGGGGGATTCTGCCAGATATTTTTATTTTTTAGAGAGTGGGTGCATTGAATGAGGAGCAAAGAGAGAGAGAGGGAGAGAGACAAAGAGAAATGTGGGCATCACCCAAAGTGGGGCTCATTTTCACCCAAAGTGGGGCTCGAGCTTATTCGTTGCGGGGCCCATGCTCACCCAAAGTGGGGCTCAAGCTCAACTGATGTGGGACTCAGACTCAGAAACTATGAGATCATGACCTGAGCCAAAGTCAGATGCTTATCTGACTGAGCCATCCAGGCACCCTCTGCCAGACATTTAAAGAGGAGTTAATCCCTGTTCTTCGTTAAGTGCTCCAAAAAATAGAAATAGAAGGAAAACTTCCAAAGTCCTTCTACAAGGCTAGATTACCTTGATTCCAAAACCAAGCAAAGACCCCACTACAAAAGAGAATTACAGGGCAATATCCCTGATGAACATAGATGCAAAAATTCTCAACAAGATACTAACAAACTTAATCTAACAATACTTTAAAGGAATTATTCATCATGACCAAGTGCAATTTATTCCTGGGCTGCAGAGGTGGTTCAGTATTTGCAAATCAATCAGTGTGATACACCATATTAATAAAAGAAATTATAAGAACCATATGATCCTCTCAGTAGACACAGAAAAAGCATTGGACAAAATACAGCATCCATTCTTGATTTAAAAAAAAAAAGCCTCAACAAGGTAGGTATAGATGGAGCATAACTCAACAGCATAAGAGCCATATATGAAAGACCCTCAGCTGTTATCATCCTCAGTGGGGGAAAAACAGAGAGATTTTCCTCTACTTTCAGGGACAAGACAGCGAAATCCACTCTCACCATTACTATTTAGCATACTGGAATACAAAGATCCACATCAGCAAGAAGGAAATCAAACTTTCCCTGTTTGTAGACAACATGAAACTCTATGTAGAAAACCCAAAAGACTCCATCAAAAAAGTGGTAGAACTAATACATGAATTCAGCAAATTCCCAGGATATAAAATCAGTGTACAGAAATCTGTGACATTTTTATACACCGATGATGAAGCAGCTGAAAAAGAAATCAAAGAATTGATCCTATTTCTAATTGTACCACAAACAATAAGATACTAGGAATAAACCTAACGAAAGAGATAAAAGAGCTGTACTTTGAAAACTATAGAATGCTTATCAAAGAAATTGAAGAGGACACAAAGAAATGGGAAAAAATTCCATTCTCCTGGGTTGGAAGAACAAACATTGTTAAAATATCTATACTACCCAAAGCAATCGACACATTTAATTCAATCCCTATCAAAATGCCACCAGCATTTTTCACAGAGCTAGAACAAACAGTCCTAAAATTTGGAAGGAACTGCCAAAGACCCTTAATAGCCAAAGAAATCCTGAAAAAGCAAAGCAAAGCTGGAGGCATCATGATTCCAGACTTTAGACTGTATTACAAAGCTATACTCAAAACAGTATGGTACTGGTATAAAAACAGATACATAGATCAATGGAACAGAATGGGAAGCTCAGAAATAAACTGCCAACTGTGTGGTCAACTAATCTTCAACAAAGCAGGAAAAAATACCTATTGGAAAAAAGACATTCTGTAACAAATGGTTTTGTGAAAACTGGGCAGCAACCCACAAAAGAATGAAACTGGACTACTTTCTTAAACCATACACAAAAATAAATTCAAAATGGATGGAAGGCCTAAATGTGAGACAGGAAACCATCAAAGTCGTAGAGGAGAACACAGGTAGAAACTTTGATCTTGGCCGTAGCAACTTTTTATTAGACACATCATGGGAGGCAAGGAGAACAATAGCAAACATGAGCTATTGAGACTTCTTCAAGATAAAAAGCTTAAAGCTTTGGCACAACAAAGGAAACAATCAGTAAAACCAGAAGTCAGCCTACAGAATGGGAGAAGATATTTTCAAATGACATAGCTGATTATGGGGTTAGTATCCAAAATCTCTAAAGAACTTAGCAAACTCAACACCTAAAAAACAAACAAAGAATTGGGCAGAAGACATGAATAGACACTTTTCCCAAGAAGACATCCATATGGTTAACAGACACATGAAAAGATGCTTAGCATCACTCATCATCAGGGAAATACAAATCAAAACCACAATGGGATATCACATCACACCTGTCAGAATGACTAAAATTAACAGCACAGGAGAGAGCAGATGTTGGTGAGGATGCAGCAAAAAGAGAACCCTCTTACACTTTGGTGGGAATGCTAACTGGTGTAGCCACTGTGGAGAACAGAATGGAGGGTCCTCGAATACTAAACATAGAACTACCTTATGATCCAGTGTTTGCACTACTAAGTATTTGCCCAAAGGATACAAAAATACAAATTTGAAGAAGTGCATGCACCTTGATGTTTATAGAAGCATTATTAACAATAGCCAAACTATGGAAAGAGCCCAAGTGTCCATCAACTTATATGAATGGATAAAGAAGGTGTGGGGTAATGGAATATTACTCAGCCATCAAAAAGAATGAAGTCTTGCCATTTGCAATGAAGCTAGACTGTATTATGCTAAGTGAAACAATTTAGTCAGAGAAAGACAAATATATGATTTCACTCATCTGTGGAATTTAGTAAACAAAACATATGGGAAGGGGAAAAAGCTAAGAAAGAAGGAAGCAAACCATAAAAGACTCTTTTTTAATGTTTTATGTTTATTATTATTATTTTTTAATGTTTATTTATTATTGAGACAGAGAAAGCAGAGCGCAAGTGTGGGAGGGGCAGAGAGAGAGGGAGACACAGAATCAGAAGCAGGCTCCAGACTCTGAGCTATCAGCACAGAGCCTGACACGGGGCTTCAACCCCCGAACCATGAGATCATGACCTGAGCTGAAGTTGGACGCTTAACTGACTGAGCCACCCAGGTACCTCATAAAAGACTCTTAAATACAGAGAAGAAACAGGGTTGATAGAGGGAGGTGGGTGGAGGATAGGCTAGGTAGGTAATGGGTATTAACGAGGGCACCTGTTGTATATATCATGGGGTGTTGTATATAGGTGATGAATCACTAAATTCTACTCCTGAAACCAATATTGCACTAAATGTTAACTAACTAGAATTTAAATAAAGATTTGGAAGCAAAAGAATAAATTTCTTCAGATTATTGCTTTCATTTATTTGGTTAATTCTTTGAACAAACTTTATTTGTACTCTTATGTGATGTTAGGAGATACTGAGAGGAATTAAAATCCAGCCTTTGCGTTTAATGTTTCCTCACATTTAGTATATAACGGAGATAGGTAGTCAATTCTTTATCCCTTTCATTAGAAGCAAAAGAATACAAAAATTTCTCCAAATACTACATGTGTAAATAACACATTTTAGGAATTACTGAATACTCCTAACCTCTATCACATGACCATACTTTAATGATATCCTTATGAAATGGTTAGTAATACTTGCAAAAACACAGTGTCAAAAATATTGTTAGGAGATGAAAAAAATTAATGTAGGAGACAAAGACTTAAACCTTATTATGTATCACTGTATTGGACTCTAAATTATTTGTTCGTTCTTCTATTCCCAGTGCCTAGTGGAAATGATATAGAGGATGCCCAATAAATAGAGGATTGAAATATAAATAGAGATACTTACAAAAAGAATAAGAATTTTCAGTGACTGAAAGAAGAGATAAAATAATTGTAATACAATGTGATAAATGCTATGATAGAGTTAACATAAGACAAGAAGTGGGTTAAACACAGGAAATTTCCACAAGATAATGCTTGAGGTAAACACCTAAGGCTATGTAAGTAAGAGGTGAGTAGTTCTTTCCAGAAGAAGTGCAGCATGCATGTAAAGGCACAGGAGAACTGCCTACTCAATTATAGGAAGTCCCGGAACAAAGTGACCTGGGCCAGTATGGCTGAAATACAGTTCTATGTATATTGAATTTTGATGACCTTGTCTGTCATCTTTTGTTCTCTACTGCTTAACTTCTTTCCCTTCTCCCCTTCATATTCCATACTCACCTTATGCCTTATTTTCATTTTTACCTCTCCTTTCATTTATGCATCTATTTATTTATTAAAAATATTTATTAAAACATTGTGGCATATTATGCCATTGTATTGGCTATGCTGGAAGAGGTGTTACTGTCCTCAGTTTGTATATGATGATGTAACTTTGGGCAGTTCCTGGAGTAGCATCATCAGAAAAGTAGTTATAAATGGTGAATATGTCTCATCTACGTGACATCACAGTGGTTGCCAGAAGCTTGCCTTCACTCTCTTGATCCTTTGTCAAGCCTGCCGCAGCCATTTTTTATCCATGTTTCCAGAATTTACCCTGCCCTTCTGTCATCCTCCGGTGTATTAGTAGCAATATCTAAGAGGAATGGCTGGTAGGGATGGTAAGAGGACCTCTGAGACTGTGAAGATACTTCAGCAGATAACCAAATACACTATATTAGAAATAGTTATAATGTTTAGCAGCTTTTGTTGCTTTCCTATTATGTGCACGTCTCTTTGTTAGGCACTGGGGACATAAAGATGAATATGGTATAGTTTTTCCTTTAAGAAATTTGTACTGTAATGAGGATGGGATTTATTTAATTGCACTTCTCAAATTAAGCCACCATAATTTAAAAAAATTGAACTATCCCACAAAATATTGAGATTTATTTATGTTTTATTAAGTTTATATTTAAAATAAATTTTTAAAAATTATTAAAAATATATTTTTAACTGAAAAAATTGCTTGTTATAAGTAAAAGTGCCATTTCTCCCCTGAATTGCAGTTAACAATATGGACATATCTCTTTATTTGAGGCCCTAATAGTATAATTCCATATTAATAGCATTTTATGTGACTTCCCTTTCCAACTAATTTCAATTATCTTTAAATATAAATGCAAAAAAAGACCCCCAAAAATAAATAAAAAGAAAAAAATAAATATAAATGCAATTTTCACTGTTTTTAAAAGAAAAGATATGCGGGTTACATGAAGTCTTAAACACTCCTATATAAAATTGCTTGAAGCAAAACAATTTTACTAGAAACATAGGCATCTCTTTTTTCAAATGTATATATACTCTAAGATCCTTGAGGGCCAGGATTCCATTTGATTTCCATCTTCAAAAGAACCTAGTACTGTGCATTGTCACAGAAGATGTTCAGAAAGAATGTATTTGTTGAATTCATCTCTATGTAATGAATATTGTCTATAGATGTACGTTTCGTTTGTTTACTTAGATCAGTTCATCTTCTTCAAGTATTTCCATAGCCAAGCATTTGATCACATATTCCCAGTGGCTTCTTCCAGCAATGCATAAATTATAGATTGAGTTGATGTTTAATGTTGTCTCCAGCAATTAAAAAAAATCCAGGAAAACACAAAGACTAAAGAGTCACTAAGATAATACAGAATTATACTATTAAGAAAAAAAGAAAATGTTTCATTTTTTTGTTTTCCAGTTTTTCTAGGACAAAGATTTCATCATTTTAAGTCCACGAAGTATTTAAATTACCTTAACACCTTTGAATAATGTATTTAAATAGTGGCAACATACATGCATATGGAGAGAGACACACATACACGTATATATCATAACTTACTCCTGGAAGAACAACTTGTTAAAATATGAAAATACTGTCAATAATGTATGTTGTGTACTTATTTCTCTTGCAGTTATCTTTAAGTCATATTTTGGATTTACTTATTTATTTACCCTTTTGCATTCAAAGTTGGTCAGTAAAACAATTTTAACTCAGTGAGACAGATTTAATGCCACAAAAGTTAAGGATGCAAATATTTCCCAAAGTATTATCCATTGGGATTTGCTTTGCTTTATGTCTGCAAGAACAGGCTCATAATAGTGTGAATATTTAATCTTAATTACATGTGATACTTAAAAAACCTATGCACATTTCAGAATTTTACAGACATTGTGCAAATCTCACAGGACTATGTGATAAAATAACAAACACAACAGCCCCCAAACGAAATCTGAAAATTAGCATTTAAGATAAAAGTCATGCCCAAGCCAGGGGATGACTATCTAAAGGAGTAGTTAATATTTCACACAGTTATACAGCATAACTTCTACACTGTATATATATAAAAAAAGCATATGTTGCATTTTATATTATCTGACAAATAAAAAACACATTTAATTTTCATAACAAAACCTAATTCCATGTTTCCAAAAAGCTCTCAGAATTAAAACCAATGACAAAGGCACAAATACATTTATTACTTTTTTCTCACATGGATAAATCGTTTCTAATAGAAGGATGTATATCTTTGTTTCTAGGTCATAGGGCTTTTTAGGGTTTGCAGTGGGCTGCTGTATGAGAACTCAGAGACAAACTCAGGTTTGGAGACAGTCACCTTTGTAACTAACCACCCTGATTTCCTCTACCCGATGGGTATGGCCTTGGAAAGCAAGAATGAAACCAACAGCCTAGACAGGAGGGAACCGGCCTGTCACTGGGTCTTTGACCTCTTCCTTCTTATAAGACTATTATTACCTTAATAATCAGATTTCTCCCTATCATATCCAACCTTTCTCTTTCCACTGGCTTTTGTCTTCAGTTTCAAACATGTATACAAGTTTTTATTTACTAGAATATTTGCTTCATTAAGCGATTCTCACATTTTTGCAAATCTATGTTTGAAATATTTCTTAAACTTCTCTACTCTAATTGGTAACTAACACTTACCTTTGAATTCCCACATTGGCTGTCTTGGTCGGAGTTTTGGTCTAATTCTGACATGTTTGATTTAATTGATATGACTGTAACAATAAGTCCTATTGTTTACAAATTGTTAAAAGAAATGACTGCTTCCCTCAGTGTGTTGCTTTCCTTACATTTGTCTATAAACAAAATTTATCAGAATATCCTAGGTGCTGCTCCCTATTGAAGATTAGGAGGACACCCAAGGGAAAATGATAGAGAAACACATTTATCTGAGGACAAAGGAGCAAATACAGAATAGTGCTTTAATTTAAGGCATTGCCATGAAAAGAAATTATAAAGGGGTAAAGTTTAGTTTTATGTTTTTCAGTAGTTTTTGTCATCCAAAAATAGTAGTGTTTTTGCACAGAATTAATTAAGCATGGGTTTGTCTTAAACAATGCTGACATCAAATAGGTTTAGGTTCTGTTAACTGTTTTCACTGCTCTTCCCTAGATGCAAGGAGCGTCTCATAGTCCTATAACTGTGTCTTTGCATTAATATGACTATAAATTGTTAACTTCCACTGAGGTTACTTGGATGCCTCTCAGGGGACAGGGATTCCTGCCCGTTTTCATTAATCAAAACTCATAGATTCAACAAAACAGAGGAGAAATGTACCTTGGAGGTCATTACTGTCTTTTGCAGACATATGTATACTAACAAAAATTCCTTCCACCTTTTGCACATAGAATTAAGAAGTTATGGTGCACCTGGGTGGTTCAGTAAGTTAAGCATCTGACTTTGGCTCAGCTCATGATCTTGAGGTTTGTGGATTCAAGCCCTGCCTCAGGCTCTGTGCTGACAACTCAGAGCCTGGAGCCTGCTTCAGATTCTTTGTCTCCCCGTCTCTCTGCCCTTCCCACACTCATGCTCTGGCTCTTTCTCTCTCTTTCAAAAATAAATAAAACATTCAACAAATTAAAAAAAAAAGAATTAAGGACTTATTTAATGGGTTTCCTCTGCCTGGCAAAAAGGTTATTAATATGCTTGAAAAGAAATACCAAAAAATGAAAAAAAAACCTCTGTAATTAGAAGACGTTGCCTAGGGTACTATGATAGTGATAATCTGAACCATTTTTAGTTGCATTTAGTATTTATTTCTGAGATTCACAAATGTCTGTATGCTTTGATGTTTTCATTTCTTGTCCCAGGATAACAAGAGAAGAAAAAACGAACGAAAATAGAGGATTCTAAGCAAGTAGATTCTTCTTAAATATTCTTCCCACATCTTGATATGGACATATCCCAGAGCTTGATGATGATGATAAGTTTAGCACCCCATTCACCTAAGACACATGGCTATCCTTGTATGAAGGTGGGACTCCCAACCACCTGCAGCGCTGTGCTGTGATTTATGGTTACCTTATGTTCTCAGTGGGACACTGCCAACCTGATGGTATTATTTTGGACTTAAATGAGTGAATAGAACGTTCTTGTAAATTGGCCTTAATATTTGCCACCACAGTGTAAACCTGTTACCTGTTAAACTTAAAAATATTCCAAAGCTCGAGCCACCAGGGTGGCTCAGTTGGTTAAGCCTCCGACTTCAAATCAGGTCATGGTCTCCTGGTCCATGAGTTCGAGCCCCACGTGGGGCCCTGTGCTGACAGCTCAGAGCTTGGAGCCTGCTTCAGATTCTGTGTCTCCCTCTCTTTCTGCCCCTCCCCCACTTGACTCTGTCCTTCTTTCTCTCCAAAAATAAACATTACACAATAAAAAATATTTCAAAGCTGACTGAAAAGGCAAACATTGGCAAGCTATATCACATTAAATGAAGAGCTTTGCAGTCTGCACTATCCTTGAGTTATCTTGCTTGCAAGTCAAAGTTTCTTGTAGAGCCACTAAGTTAGATTTTTTTTAAAAAAGGAAGGATTATTGTAAAAAACTAGAAGAGCCTTAAGAAGGTCTTTAAGAAATACCCTGGTACATAACAACACAATGCCATCTCGGGTGTTAGAACCTTTTTTTTTGTTAATACCCTGTAATTCTTCTGCCAGCAAGCTGTTGAGGGGGCCATGGTCCTGAGTCATGGCCATTACCACTCCTGTCCTGCAGGCCTGTTTGTCAAGAAAAAGTTTAGTTTAGCACTGGCCAAAATCAAGGAGAGAAGGAAAAGAAAAACAGCTGAAGAACTCTAGTCACACAGTATTAAATGACTTGTGACTTGATCATCCAAAAAGGCTATTTTACCTATTCCACTGCAATGAAAGGAAAACATCTCACTTTATAGAGGACCACAGGCTGTTTGTTGCAGACCATAAAAGTCCACCCTGCGTGTGGGCCTGACTGTGATGCTCGCCCTCGCCCAGGTACCAGTGACACCCCTGACTCTCCCCTGTGATACACAAGTCCACCTCTTGACAGTCTACTACCATTGTACTGCAGACACAATCTGCAGGCAGAAAAAAATGGAGTTCATTCTGCTAGACTGTTCTTCTGACAGCTGGAATAATTATTTTTGACCCAGCTTTAGAGCTGGTTGTGTTATTTTAAGCAGTCACACCGATAACTATTTTATAATTTGCTGGGTTTTGATATTTTATTGGTGCATAATAACTGTCCTCATTTATTAAGTTTATCACTGCTCTACAGAGGCATGAATACATTTCAATTAGATTTGTATAAAATGCTGAATCGCAAATTCTTTTCAAATAGAATGAAATGGTCTATCATCTTAGTTCAACCCACTCAGATAATTTGATCCATTTGACTTAATACACATGTAAAACAAATTGCTCTAGTAAATTTGCATATAAAATAGCACCAATCCTAAAGGCTCTAATATAAACAATTAGTTCCGTGTTTTTATCTCACAGAAACACTGGTTTCCCACACAACAAAAAACAACCTTGTAAAGTTTATATTTCAAAATTATGTTAGGGAGGTACATGACACAAATAGTCCTCCTTTTCTGCTTTGCTGCTCAACACTGAAAAGTTCCCCAGACCATTTTGAATATATTCTAAAGATGTATACATGCACTCATTAAAATCAGAAGCATTAAATGAAGTTACTATAATTCTGAGTTTAACTCACTATTCAAATTGAGCAAAAATTCTACTGGAAATACCTTTTAATCTTGGAAAGATAGGTTTATCTTAATGTGCAGACCTGCACAAACTACATTTAAAAATCAAAAGAGTTCACGCACCTTATTGAAAGAAACATATTAAAATTTGCTCTTGATAAACCTAGAAAGCCACAAAGCCTGAATGCACTGTATTTTTAAAACCTTGTGAGTATAGTATTTTTTTGACTGAAGTATATTCAAAATATCCTAGTCATTAAAAAAAGAGTATCATGTTCTGTTCTTTCAGTGTGCCAATAAAAAAACCCCAGATCCTTTAGGCTGATTATAGAAGACATGGTGGAAATTTGTTCCATCCATTTCATCATTAATTTTTCTAACCAGGAATGTGGTGTGGCATCTTGTGTGGCATGGGTTTTTTTTTTTTAACCAGAATTTACATGACTATAGACAACTCTGACATGATTTAGAAATTAGTACTAGGGGCGCCTGGGTGGCTTGGTAGGTCAAGCTTCTTCATTGGGCTCAGATCATGATCTTGTGGTTTGTGCGTTGATGGTAGAGAGCCTGCTTGGGATTCTGTCTCTCTTCCTAAAGAAATTAGTATTAGGAAATATTTTAAATGGCTAATATGTCCCCTAAGAACACTTTCTATTCCCCATGAGTCTCAGTGCAACAAAGGCACATAGTCAGTAACCAATAAACATTTACTGGTATACTTATGGAATCCAATCAAGCATTGGTATTATAGAGTTGATAGCAAAGCTATTGGGGGAATTCAGGCATTTTTTAATATGCCAAACATGAGCAATCCAACAAAGCAACACCAGAATCTTGCTATCTTGCTGTTTGATTTTGCATGGTTGGTTTGAAATATATTTAGAGTTTTACTCTGCTACTGTGTGTGTGTGTGTGTGTGTGTGTGTGTTTGTGTGTGTTTATCTAGGACAAGGAGATAATCTGAAACGGATAAACATTTGTACAATAGCTATAGGATGATATTTATTTCTCTTGTCCATTGAATAAATTCAACATCATAATAGTTTATACATCTGTTGGTGTGTTTATCAGTTCCAAGGTGCTTTATGTACTATCCAGAAATAGCATTGACATTTTTTTGCAAATTATTTCTTTTGCAAATATTACCTTAAAAATGTAAAGCTCAAGTGAATGCATTAACCAAGATTTTTAGTGGTGAGACAGTTAGCAAATAAACTGATTGCTGCCTATGAGAAACATGGGCACCAGACAAGATAACTGAATGTTTAATCAGTTCATTTAAAAACATCAAGAAATCTCTATCTTAAAAATTTAGTCACATTTTGCAAAAGCTAGGTTTTAAGAGTTATATATACATGTATTTTTATTATGGTAAGAGCACTTAATATGAGGCCTACTGTCAACAAATTTTTAAATATCTTAAACATTTAAAGATTAAACAAAAGCTTAAACATTTCTGAAAGATAACAGTTGACAGTGACTTACATACACTAACTCATTTGATTCCTTTTCCCCCAAGGTAACACATAGTTAAAGAATTTTTAATATCAGAAAATGAGATAAAAATAATTTATTTTGCACTACTTGTATTTATTTTTGAGAGAGGGAGAGAGCTGGGAAGGGACAGAGAGAGAGGAAGAGAGAGAATCCCGAGCAGGCTCCGTCATGAACCATGATATCATGACCTAAGCCGAAATCAAGTCAGACACTTAACTGATGGAGACACCCAAGCACCCCTAGACAAATTTTTTAGTGCACAGTGTAATATTGTCAAATATAGACACAATGTTGTACATCAGCTTTCTCTAGAATTTAGTTACCAGCAGTGATGAACTTTAAGGTACTTTTCAAAGTTATAAGTTTGAAGAAAAACATTTTAGCTTATTTGACCAGGGGAACTTTTCTGCTTGTTTTATTAATTTTTTTTTTAAATGTGGTTGCTGTCTCTCCTCATGATAAATTTGCTCTTTATTGAATCATTGTTCTTATTGTTTGAAAGCACGTAGTGTACCTTCCCATTGGATAGAGTGTGATGAGGTGTACAATTTTTGGAACCAACTATTTTAATAAATTTTTTAATACTAGCATCCTGCAACATGCACTTGTTTTGAAAGTAAAGGCTCATGGCAGGCAGATCCACCTCATCATCTGCTTTCATCAAACCCAGTGAAACTGAAGATTTGCAGTTGTTAAAAATACTTATTAAAAATTTCCAACTCCCAAGTTTGGTTTCAAAGGGCTTGAATAACTAAAACAGTTTCTTGGCAAAAAACACTTGAGTTAGGTAGCACTGGCTAGCATTTGTCGACATCTTTTTGGGTGTTCAAAATTAAACCAAGAATTCACCCCTCCTCCATGGGTAACCAGTTTTACAGAATGACAAATGAATCTGTTATAATCCAAAGTAAATAATGTTTAAGTTTGCCTTGAATACTTTGTCAAATATAGGGAGCTAGGTATGCATAAAGTTATTCGTTACTTCTCTCACTAGATAGCAGGATTTAATATGGTTTTGATAAAATTCAGTGCTCAGCATAGGGTGCAACTAGCAAATGCTGGCAGAGATGACAGTGAAAGTGGTCATGGCACCTGGCATGCTTGAGACTTCAGGTAAAAATCACTTAGGCTTTTTCCACAGCAAATGTTTTTGTTTGCTAAATTAAACTAAAAACTCATGATGGTATTCACTGATCGATCCCTTGCTAGGTTCTTGTATGTTATTTGGGACACAACTTTAAGAGAAGCTTAAACATTTCTTTTTTAATTTTTTTTTCTGTCTTTATTTTATTTTGAGAGACAGAGAGAGTGAGCTGGGGAGGGGCAGAGAGAGAGGGAGAGAGAGAGAGAGGCACACACACACAGAATCTGAAGCAGGCTCCAGGCTCTGAGTTGTCAGCACAGAGCCCGATGCGGGGCTCTAACCCACAGACTGTGAGATCATGACCTGAGCCAAAGTTGGAGGCTTAACCGACTGAGCCACTCAGGCACCCCGAGAAGCTTAAACATTTCTGAGAGGTAACTGTTGACTAGGATTTCCACATACTTTAATTCAGTTGATTCTCATTCTCCCAAGGTAACACATAAAGAATATTTAATATCAGAAAATCAGATAAAAATAATTTGTATTATTTTGCACTACTTGTCTGACCAAATTTTTAGATACACTTGGATTTTCATATGGTCTGGCAAGCAGGAGACATATGTCAGGACATAGATTAATTCCAGAGAGAACCAAGTGGGACTTTGGGCAAGACTTTGATTAACCAACCCAACAGGTTTTTCCAAACTGTGTTTCAATAACCACTAGGGTGTTTTCTTGTTCAAGTAACTTTGGAAAACAGTGGTCTAAATATAGTTAAGCAAATTTCTTTGCAAGACATTTCAGAGCCTTAAATATATGAATATAAATGGCAAATCTCTTAGGATGGCTTATGGTATGCATCTGCTGGCACTGCCCTCAATTGTCTTTTCAGATGCTAGTTTCTTTCCTAACCACTTAGCCATGCAGGCTTCCTTTTGGAAGTTTCCCAAAGGATAGCCTTCCCATGGTGAAATTTCCCAGAGGGTAGCCTTCCAATAAGCTGACTTCTGATCCTTAGCCACTGGCTTGCCTCTGTAATACAGTTTGTCAGTTGGCTGAGGTCATTTTTTTTCTTCACCATGTCTACACAGAGTGGCCTAGTTGCCAATTACAGTTGATAAATTTTAACCTGATTTAATTTTTTACTTCTATTATTTCTCAGATGTAGATGTTATTCTTTCCAACTTCTCTTATTATTACTAAACTTCTTTATAGAAAAAGAGGACACCCTGAATCTTGTGAGAAGTAAGTAATGAGATATGCTGCATCTGACAGTGATACAATTTACTTGGTTTGATTGGCATTTCTAAAAATTACATTGCCTTTTAATATTTATCTAGCAGAACATCATGAGAATTAGCATACATAGAACAAATTGTTTGATGATAATGCAAGGAAACTGTAATCACACATGTCAACAACTTGTGTCTATTTCTAAGCAAAATGAACATTTTATGAATAAAATATAATTGATCTAGGGTAAAGGAAATGAGAGTGCTTCTGTCTTAAGTCACAATGATGCTAAGAGCCAGTATTTTCCAAACTTGAGAAATAACTAACAGAAAGACTCTGAAAGGGACCTTGATGTTGCAGGAAAATTGGTGAGGTAGATTAAAAAAAAGAATAATCTTTTCATCATCAATTTTGAATGTGATTAAATTGGTGTCATCTAGAATGTCCAAGGCGTATGTCTTTAACATCCACTAGTGAAGGAAAACTTCCCCGAGCTTGCTAAATGCTCTCTTCATATTTCCCTATAATTCTTAATAGATTCAATTGTAGGCTCTTGATTTGATTATTTAGTGTGAATATCTGCAGCTCTGACACATTCAAGAGATGTACTAATATTGGACCCTGAACTTGGTGCCCAAGTTCATTCATTGCTCGTTAGAATTTTTAGAGTAAATGGACTACTTGAGGGGAAAAAAGTGAAACTTCTTATAGTGCTATTCTTAAATTCTGTTTTTTCCTTGTATCCAAGTTCCATTTGAGAACTCAGTCTCTTCTTGCCTTATGATTTCTGATACATGTACAATAAGAACACTACTAAATGTAAAATTTGTACATTTTACCTTGTTTTCCCAGCACATTGTCACATTGCCTTCTAACTGCAACCAGTAGACTATCCATGCTGTAAGTACACATAACTCTGGTTCTACTACCTAAATACTAAGAACTTTCCAGGATTTCTTAAGATGAAATAATACACTCAAGTAAAAAGCAAGCCTCTGTGTAAACTCATGAGTCCAATCTTTATTATTGTAGCATGACATGGCAGAGGGATATTTTCGCTGAGTTAAATAGCAAAAGCTGTACGAAGAAGGAAATCAAATTGAGTATTACAGGAATACTTATTATGTGAGATCCAGTAAGTTAATATGACCAGGCCTGGGAACGTTGGGAGAGAATACATTTGCCTGTTTATCTCAAAGTCTAAATTAAATTTAACCAGTCAGAATTCAGGTCAGAAATGTGTTCTTGACATCCATGTGTGGAACATTGAGCAATCAGCCAGCCACACTATGGTGTGTTCACAAGTGACTTCCCCAGGACTTCGAAGACTGCCTATTGTGACCAATATCTCTTGTCTTCTCTACAGTGTGAATTCTTTGTTTCCACAGTGGCCTTCATGTATGCTTTGATGAATTTTCTTTGTTTTGACTCCAGAAACTGTGTGCATTTAACTTCCTTTTTTCCCTTCCTTGTTAAAAAGAAAACAAACCCATCATTAACTTTTTAAAATCCAAGTCTGCTATTGTTGCTATTCAACTGAACTAATAAAATGAATAGCAAAGGGAAATTTTCTGATGGATGACAACGAAATGATTACTATTGTTGAGTGCCTTAAAATTTATGTTAAGTAGGAATAGCATGCCATCAAACTCTTCTGCTATTTTTAGTGTTTATGGATAGATAAGCCCAGAAAAGAAAAAGAACGTTACTTTTTCTTGGTAACTCACAATAAAATAAAACCAGATTGTTTTGGCAGTTTTACTATCCATTCATTTTTTTTCTATATTGTCTAAAAACAAAATGAAACAGAACAGGAGAAAAACCTTCTCATCTGCACATATTGAGGATTCGTCTTTACAGGGTTTCAGACTCGTTATTCTTTTTTTTTTTTTTAATGTTTTTATTTTTGACAAAGAGAGAGAGAGAGCAAGTGCACACGTGGCAGAAGGGCAGAGAGAGAGGGAGGCACAGAATTTGAATCAGGCTTCAGGCTCTGAGCTGTCAGCACAGAGCCCAGTGCAGGGCTCAGAGCCATGAACCATGAGATCATGACCTGAGCTGAAGTCAGATGCTTAACCAACTGAGCCACCCAGGCGCCCTTCAGACTCATTATTCTCTTGGATCTCCCAACATTCATTGTCAATATATATTAATTTTGATAGAAGGAAATTTATTAATATTTTTCTAACATACTTTTAATATTTTTTCTCAAACTAGTCCCTACAATTTTACTTTTTTAACAAAAAAATGTAGACAAAACTATTATCAAAGTAACCTTTGTTTAACTAATCACAGTTTAGTTGGTGTCTAAATGTCTAAAATACTCATTGAGTGTAATCTGTAGATGTATAGTAGGATTAACCAGCTTTCAAATAGATTTGCAGCCATCTCAATGTAACATTGTTTTACCAAATCACAAGAACTGCCAGTTAATGCCCTGGAGGCACAGAGGTAATAAAAAGAATAAATGCCCCTGGTGTAAGTTATCAGCAATAACTGTTGCCTCTTGGAGAACACATTCTAACTCTATTGAACGTCACATTTCCACTATTTCTCACTTAGGTCAAAGTGCAATCCCTCTTCTCTGGTCTTCCTAATATGACTCTTTCCCTATCTCCAGTTCTATCCAACATAAGTAAGATCCTATCACAGCCTGGGTAAATCCTCCATTGATTTATCTTTACACTTAGGATAAGTACAAAATCCCAAGTTTGACCCACAGTCTAACCTACACTGAATGACAGGGCGCTTTCTTGCTTCCCTGATTTCATCTCACATGAGCATCCCCACTATCCATGCTGGAGCTCATCTGGCCTCCTGTCCTCAGATATGTTGAGGTAAGAGGTTCTTTCTTCTTTTTTATTTATTATGGTTATGTTATTAAAAAATTTTTTGAACATTTATTTATTTTTGAAAGAGAGACCAGAGTGTGAGCAGGGGAGGGTCAGAGAGAGAGGGATACATATAATCTGCAGCAGGCTCCAGGCTCTGAGGTGTCAGCACAGAGCCCGACGCGGGGCTCAAAGTTGAGCCTTGAGATCATGACCTGAGCCGAAGTCGGATGCTTAATCAGTTGAGCCACCCAGGCTCCCCCTTCCTTCTTCTTCTTCTTTGTTAAAAATGTTTATTTATTTATTTTTGAGATGGAGACAGAGAGAGAGTGAGAGTGCACAAGCGGGCTAGGGACAGAGAAACAGAGAGAAAATCTCAAGCAGGCTCTGCCTTGTCAGCACAGAGCCTGATGCAGGGCTTGGCTTGAATTTATGAACTGTGAGATAATGACCTGAGCCAAAATCTGATGCTTAACCAACTGAGCCACCCAGGCACCTCAAGACTAAGTCTTTAGCTCCATAGATTTATTTTAGATTTTTGACCTCTAGAGCTATAGGAAACACATTTGTGTTGATCTAGGCTACAAAGTTTGTAGTAACTTTTTATAGTGGCAATAGGAAATGAATATGTTATTAACATGCAGACTTCTCCTAAATTTATATTTTGAGCCCAAATCATACTCCTGATACATAGACTCATATATTTAATAGTCTGTGCAACTTCTTTTTTTCTGAGAGAATCTTCAAACTCAGTATGTCCAAAACTAAACTTTTGGTCCTCCTCCCAGACCTATTCCATGTGAGTTTTACTAATCTCAGTTGACGGCAAATCCATTCTTGTCGTTCCTCAAGCCAAAATAATGGACTCCTTCTCTTTCACTCCCCCTATACATCCATTTTATTTTTGAAATTGTGTATCCTTCTACTTTCCAGCTATATCTAGGGACCAAATAAATACCAGTGTTTGCATTTTACAGCCCTGATTTAGTCATTCTCATGTCTTGCCTAGATTATTTCAGTAGCTTCCTAGTTTTCTAATGCTTCCAGGCTTGCTTCTCCTAAACTTTGAACATAACAGCCACAGCAATCCTTAAAATACGCACCACAAATCATGTAATTCTTCAGCCCAGACTCTCAGTGGGACCTGAATTCTCTTCAACCAAAAGACCGAGATATACAGTGGTTGGCAAGCTTTGATTTTGATCATCAGTCCCTCCCCTTTCCCATTTAGTTTCCCTTCTTTCTTCCTCACCCGCCACTTCAGCTCATGGTCCCCTTTGTTCCTGCAACAGACACATTCCCTCTGTAGGGTTTTTGCACTGGCTCTTGCCTCTGCTTACAGTTCTATCTGTCTTCATATCCTCATGGAAAATCTCTCAGCTCGTGTGTGTGTGTGTGTGTGTGTGTATGTGTGTGTGTGTACACGCGTGCACACATGCACGCATTTCAACAAAATCCACCCCAGCCATATTATAGAACTTCATTCACACCATCTCTTCCTCACCCCCAGCAATCCAATTCTCCATATTTGGCTCATTTTCCCATTTTTTCTATCGCCCTTAATGTTTTATTATGTCTATTATTCATTTTTTCCTACTTGAGAGTAGAATACAGCAATCAATAAATATTTGTGAATGAATGAATTCCACTTCTTTTCTTTCTGATGAGTTATGTTTTATTATAAATTTAGTATGAAAGCAGATTTATGATCTTACAGTCACACTAACTTTTTAATATTACATGTATATACAGCTCTAAAATGAGTCTCTTAAGTCTTTTCCATATTTTTAAGAAAGATATCCTAGGTGATGTGAGCAGAATGGCTGAGTTAGACATTTCTAGCATGTACCCCTTCGTACTACCAACAATGAATCAGCATCTATCCATGGACAATAGTACCTCTGTGGGAGGCTTGGGATCCAGGTGGGATATAGTGAAAATACAGGGCAGTCTGTGACTGAGGAGAAACACTTTGAGAAGCCAGGCTTGCACCAAGGTCCAGGGGACAGAAATGGAAACAGCTCCATACCCTTGGGGACTTGTCTATGGCTTTGTTTGGCTTTGGGTGTGTCACCAGCACTGTCTACTGAGTGATGTAGGGAGGCTGGGTCCAAGGGCTCAGAGGGTCTCCCACAGTACCAGCCAAGAAAGCCCCTAGCTAAGCATAGTATAGAAATCAAATGTCAGCTGGGAAGGAGTGAGAACAGAGTTTATTGAAGATATAGAGAGTGCAGATACAGATAGAGCATCTGGGAGACTCAGAAAGGAAAAGGAGAGTCTTAACTTCATTTGAGGTGGAGTTTTAACTGAGGATTGTGGTCTGGTGCATGCGTCCTCTCAGGCACCCAGGAACTGGTGAGAACAAGGGCAAGGGTCCAGGTGTGCACAAGTCACTTACTGCTTGGATCCAAAGGATCTTGACATTGAGATGTCTAATGCCAGTGGTCAGAACATGCACATGATGGCTTTATCCAGTTATCCTCTCCTGGTCCTTCCTGAGATGTTATCTATTGTGTTGGAAGATTGAAGAAAATCATTAACTCCTTGTCCCTTACAAGGAGTATATACATTATTTGTATCATGAGGCATATGTAAGGTGGGGTGCAGGTCCTGGCAAGAAACAGGAAAAGGAGCAAAAAGCACATTTTTAAGGAGTCCTTCAGCTTCCCTATCTTACAAGGGCCCTTTAACTTGGCTCCAGCTACATCACAGTTGCAGTCCATGGACAGACTTTCCAGCCCATGAACCCAGTGGGAGACACTCTTGTCTGTTCCCTGAGATCCTAAAACTGCCCTACAGGTACGAGGCCCTCCCAGCAGTAGCCCTTGAGCAGCCCTGCCAGGACTGGGATGAGGCAGGAAACTCATATCTGTGCCTCAGGAGACCTCGGAAATACTCTGTACTCAGCTCCAACCCCTCTAGTCATAGTGAGGGGTCACTCCAGCCCTCCTAGGAATCTGATATGAGTCATACCAAATGGAGCATCTGTTAATAGGCTCACAGAGGATCCAAGTGAGGGCCTTGAAGTGGACATTTGTCCCAGTGCTACCCTACTGAAAATGTTACTGGAGGCAGTCTCATCCACCCAGGGACAAGATAGGATCCATTTCTGCCTGAGCTCCTGGTAACAAGGCCACTGACTGTGGACTCCAGTGCGGCTCTAGCAGCAGCCTAACTGGCTCTGCCTCTACATGACTGAAATTCCAGAGGTAAACTCGTCAACCCAGGTAACAGGCAAGAGAAGGTTTGCTGAAACCAGTCTATAAAGACTGGAAGATATGTTTGATGTTTCAGGTTAACAGACATCAATGCAAGGCTACACAAATCATGAAGAATCAAGCAAATATGATATCACCAAAGGAGACTAATAAAGCTCCTTGAGGAAAAGTAAAAAAAATCCCAGGTACATGAAAATTAAACAATACTTTGTTGAATAACTAGTGGGCTAAAAAGAAACCAAAAGGAACATTAGAAAATATCTTTAGACAAAGGAAAAGTAAATCACAGCATACCAATATGTAGGGGATTCCATAAGAGCAATTCTCAGAGGAAATTTGTAGGGATAAGTGCCCACATAAAGAAAAAAGAAAGATCTATGACCTCAAGAAATTAGAAAAAGAAAAACAAACTGAGCCTGAGGTTGGCAGGAGAAGGGAAATAATAGATGTCAGAACAAAAATAAATAAAACAGAAACTAGAAATATAGTAAAAAAAGTCGATAAAAGTAAAAGGTTTTTTTTTTTATTTAAGTAAAGTTTTATTTATTTATTGAAGTGAGGGGCAGAGAGAAAAGGAGAGAGAATCCAAAGCAGCATCCATGCTGTCAGCATGGAGCCTGATGCAGGGCTTGATCCCATGAACCCCAAATCAAGAGTCAGACCTGAGCTCAACCAACTGAGCCACCCAGGTGCCCTATGAGGTGTTTGTTTTTTTTTTTTAAACAAAGAAATTTACAAACCTACTATGAACAATACATACCAAATTGGACAACCAAGAACAAATGGATAAATTCCTGGAAATATACAATTCCTGGAAATATAGAAAATCTGAACAGACCAATAATGTTTAAGGATATTAAAGCAGTAACCAAAACCTTTAAACAGAGTAAAGCCTAGGACCAGATAGTTTAACTTGTGATTTCTACCAAACATTTAACGAAAAATTAATGCAAATCCTTTTCAAAGTCTTCCAAAAAGTTTAAGAGGAGAGGGCTCTCAAACTCATTTTATGAGGCCAGCATTATGTTGATACCAAATTCATAGACAGATACTTTATGAAAACTGCATGCCAGTCTAGCTGATGAACATAGATACAAAAATTCCCAACAAGACTTGAGCAAAGCAAATTCAACACCACATCAAAAAGATCATACACGTGATAAAATGGGATTTATTTCTGGGGTGCAAGGATGGATCAACATATGCAAATCAATAAATGTGATACATCATATTAATGGAATGAAGGATGAAAATCATATGTTCCTCTTGGGGCGCCTGGGAGGCTCAGTCGATTAAGTGTCCAGCTGTAGCTCAGGTCATGATATCACGGTTAGTGGGTTCAAGCACCGAATTGGGCTCTGTGCTGACAGCTAGCTCAGAGCCTGGAGCCTGTTTCAGATTTTGTGTCTCCCTCTCTCTCTGATCCTCCCCTGTTCACACTGTCTCTCTCTCTCAGAAATAAGTAAAACATTTAAAAAATTTTTTTAAATCATATGTTCCTGTCAATAGATTCAGAAATAGCGTTTGACAAAGTCAACACCCTCACATGATAAAAGGTCTCACCAAACTGAATATACAGGGCACCTGGGTGGCTCACTTGTTTGAGCATTTGACTTCAGCTCAGGTCATGATCTCACAGTCTGTGAGCTCGGGCCCACATCAGGCTGTGGACCGACAGTTTGGAGTCTGGAGCCTGCTTAGAATTCTGTATCTCTCTCTCTCTCTGCCCCTCCCCTGCTCATGCTCTGTCTCTCTTTGTCTCTCAAAAAATAAATAAACGTTAAAAAATTTTAAAAAGTTAAAAAAAAGAAAACCAAATTGAGTTAGAAGAAATACACTTTAATCTAATAAAGGCCATATATGATAAATCCATAACTAACATCATCCTTAAAAGTTAAGAGCTTTTTCTCCAAAATCAGGAATAAGGCAAGGGTGCTAACTACCCTTATTTAACATTGGATGAGAAATCCCAGCCAGAGCAGTTAGGCAAGGAAAAGAAATAAGAAGCATTCAAATCAGAAAAAAAAGTAAAATTGTCTCTGCATACATTGTGATCTTGTATATGGAAAACCCTAAAGATTCCACCAAAATTACTGTTAGAACTAATAAATGAATTCAGTGAAGTTGTAGGATACAGAATCAACATACAAAAATCAGATGCATTTCTATACATTAACAATGAAATACCTGAGAAGGAAGTGAAGAAAATAATTCCATTTATAATTAATCAGAAAGATAAAATACTTATGAATAAATTAAACCAGGGAAGTGAAAGATCTGTATAATGAAAACTATAAGACATTGATGAAAAAAATTGGAGAAGAAACCAATTAATGGATATATATGTATATAAAATACATAATATCTCTATTCATAATTTGCCTATATTTTCATATGATACCAAAAACACAAGCAACAAAAGTAAAAATAAACAAGTGGGACTAGATTACCTGAAAAATTTCTGTACAGCAAAAGAATCAACGGAATGAAGTAGGCATCCTATGGAATGGGTGAAAATATTTGCAAACCATATATCAAATAAGAAGTTAATATCCAAAATATAAGTAACTCACACAGCTCAATTAAAAAATCCAATTTAAAAATGGAAAGATGACGTGAACTGACATTTTCCCAAAAAAGTTATACACATGACCAACAGATAACATGAAAAGATGTTCAGTATTACTGAAAATTCAAGTCAAAACCATAATGAGATTATCACCTCACACTTTGTGTGTGTGTGTGCGCATGCGCAAAAAAAGGTGATTTTTATTAAAGCACAGGGATAGGGCCCATGAGCAGAAAGAGCTGCAGTGGGGTTGTGAACAGTGACTGGTTATATACTATGACTTGGGAGAGATAAAGTCAAGAGGAAGTTTCTTAAAGGAATTCCCATATGTTAAAGGAGAGTCACAGATTACTGGATGTTTAGTTCTTGTCAAGCTAAGGTTGTTTTTACCTCTAGCAAACCATTATTAAGACAGTAGGGAGGTCTTGGAGATTAGGCCATTGATAAGATTGCCCTTTTCTGGTAATTGTACTAAGATATTTGTAAACTAATGGAGATTCCCATCAGTTTAACCATTTGTTTTCGGTCCTTTCCTTTGTTCTTGGGCCACCAGGAGAACTGAGGAATATCATACATATCCCACCTGGGCAGGGGTGAGGGGTGTTTGCACAATGTCAGCTTGCCTTATGCTCCGTCATCATATCCCTTCTGAATAATTTTGACCCTTCTATCTTTAAGGTTGTTGAAGGCAGAAGGTGTCACCTCACAATTTTTAGTATCGCTGTCTTCAGAATACAAGAGATGAAAGTGTTGGTGAGGATATGAAGAAAAGGAAACCTTGACCACTGTTTGTAGGAATGTAATTGGTGCAGCCACTATGACAAAGAATATGGAGTTTCCTCCAAAATTAAAAATAAAACTACCATGTGATCTATCTAGTAATCTCACTTCTGGGTATATATCTACTGGGATGAAATCTCTACCTGGAAGAGAGATCTGTACCCCCATGTTCACTGCAGCATTATTCACAATAGCCAACACATGGAAACAAACGAAGTGTCCATGTGTCCATTGACGGATAAATGAAAAATATATAGTATATGGAATATTATTCAACCTTAAAAAAGAAGGAAACCATGCCATTTGCAACAAAATGGATAGATCTTGAGAACATTATGCTAGGAGAAATAAGGTAGAGAAATACAAACACTATATAATCTCAATTATATGTGTAATCTTTTTCTTAAAAAATGCCAAACTCATAGAAACAGAGAGTAAAATGGTGGTTACTGGGGGCTGAGGGTGGGAGGAATGAGGAGATATTTGTCAAAGGATGCAAATATCCAGTTATAAGATGAATAGATTCTGGGGATCATAAGATGAATAGATTCTGAGGATCTAGTGTACAGCATGGTGTTTATAGTTAACAATGATACTGTGTCATATGCTTGAATTTAGGACAGTAGGTCTTAAATATTTTCTCCACAGAATAAAAAAAGTATGTTTTTAAGGTGATGGATGTGTTAACTAATTTTAATTTAGTAATCATTTCAAAATGATTCAAAACATATATATGTATCAAGTCATATGCACCTTAAGCATACACCATGTTATATGTCAGTTATCTTTTTTCTTTTTGTTTTTTTTAAATGTTTTTATTTATTTTTGAGACAGAAGGACAGAGCATGAGAGGGGGAGGGGTAGAGAGAGAGGGAGACACAGAATCCAAAGCAGGCTCCAGGCTCTGAGCTGTCAGTACAGTGCCCTATGCAGGGCTCGAACCCATTAATGTGAGATCATGACCTGAGCCAAAGTCGGAGGCCCAACCGACTGAACCACCCAGGTGCCCCATATGTGAGTTATCTTTCAATAAAGCTGGAAAAAAAAATCTAGCCAGAAATTCTGAAGATGACTTAGGAAAATGGATATTATGTCTAGAATGAAAAGTTTCTCATGAGTTCATTGACATCTGATGAAAAGGGCAAACTTTGGAAATAGGAACACAATTCCAAACATGAATTCCTATTCTACTTGTGAAAAAAAACTGCATCCCAAAATGTGTAGTCATTATAAATAAGTCTGTATCATTTCAGACCTCCTCTACCAGGCTTTCTAATGGCCAAAGAATTCATGAATTAAAATGTCTAATTTCTATAGGGTTCTTATGATGAATCCAGTTGGCATTTTAATCTAGACTTTTCTTCTTTATCCCTTACTGTTTTTAAGAAACAAGGCAAGCCTCACTCTGAATCTATAGAGCTAGAATTCCATACTTGAGCTTGAACATTAAATTCTATCAGTCTATAGCTTCCCTGTGAGCCATCTACTTAATGTTAGCCCTGGGATCTCAGATGTACTAAAAACTGCCAAATCCATGAAACGTTGCTACATTTATACTGAATTTTTCCATGTAGAAAACTTTTAGTTCATTAGTGTACAAAAGTGAGAAATATATTAATAAAAATACAAATAAAACTTTTAGTATTCCATAATCTATATCTTTATTGAGAGTGTAAAACTCTTATTGCAGGGCCTGGATTTGAGTGCTCAGTTTTGGAAGGAATAGCTGCCTGGAATGCTTCCTAAGGTATGAGACCCTTCAGCCTCAATGGTTCTTTTGCACTGAACTGTCCAATTTAAAGTGAAATCATGACTCAAGCTTTATGGCTAAATGACAATTAGAAATCAATTAGTATTTTTATTGAAAATTACATTATTGAATATATGTATAAGTGTCCATGGATAGGAAGTATAAATGGCTATACATATGATATAAAGATTTATTATCACTTATAATTTATATACTGCTCATATTTTCAGGAAATAAAATATTGTTAGTACATATTGACACCCATTGTCAACAACAGTGAATTTGAAATATCATTCTAGAAATCCTGGCATTGTTAATGATGTCATCTTCTTTGAGCTGTGTCTAAACTGAATTTTAATTTTATTTGAAAAGTGGTTTTCTACTATTTCATCTTAAATAATAGTATGAAAAGTCAAATAGTTCTAGTTAAAGCTTCAGCATTTACTTCAGACATGCTGAGGAGATTATCAGGAGTCTAAGAAATCGGGAGTTAAGTTAATGTCTAGTTTTCCTTGCTGTCACAGTGAATTGCTGTTCAAATGCAGGTTTGAGTACTTCTTCATCAGATAATCAGTTTTTGAAAATTGATACCATAGAAAGATGATGCATATGAGACATGCTCTGTTTCTGTTTTCTCCTTCCTACATTCCTTTCAGAAAATGATTTTGGTAAAGAAAAACAATAAGGTAAATGAAACCAGGACTTAGTATATACTCTTGGGGCAGACACATTCCAGTAACACAAGATACTCCAATTATAGTTCAGGGAAATGACAGCATCTCTTTAGGACAAGGATAATTCAATATGGTATTCCCTGATATATGTAGGCTATACATACAATATTTCCTGAAATAGCACATTTTATTTTCCCAATTTTCATTTTGGCTAGAAACTTAAGCCAGCACTATTATATGATATGTGTGAGAATAAAAGTTTTGCCATAATTATCAACATCCTCTCAAAATCAGGTTGATTTCACTAGTTTATATAATGGAGGCAGATATAAGGAGTCCTAGCTTCTGAAACTTATGAGAAAGGCTAAACAGCAACTGGAAATATAAATATAGTGCACTCAGAGCATATGATTCTTGCTGAAACTTATCCAGAGATGAGGAGTGAGACTAGACCACAAGGTGCTTAGAGAGAATGTGTACCTTGATGGCATCCCAGATAAGGGATGGTATGGTGTAGCCATGTGGTGTGTCTAAGTCACAACTTTAAAACTTGCTAGTCCTGGAGCTTCAGAGAAACTACTTAACAATTGTAAGTGTAGACATTTTCAGTTGTTGAGTTGAGGTTCTTCAAAAGAAGGATTGTTACTTAACTTTAAGATCTCAATAAGATTATTAATTAAGAGATTTAAATCAGAAATACATGTGACGTAGCCAGCATGTAATAAGAACGTAGTGGATGTTATTTCCCTGGGCTGTCCTCTTACTCATCTGTATTTACAGTAAGCTTAAGGGAGGCTATGGGATGTCGCTGTGAAGAGAACAGACTCTGGAGTCTACATAAAAACACAGCGCAACAGAAGCAAAAATAATGAAAGAAAGAAACTGGGTTTAAATCTAGACTCGAACAATAATTTTGCCATTTTAGTCACTTAGTGTTTCTGAGACAAAGTTTCTTCAATAAAATAGTGATGGTAGTGTTATCAGTGCTCACCCAGCTTGAGAGCCCCAGGAAAGCTGTCGTGGAGCAGAGCTGGGTGATGGACGTGTTACATGAAGGGGAATGTGAGCCACAGGGAATTATGGGGGACACCTGGAAGAGAATGTTAGAGATGTTATCCCAGGATTCAGGCTTGCATCAATGGATTCTGATGAGGGTTCAAGGAAGAGTTTGCTCTGGATTGGATGCCTCAGGGAATCAAGGATAATTCTGTGATTCATATCTTAATAATACTTATGTGGAAGACAGAAGGTGTGGAGGAGGCTAAAGCTCTAGTCAGCAGAAAGGCAGCAGCCGCTCAGTTTAGCCAGGCTAAGAGGATGCTTGGTTACTTGTGTGGTTTGGAAATGTTCCTGTGTGTGTCTGGGTTCAGACTGGACTATGGAGTGGTGATATTTTGGTGCTGATCCATCCTGATTACTCGCTGCTGAGTCTCTGTGACATGGTTTGTGTTCATCAGGAGAACACGAAGGCCAAGCTTATGGTACAGGGCCAGCCCCCAGCCACTAGGGGTTGCTTTCTCCTTCTCACTAGGAATAACCATAGAGTGTTTTGGTTAAAAAGAAAATCCACTTTAGGGACATCTGGGTGGCTCAGTGAGTTGAACATCTGACTCTTGACTTCGGCTCAGGTAATTATCTTCAGGGTTCATGAGTTTGAGGCTTAGGTCAGGCTCTGTGCTGATAGTGCAGAGCCTGCTTAGGATTCTCTCTCTCTCTCAGTAAATAAACTTAAAAAATAAAAGAGAAAAGAAAACCCACTTTAATAGCATAGGATGCTGTTTCCTTAAAATATGTATTGTTACTTTCATTATGTGCCCCTAGGCTTTTTTGGCAAGAGAGTCCTTTATTATGTTATGTTTACACTTGATTTCTCATTAGGGAACTAGGGTCACTTTCCCTGCATCTTATAGGAAACATACAAGTAGGACAATATCATCTACTGTATCTATGTATATATTATTTTACTATATAATAATGTGCTGGATTATTTCTCTGGTTCCTGGTTTCTAGCCCGATTTAGAAAAAGCTCAAAAGATGATAATATCAGGAGGTCTCATAGTGCTTTCAAATTCTGAATTTAAGTATTCTTGTAAATAAAAGTGATTATGGATAATTTCTGACTATATTATTCAACAATATTGAGTAGAGATTAGGAGCACAGTCTCTGTCTAGAGGTAGTTTGACTGGGTTTGAATCCTGCTTTAATCCTCTACTGACTATATAACCTTGGTGTGAGTTACAACAACAACAGATCTCTGTGTTTCTCCTTTACTTACACACTTGATATATTTGACTCCAGATATATAGGTTTTCCACAGATCAAGAAATTCTCTGACAGCACCCGGGTGTCTTACAATTTAATTCTGTTCTCATACTGCCTGGAGATAGAATGAGAGCCTACAAGTTAAGAGATCAGTCCCACAGGCCTGTCTCCTGCCTCCACTTCAGATTCTAACTGCAAGTTCCAGGTCATCACCTGTACTTCTAACTGGCCAGTTATAAATTGGGATTCCCATGAGCCTTCCCTGGGTTCAGTGATTTGCCAGAATGGCTCCCAAAACTCAGGAAGACATTTACTTACATGTCCCAAGTTTACTATAAAGGATAGGATAAAGAATATAGATGAACATCCAATGGAATGGGATGGGGCTGAAAGTTTTAAGCTTCTCATCATGGCTTGGTTTCCCTGGTGAATAGCCCCCATTCTGATGCTACCCAGAAGCCCACCAAAAATTGCCTCATTAGAATAAAAGACACTCCTATCACCCAAGAAGTTCCAAGGGATTTAGGAGCTCTGTGTCAGGAACTGAAATCAAGGACCAAGTATTCGAACAAAGGTGTTCCTCATGCTCTTATCACTTAGGAAAGATCTTTAAAAGTTCTATGCCAAGAACCTGGGACAGAGATGAATATGTATATGTACTTTATTATATCACACTAGGAAAAGCTTTTTTTTAAGCTTCTGTACCTCCATATCTCCAAATTTAAAGTGATTTAAAAAATATCCACCACATAGAGTCAGTGTGAGGATTGAAGGAAGTAAAACAGTAAAGTGTTTAGAACAAATGCCTGGGATATAATGAACTTTAACAGTAACATATAATAAATGGTAGCTAAGACATTTTGAAGCCATTTCATTCAATGATGAAGGCCCTTTGAATTTATTGCATGTTGATTAAACAACAAATATTCATGGCTTGCAACTCTGTGCAAGAAACTGAATTAGGTATGTGTAAATAGTTATAGTACCTACCCTCAAGGAGCTTACTGTGTAGCTGAGAAATGTATGAAAGGGTAAACCTAAAAAAATGTGTAAGAATTAAGTACAAATGTCTGTTGCTGACAGTAACAATTCTCATGTTTTTAAGGAAGGAGAATTCGTTTCTAGTTACAGTAGACGGGCAAGTGTAGTGGTATAGATGGTAAATGAGCTGAGTCCTGGGAGATTTATTGAATTTGACCATCCAGGAAGATGACAAAATAGCACTCTAGTCAGATGGAACTTCCAGGGGAGATATACGAGAAATCAGATACTAAAAATTCCAACAGTCGTACAACCTAAAAAAGCAAAGGAGAACACCTACTGAACATAAAACCAAGCACTGAGCTAAGTACTTAAGTTCATTATCTTATTTAATCTTCTTTATGACCTTATAGAAAAGGTAGAATCATCATCCCCATTTAGTGAGGAAAACAAGGCTTAGACAGTTTAATGTGCTTAAGGTTACTCAACTAGCAAATGCGAGGCGGCAATTTAACCAAGGTCTAATGGATTCCAGGTCTCTAGCTCTTAACCTCTATTGTTCTGTTTCCCCTTAAATAATCTTTGTATATATTATACCATTTAAGGTCCTCCATAACTAACCCAGATCCATGTGGCTGTGGTCAGATGATGCAAGACATTTAATGCAATGTCAGGAAATTTCTTTGTTCTCTGTTGAGAATGGTGAATCCTTTGCTGTTTGGAGCAATAAAGTGGTGTGATTTTCTTAAAAGATATTTTAGTCAATAATCCTGTCTTTCTTATTTATTACAAATATTCTTCAAACACTCCACCCCTTCATGCCCTATTATTTTGCATAGCCAGACTGATTTGTTGTGTTTTACAACAAGAACCTTATAAAACGAGGAAAAGATTGTATTTGAAAGCATTGCCTTTCATTTGCCTTTGTAGAAAAGCCATCTACAAAGTTAAAGCTCATATCATATATGTATACTTTTCTCAATGAGGCTGTGAAGCATGTTTTTCTTAGGCTTCCTTCCTAACATATAGAGCTCACATAGGACTCATGCCAGATATCTAGGCTATTGAAAAAAAATACTTTATTTTTTAAAAATGTTTATTTTGAGAGAGGGAGAGGGAGGGAAGGTCATAGAGAGAGGGAATCCCAGGCAGCCTCTGCGCTGTCTGCATGAAGCCAGACATGAACTACCAAACTGTGAGATCATGACCCAAGCTGAAATTGAGAGTCAGATGCTTAACCAACTGAGCCCCTGCCCCTGCAAACAGTTTAAATCATAGATTTGTGACAGGTATCAAAGATCAACGCATCAAGAATTCTGCTCCTTGGCAACTTGTTCACAAAGCAGCAAAAGAGGACGTATTGCTTAGTTAAGAAAAATAGATAAGATGAAGTTTATTCTAACCAATAACCCGTCTGTATACAAGCAAACAACTACTCGCTCCCCTTTTATTTGCTGTTTATTGAAATGTCAGTAATTCCCTTATCTCAGATACACTTCTACATCTGTAGAATCATGACTTTGGTTTATCTAGTTGTCTTCGAAATTAAATAAACCAATGAATAAGAGAAAAAGATAAAACTCGAGGGAGAACTATGGATATAGGATAAATCGTTGTTGAATAAAAATAAATTCCAAAACCAAAGGACTGCTGTCAAAGAGTCGATAATTACCACTGCATACCTAAATCATGAATCTAATTTACATGTGTAGCTCTTTGGATTATATTGCACAACTCCTGATGGGTTCCTCCATATTTTAGTTACCTGTTAAAATGTCACATAAATAAAGTTCTTTTAAAAAATAACAGTATTCTTGGGGTACTTGCGTGGCTCAGTCAGTTAAGGATCTGACTTCGACTCAGACCACGATCTCATGGTTCATGAGTTCGAGCCCACGTTGGGCTCTGTGCTGGCAGCTCAGAGCCTGGAGCCTGCTTTGGAGTGTGTGTGTGTGTGTGTGTGTGTGTGTGTGTCTGGCCCTTTCCCTCTTGTGCTCCCCCACCCCTCTCAAAAATATAAAATAAAAATAAACATTAAAAAAAATAACAGTATTCTTAATCAGCAATTCTTAGCAACCCAGGGGTGACTCTGATAGTTCAATGTTGAATTCCTTTTAAAGCCATTCCAACTAGAGTATAAATCTACATTCTACACTTACATGTGTGTTTGGAATTTGTTCTTTAAAATTTAATTAGTATCTCTTTACTGAACTTGTTGACTTTCTCCTTTTTGAAGCATTCACGCCTATAAAAACTTTGCTAGACTCTCCTACAGCCAGTGATAGAATGAGCTGCAGGAAAGGTGCCAAGTCTCATAACTGAGGGAAGGAGGCAAGACTGTTATCATTCATGCTGGTGAGTCTGTTACCCTTATGGAGGGCACAGGACTTAGATAGGAAAGACTTGACTTTGGATCATGGCTCTGTCAGTTGCAAACAGTGGAATCTCTGACGAGTTATTTAATTTTTCTGAGTTTTCATTTCCTCATATTGAAAAAAAAACTCAACTCATGAGATGTGTGAACAATGAATATAATCTTTTTAACATATATATTCAAAATACTTGGCGCAGCACCTGGCATAGTAACACATATTTAATAAATGTAAACTCTTGTTTTTAAAGTGGATTCAGGCATTAGTAAGTTATTCAGCTAGAGGGTTTTTAAGGTCCTTGCCAATCACAGTAATATATACTATTCTTAGTTACTTAAATTACTTCTCTGTACCTAAAATTCTGCATAAAATTTCAATACATGGGGGTTTTCCCCACACCACCAAGCAATTCTCTGACACCAGCTGGGGGTCCTGTAATTTAGCTAAATTCTGACACTGTCTACCCAGAGATAGCACCAGACTTAATAAATTAAAGGCTTAATCCCACAAGACTGCCTCCATTTCAGATGCCAATCAAAAGTCTAGGCTGTTATCTGTGCTTCTGACCCATTGGCTAAAAATCAAACGTTCCCAAGTCTCTGTCCTTTGGTTAGTTTTCTAGAACAACTCACAGAACTCAGGAAACTAGTTTACTCACTAGATTACTGGTTTGTGACAAAGGGGATTAGAGGATACAAAACAGTAGCCAGATCAGGAGATACATAGGGTGACATTGGAACAAAGGATCCTGCCTTCATGGAGTTTGGGACACGGTGCCGTGTGCAGGTATTCTGGTTCCCTATCCTTCAGGCTCTCTGAACCCCATCCTTCTGGGTTTTATGGAGAGGCTTCGTTGCATAGGCATGAGTGGTTAAATCATTGGCCATTGGCCATTGATTCAACAGCCCCCTCTCCTCTCTGGAAATCCTGGGATGGGACTGACAGTAAGTTCCAGCCCTCTAATCACATGGTAGCTTCCCTGGCAACCAGCCCCTAGCTTTAGGTGATTTCCAAAAGTCACTTTAGTAACAAAACAAAAGATATTTTTATCACTCTTATCATTTAAGAAATCCCAATGGTGCTAGAAACAGGGATTTATTTTTTCGAAGTCATAGCATCACAGTACCTCTAGTTTTACATGTAACGTATAGTGCTTTTGTTGTTGTTATTTATCTTTTTGTGTGTTTGCTGTATCTTCACCTAGATAAGAGGTTCCTTGAAGCCAGGCACTGTGTCATACCTTATTTTATTTTCTCCAGGGCACTGTGGAGCATGACCTCCTAGATTTTCTAAATCTCGTTTCTGTTGATGATGCCTATAAATGCCTTTGAAGGACTCCTTCCCTAACTTCTCAGTATTAATTAATTCAGATTATGTGAATATTTCTGTTATTCCTAGGTAGGTGCTTTGGAATATGTAGAAGGAATTCAAAATGTCCTAAAGATTCCTTTAATTCCCAAGGAATAGTTTACACACCAGAAACATCTGGCTCATTAAATGGGTATTTACACATTTTCTGCATGAATTTGCTTAAAGATTCATAGGGTGACAGCTTTGCACCAAATTATACGTTAGTGGCTTTCAGCATCTTTAACGCTGGGGGGAAAAATCACTTTTTTTTGATAGTTTTAAAATCCAAAGGGGATTTCAGCACTGATATGAGAAAAGGAACAGGACCAAGTACGGAGTACAGGTGGACCCAAACAAATGTGCAGACATTGCCAGGATAGACTAAACTCCTAAGCATCCCAGCAGCCATGTTTTACAAAGATAGCTGGAGGTAGAAATCTCCTCTAGAGAAATCCTCCTGAGCCTGTGTTTTCAGGAGGGAAGGAGAAAAGCTTCATGCTTGAAGAGTCCCACACGGAGTAATCTTCCTTCCTTCTCCTCTGGGCTCCCCACCATTTTCAGCAATGGCAGGAACAAAAAACATCCAGCTTGTATGCCAGAACATCATGCATTTTCTATGTGGAAACGTATCTGTAGAGCTTGCGTTAGGTCTGCTGTGTGCAGTTCAAAAAGTGCAGTAACTCTGCTCGGCAATTAGTAGCTGGTTTTCCATCTGATATCCTGAGATTTTTCTTCCCTCTACAAAGCTCCCCTCCTGTACCTCAGAAGGAAAGGTGTAGGGCAGAAGGAAAGGGAAATTTTACCTTACTGAAGATTTCTCCGTGACAGTTAGCGGTCTACTCCAAATCATGATTGCATTTCTCTATGACGTGGGTTAATAGATATGTATACCCAGTGCAGCTCCATGCAACCATATGCTAAAAGAAATCATGGAAAGGATGTCACTGAGGCTGTTTTTACATACTTACCTTTGCCTAGTCTCTTTGTTCAACATTCACCTTTGAGTTTCTCTCCAGTGCTATCTACTTTTCAGCACTGAATCCATTCAGAGTCTGCCCTTTCAGACACTCTAATTTTCAGGCATTTAACCTTTAAAAAATTGACAGTTTTTCTCCTCTACAATTTTATGACTTTTGAGTCCATAGGAGGCAGGAAATAAAATGGCATTTTCTTTCTTCAAATTAAAAATAAAAGAAATCTGAAAAGAGAACAGGAAATGAAGTGTCTTCCACGTTAAGACATTGGGTAATAAAATCAAAACGGATCATCAAGTATAGGTCAACTCATATTTGCATTCAAGCATTTTTTAAAAAATAATGTGACATGGAAAGATTTACTGCAAACCCCAAATGCTTCTTATTTTGAAATCATCCTCTGAATGCAAGGGAATGTTAGAAAATACAAGAGTAGCAAAAAGTTTTGACCTTTAAGTCATTATTATCCATTATATTTGTTTAGAAACATCAAAGATTTCCCAACAGTTTATCAGCCTGTGACTGTTGGATTCAGGTATATGGCAGGCTCTATCTCTAATAATTCATAAATTATAGAGTAGTCATATTTGAACACATGGTCAGATACAATCTCACAATGGAAAAGATATTTGACATCAGAACTGCCTTGGAAAATTCTAGACTTTTTAAAACATTCACTTACACAAAAAAGATTCTGTGTATGTGTGTGTGTGCGTGTAGCTCCATTTTAAAGCAAACCATTCATTCTGAATAGGAAGTTCTGTCAGCACTGGACAGCTAATCACCAAGGATGAAGGCTTTACTTAGAATCCAGTAAGTAAAGGCTTTAATGCAAGAAGCCTTACTGCAAAGTCTGGTCCACTGTTTCTGTCAGATTTCAACAATCATAGATTATGGGAAACCCCTTTTTGTTTTTCACATTTCTCAAAATCATTATGAAGAAAGATAAACATATGCTATTTAGAACTATTATTCTTCTAAATGTTAAAAAATCAGCAACAACTATGAGCAAACAAATAGAACAAGATAATATTAACTGAGGCCCAGCTATGGAAGAAATAAAGTTTCAGCTATAGTTGCTACAAAGTTTTCCTCTCACCAGGTCATCCTTAACCTACTTGGGTCCATTTTGTTGTTGTTATTACACTTTTCTTTTTAATTAACATGTTACTGTTTTTGTATTGAGTATTCAGAGATTTTTGGGATTGAGGAAAAGAGGAGCTTTCTTGAAATGGACTTTCTTATTCCATATAATGTGTAATGTCTGTAGAGTACAACATTTCAAGTAGAACTCATACAGCAAAGTCAAGACTATTCCTTCACAATAACTTACAAAGCTCTACCTTGATTCTTAGCAAGACTCTATTTGTCTAGTGTCTCTGTATGGGCATAAGTGAAGTTTCTATAGGACAGATACTTAGCAAGTTTCCAATTATCTGTGTACAAGTGTTATGAAAATTTTGGTTGTGATAGAAATGTATACATTTATAGAAAATCCGTGTTTTTTGGAGTTGGAGACTATACACAGACAGGCACATGCAAACTTGTATATACACATGCATATTGCATTAGCCTACCCAAGGCTGAAATCTTCCACTAGTTGCTTTTCCATATAATTTTCTGAATGAAATTGAATGAAATGCATTTTGAGGTCCACAGTGGTAGTAACTCATCATCCATTAAACATTGCCCTCTCCGATGCTACTTCAGCTCCCCTCCACTTAAAAAGTTCTCCAGGGGAAAGAAACCAATGTACTGGGGGTAGCAAAACCTGGGGCCTAGGAGTCTAGGTATCTACAAAGACTTAAGTTATTGGTGGAAAATCAATTTGTGATGACATCTTTTTGAGGAAGAATTTGAGATTGATTTAAGTGCATGCTGTACTTGGCCCTGCTACTATTTTTGTTCTAAGGATGACATTCTGCTAAGGAAAGAGACACATATCTAAAACCTTCAATCGTTCATGAATAAAAGCATTCCTATTAAGCAGTGTTACCTAATCTTCCTTGGTGTCAGTTTCTCTTTTCCTTGTCCCTTGCTGATATTTTTAATGAAATGCCTAATTATATTGTTCTAGGAAGCTAGTTCTTTTATGCTCCAAAGAGTTGAAGAAGCTAAACTTTTTTTCTAGCCAGACTATATAAATGGTCCAGTAGTGGGCTTTTCATGACTGTATAGGGAATGATGAGTGGGTGCATTTAAAGGCAATTCCCCTGATCTCTCTTAGCTGAATATGGAAGGGAGTGATGTCCTAGAAAAATCTGCTGGCTTGCTAGAGAAACTGCTATTAAAATAAATTGGTTACCAAGTGTTTATTACATTTTATGTTTGCCTCTTATCATAATCCGTCATAACGTGTTTAAACAATTAATTGCCACAATATCCAACCTTCTGAGGCTTGGAAAGGGTCCCTGAGTAGATTGAAAGAGCTATGAATCCCTGTTTGTGCAAGAGGGAGAAGAGGCTTTTTGCTATTGTTAATTAATCACATATTAATTTTGCATTTATCGAGTGTTCAAACTTAATGAGAACCACTGAATGTACTTAGAGATAATAGGCTGTTTTTTCATACACTGTGCATTTAAGAGTCAAGAGCTGTTTTTTGTTGGGGTAAATGTGTTGCCAGTGACCCTTGAAAACTTTGCTGGGTGGGAAAAGTAAACATTTTGTCTATAAAGAGCTCTCATGTGTCCTAACACTATGTTAGTGTGCAGTAGTCAAGATATCTGACCTTTTGGCTCTATATTCTCTTTCCACTTTATATTCCCAGTAATACAACCAAGCTGAAAGATTCTGTTTTTCAACCCTACTCTGTTTTGGTCAGTTGTAATGAAAATGTTTATTAGGTGCTCAGTCAGCACAAAACACTTACTTTCATGTAATTGTCACCTCTAACAGGAGGAAATTGTTTTTATCCCCATTTCACAGATGAGGTAAGTTAAGATTTGAAGATGTGAGTGACTTGCTGACCATCATTCAGCAGAGAGCAGAGCCAGTGTTCCAGCTCAAGCACTCTGACTACAGAATTCTATTTCTATCTGTCTGTCTGTCTGTCTATCTATCTATCTGTCACCTGTCATATAGCTACCAACTAGCTATCGAAATATATGGATGCTTGATTTTCATCTCACATATTAGATGCTATTCTCAAATGTCTAGTAATCATTGTTTCTCAGATCAGTAATCAAATTTAAGAGTGAGATGCTAAACTTTTCTAACACTCTCTGTAGCTTGGTGTTCTTGTTGGATAGGTCTTTCTAAATGTTGATTAGAGAATCATTCATTTTATCAGTAGATATTCAAATTCAGTAACTATAATTCATTTCTTTTGAAGCATTCTTTTGCTTCAGTGGTGTTGTCTAGGACGCCAGTGTGAGGGTGCAAGTTCAGGTTCTTAGTGTGTCTTTCAGCATCTAGTACACAATGGATTGGGTAGGAACAATAATAATCAAGTGATGACTCTTTATTTGTTTCCTATTTATATGATCATTATGATATAGGAAGAAAAAAGTCATTCCCCCTAATTATATGTTTTTCCTAACTTTGCTTCATAATTAATTAAGAATTAGAAATAAGCTGAATAAACTAGACAAATCTTACATTTTTTAAATTCCTGCTTTGAGTTAGACCTACATCAATACTAATTTTCACAACAACCCTGCAAGGCAGGTATTCGTATATCCATTTTTTCAACTGATAAAACTAAAGCTTGGAGAAGCTTGTATATGTAACACAAAATTAATAAAACTCTTTCACCTTATATGATGTCATTTTATTTTGATCCTCCCAACAAATCTTTGTGTGATGATGATTATTTTTCTTTGACAAGTGAGAAACAGAGAACTTAGAACAGTGTTTCTAGAGTCATCTGGGTGGCTTAGTTGGTTAAGTGTCTGACTTTGGCTCAGGTCATGATCTCACGGTTTGTGGGTTGGAGGCCTGTGATGGGCTTTGTGCTGACAGGTCAGAGCCTGGAGCCTCCTTCAGATTCTGTGTCTCCCTCTCTCTCTGCCCCTCCCTTGCTTATGCTCTGTCTCTCTGTCTCTCTCTCAAAAATAAATAAACATTAAAATAAGAACAGTGTTTCTCATAATGAGTGACCCTGGGTGCCCCCAAGACCTTTTCAGGGGGTTCTTGAGATCAATATATATATATTCACAACAACCCTGCAAGGCAGGTATTCATATATACATTTTTAAACTGATAAAACTAAAGCTTGGAGAAGCTTGTATATGTAACACAAAATTTTATATATATATATATATATATATTCAAGTTTGTTTATTCTAAGGGGGGAGGGGTAGAGAGAGAGGGAGAGGGAGAATCCCAAGCAGGCTCTATCTCACAAACTGTGAGACCATGACCTGAGCCAAAATCCAGAGCCAGACACTTGACCAACTGTGCTACCCAGGAACCCTCAAAGTATCTTAATAATGAGACATTTGTTTGCCATTTCCCTTCTCACTTTTAGAGTGAAGCTTTCAAAGTTTGCATAAATGATCATGTTTGAAAACCTTAGTTTTAACTTTTAATAGGGTAAATATCAGAAGATACAGCCCACCTATAAAAAAAGCTTCTTAAAGTTTCTCAGTAATTTTCACAAGTATAATGGATTCTGAGACCAAAAAGTTTGACAGCTGGGGCCTTAGAGGAAAACACTCCTTATATTCCACAAGGAACACAACTCATTTCTAATAGAAATAAATTGGCAATACAGATATTCTGTGACCTCAGTATACTGTGCTACCCTGACATTTTGATATCAGAATCTCCTGTATTTTAATAGAGAAATAAAACTTTCCTAGAGGATAGACCTTATGTGTCCAGCAGAACAGACCCAATGATATTTATCTTAATTAGTAAACAATTTCTCAGGAAGCCATACAGATCTTTCTTTTCTCTTCATTGAGTATTATCACAGAAATCCACCTGGAATTCAATTGACTTTGAGATATTTGATATTGTTAAAACTCCACTGTGTGGCCCGTAATGATCCTTGTACTACATACCTTTCTTGGGAGGCCTTTTGTTTGCAGTATATTTTTACCAAACAAAGCAGCTTCTATCAGAGTTAATCTCTTTGATATTCACATTATAGAACAAAATCAAAGTTTCGTACAAGACAGTCTTTGAAAAGGCTAGCTATAAGAATTTTTGAATCCTTTTAGGTTGTTTGACTCTGATTATTGGAAAACTCCCTAGAAAAAGCTGCCAAATTTGACATGTTTGCAGGTGATACATACTAAAGAAAATTTTACAAAGAGATTTTTCCCCCCCAGGACTGAACTTTGATCTAAGTTTCTGTGTACCAAACAACGTGTTTTTAGATATTTAGGTTGTACTCTCTTGGGAATTATGATGGAATTCTTTCTCTGAGCTTTCTCTAATGTTGATTTAAATTTGAGAGAGAGAGCGAGCGAGCTGGGGAGGAGCAGAGAGAGAGGGGGACAGAGGAACTGAGCAGGCTCCACACTGACAGCAGAGACCTGATGCAGAGCACAAACTCATGAATCGAGAGATCATGTCCTGAGCTGAGGTCGAACCCTTAACCAACTGAGCTACCCAGGTGCCCCAGTCTTCTGAGTTTTAAATATGTATTTCACATGATGAGGATCATAATAAATTGCTAATAATATTTTAGAGAAATTATCAGTGATTAGATTTTGAGATTATCTCGAATTTCAAATTATATAGAGACCCAATAGTTGAGTCAAAATTTTGACTCTTTTGACTCAAAAAAGACTAAATTGCAAGTTAAAATCCCTTGACTCAAAAAACATTAAATTGCAAATTAAAAAAAATAAGTAAAAGTTGATGGCTTTTAGTATGTCAGAGTTCCTTAAATCAAATATGTATTTCACATAAGAATTAATATAAATTACTGATATTTTAGAAAAATTATTAGTGATTACATTTCAAAGAGATGATCTTGAATTTCAAATTGTATAAAGACCCTAAATTTTGACTCAAAAAAGATTAAATTGCAAACTGTTAAAAAAATAAAATATGATTTTTAATGTGTCAAATTACCTTAAATCAAATATTTGATAAGTGATAACACTTTCCAACATCCAAACCATTTCATTTGCACCAAATTTTCTGGAGTTTGTGAATAATACTGATTGCTGCAATTGAATTGATTGTGCAACAATCCACATTGATCATTATGACAGCTGAAATGAGCAGATCTGCCATGGGGCTGTTTGTTTATTTTATGTGTATAGGTACAGCTTTAATTCCCAGCACAGAAGTCTCAGAGAAATATCTTAATACAAATATTTTTTCGACTGAGTACACATTAAAGGGTCATTTTCTTCCATGCTGTAGGGAACAAGAGCTCAGGGACATGGTCTCAGCATGTTGACACTGCACTTAAGGTTTGTAACAAAGTACCTTATTCTCTACCCTATGGGTTAGAAACTGAGCGCTGGTAAATCTACACCAGGAAATTATCTGCAGGTGTTTTTATAGCGAGGAAGGAGTGAGCCTCTGTCCCCTGAATGGGAATAAAATGCCCTTGAGCATTATGATTATAATGCATTTTGAATTTTTACAATTTGCTTTTTCCACATCTGGTTGCAAGCAAGGCCTGGATTATGTAAGAGATGCATGCCTCTAATGGGACCCTCAGCTAGACTCTGACTCTCCCCTCGAAGTTTATTGAAGGAGTACAACGTCTGAACGCTACCAGCAACCCAAACTGGGTGTTGAGTTTGATTCAGCATTTGAGAAGGATTTGCTATCCGCATTCAAAATTTCTGAAATATGACACAAGAAAAATGTGAAAGAATATTCATTCACAAAGTATCTAATAAGAGAAGTTCTATGTAATAGGATGATTAAACCCCAGGTTATAGCCCTAAGCCGTTGAACCATTAAACAAAAACAAAAACAAAACAACAAACAAACAAACAAAAACCCCTGTAGAATCCAGCACCACAGAAGAATTTGAATGGTTGAATGGTATGGCTGGAGTTCATAAAAGTGAAACTTCACTTTGATTTTTGTGATCAGCTAACGTGCCATACTGTACCACTCTTTATGTGACCTCGGTATGCCGCTCTTTCCATGCAATCTTCTGGGTAGGTAGCCATCATTTTTTGCCCCTTTTAACTCTGCACCTTTAGAGGAAAAGGGCTTGTTCCTAGATTGTCAACTACTATTTGTTATTTTCTTTGGACTTGCATTGGCCAAATGTTCCGTGATGATTCTTTCTGTAGACGCTGGATTTTGATTTCCTTTTGCCTCTAATTGGTATATGAGGGTCGGCTGCTGTTTTTTTCTGTATATATTTTTTAATCTTCGCGAAAGGAAAAACAGTGAGAAGACTAATGAAGACAAATAATTGAGTTTTTACTTCTGCCACGGCTCTCTAAATAGAAAGTTGAGTCACATTAGAGAAAGAAAATGTCCCTTTCAGAAGACTTGTCCCTTCTCTGCGCAAGTGTCCCTTCAGTTCTTGGGGTTGTCCGGAGCTCTCTGAAGTTCTTCTGGAACAGCCAGTCATAGGAAGGAGAGATGACTCAAGGCTCAGGGTCATTTAGAAGGACTTTCTTATTTCAGACTCCCTATCAGTGCAGGTTCACTCTTACATGCTGGTGTGATGTCTGAATCTATTTGACAAAAATGTCAAGGCTTCAAGGAGAGTTTTTTGAAGACTGAAATCAAAGCTGCTCTGACAAATAATTCAAAATGCATTCCTCATAATAGCCAAAGGATATGTTTATAATTTCTGTGTGTTAAACTTATTTCACATCTGTCATCATATTAGCACAATATCAGGAATATAGCATAGTGCATGGGTATCAGTCAGCAAGCCGTTATAACTTGAATTTGATTTAAATATTCTAAACATATATTCAGACAACAGTAATGCACACATACACATAAACACACTTCGATCTGAAGTCTTCATTTTTTACTCTAGTGATTTTCATCTCATTCAGTGTAAATGATCCATCACTTATATGCATTATTTCCAATAAAATACACCTTATGCTATTAGTATCCTTTAGGCAAGGCACATTTGCCTGCTTTATCTCCAGCCAACAGCACAGAGGTGCAGTGGCCAGGTAGTGTGTGTGTGTGTGTGTGTGTGTGTGTGTGTGTGTATGTGACAGTTGTCTTCTGCCCCCTCTACACCTGCATTTTCACCAGTTGATTCTGTTCACCAAGATACTGTAGTGTCTCAGGAGAGGGCCTGTTGCATAGTCTAAATTCTAAGGAAAGATTAGACTCTCCAGATAAAATAGAAGAAATGCCAAAGACAATTAGTGGATCAAACAAGGGTAACTTGGGGCAGCAAGTAGCAGAAAGGGGTGTTCCTCGGCCACAGAGTGCTGTGGTTGAGAGAAAAGGGGAAGAGGGCCATGCATTCTGAAGCCCTTACATCAGAACGGGGACAGCTTCGAGCCTGCACAGAGGGGTAGCTGCACGCAGCAGCCGGGCAGAGGGGAGTAGCTGCCATCCTAGAAGGATCCCCTCCAGCAACCCAAACTGTGGTCTGGGCTGGGGCCCTTGGAGTGAGCGTACCACAGCCTGTGCTGCTAACATGCGTACCAAGGACTCAGGAGCAGCCTTTCTCCTCAACAGCTGCGAGACCCCACACTGCCTGTGGCACAGCCACCTGATGGGCATAGTCCCTCTACGTGACAGGGGCTGAGTGGCTCTGCTGGCCTGCGACACACAGGTTCACATAAGAAGTCTGTGCGCAGTTGCAAATAAAAAATGTAGAAGAAGCTCACACAGTGCATTTTGAAGTCTGTGATTCTTATCTGGGGCAAGTCTGTTATCTCCACATTAAAAAAGAGTAATTTGAGCTTGAGAGAATTTAGAGAACTCACTTAAGATAAAAGGGGTAAACACCAGAGCCAGGCTATGCTCGCTCCAGTCTGACTTTGAGGATCCATGATCCACTACTATATTTTCCTGAAATCCAGGATTGGAGCGGTAGCGTCAGATCCTTCAACGGGAGCTACCTATGGAGATGGAACAGGGACAGTTGTACCTCTCTGGTTTAAAAGACAAGTCAGCAACCTGAAGACCAAAATCAAGTTCTCTTCATTTGGTTTACAAGTAATAAAGCTGATGTTTTTAAGTCTGCTTGATGCCCTAGCGATTTCTCACCTGGGTCAAAATCTTTAAGACGAGGTGATGTAATGAATATAACAGTGAGTCATCCATTGCCCAGCACACATATGCACAGTAATGGGGAACAAAGTAAAGGCAGATTCATGGCTGTAAAATCTATTCTTACCATCATACCAAAGCCAAGTAGTTCATAAAAATGTATACAATAGCAGGATACTTACTAAAGACCAACCAAAAGCAGTGCCTTCGAGAAGCTTATAAGATCAAGTTTTCACAGCTCCTTCAATGCACTTCCAAAGAATATGACCCCTTTTTGCCTTATGGCAAACTCATTCTGCATTCCCATCCTCTCTGGATTTTTTGAAGCATCCTTCTAGTTTATATGTTAGCACTTCGTTCCCTTCAGAATTTCTATTTTGCATTTTTCGGAGTTGTTTTTATTTTGGCTGATATTTATTTCTTATCTTAGCAAACACTTCTTTATGTTAATTTGACCTTTGCATTTGTCTTCAACATGAGGAGTATCTATTTTGTTAACTTGATGGGGTCAGTACATTTTTAACCTATGCCTATGGGGATTTGTTGGCTGTGATTTCAAATCTCACTCCAATTCTTTTCTGTCAGAGTCCTCGACTGAGGAAGGATCATTGTTTTGGGAAATGGTGATTACAGAGAGAATGAAGCAGTAAATGAACATTATATAGTGCAATCTAGACCAATTCAAGTCAGAAAAATATTTTTCTAATGGGGTATTTATTATAAAACATCACAGCGTACATTCTTAAAATGATAATTACCATCATAATATTTACCATTTACTGTGCCAGGAAACTTTCTAAGAGGTTTATTTGTATTAAGGCATATAATCTCTGTAGTAATCCTCAGTATCAGGTACTGTTATTAAGTCCCAACTTATAGATAGGAAAACTAAGACAGAGGTCATGCAGATAGGAAGTAGCAGGGCCAGGAGTCCCCATATTTTGTGTCTGTGTGTGTGACTTAAGAGCGTAGTTAGTGAAATCCACTGCCAAAGCTTAGTGGAAATGTTATGTAAGAGTCAGATGAAAAGGTCAAGGTTTACTCATGGTTAAAGGTATGAGGTCATTTTTTTCCTCTGCAAACAAGATTGTCCTGTCCTTCATGGATAATTATAAGGACCCTTCCCACTCTTTTTTTTTTTTAAGTTTATTTATTTTCAAGAGAGAGAGTGCACAAGCAGAGGAGGGGCAGAGAAAGAGAACCTCAGGCAGGCTCATGCTGTCAATGCTGAGCCCTACATGGGGCTCAAACCCACAAACCATGAGATCATGAGCTGAGCTCACATCAGGAGTTGGAAGCTTAACCGACTGAACCACCCAAGTGCCCTGGACTCTTCCTACTCGTACATTCTCCTGGATAACTGGTCACTTTCTTTAGGTGTAACCAGAATGGATGGGCCGACTTAAACGGCATTAGCTCTGGGACCCAGATTCTCAGTTCCACTAGACAATTTGTCTGATTTTAGGGCATGAAATATGAATAGTTTTCGTAAGACTCTGATTGACCCCCAGAGACTAAATTTAATGTTGATCATAATGGGGTTCAGATTGTTATGTAAAATGACTGTGAAATCTACTTGAAAGTTTAGGCACTTGAGAATCAAGAGAACCTAGGGACACAAATCTTAGCTTCACCACAAATTAGCCTAGTGACCCTGAACAAATGCCTCCCTCTCTTATATTGAGTTCCCTCATTCATCATATAGGAATGTTTATCTTTCAAAGTTTTGGGAGTGGTTGAGAGAAGGGAATACAAACACCCATTGTACTTAGGTTCTCAATATGTTTTAACTATAATTTTATCCAAAAAAAATTTTCCACAAAAATGGAGCATTCATTGATACTTTATCATAAACAACATTTCTTTCTAAGAACAATAAAGTATTTAGAATTTTTTTTTCCTGAGGCCACAGAATAACTTACATATGGTAACCAACAATTTAATTACATAGAATGGTGCAAGCTAATTTTGGGTGACTGAAAGCAACATATTTTAATGCACACACCATAGTCAGTGTTAAAGAATTAAAAACATTACGTTGCTTCAGAGGACTCGTTCCAATGAAGCAGATCCTGACCTGGTATCCCTCAATCTTCTGGGTAGCAATGCGGTTGTATGAGCGTGCTTCAGTTAGCTTGGGCTGCTATGACAGAATAAAGAAATACAAAATAGACTGTGTGGCTTAAGTAGAAGACATTTACGTTCTCACAGTTCTGGAGGCTAGAAGTTGGAAGATGAGGGCACCTGCATGGTGGGGTCCTGGTTAGAGCTCTTTCCTGACTCTCACTTCTCATCATGCACCCACATGGCCTTTCCTTGGTGCATATGCACACACAGTGAGAGAATCTCTCTTTTTCTTCATCTAAGGACACTCTCTCTTCCTGCTCTTCTAATCTTACCTCTGTTTCCACAACCTAATCAAAACCTAATTACCTCCCAAAAGCCCCAGCTCCAAATACCATCACATTGAAAGTCGGAGCTTCAGAGAATGAATTTGGGGGAGACCCAAGCATTCAGATTGTGACAGAGCTGTTTTAAACATTCCCAAACAGTAAAATGGGACTCATAGATTTGCCCTCTATAAACAGCTCAGGCTAAAAAAAAACACAAAATTCTTGGCTGCGCTTTTATCGAATCTGTGGTATACAGTTGTCCCACACTGATCATGAATTTAAGTAGATATGTCTGATTTTAAAAACAAAAAATATTACTTAATAAAATATACTTTAGTAGAGAAATCTTTTCAAAATACAATGCTTCTGGTGCTGAAAGGAAAAACAGGATATTTTAGGGTTTAGTTGATAATGAGAGTGATAGCATGGGTTTGAAGGAAAGAAATCAAGACATGCCTAAGACATGGAGATAGTTGGTATCTTGGTAGAATGATCTTCCTGACAGTACTTACCCAGATAAACAGGAAATTTTTCAATAAAACATAAGGAATTTCTGAAAGAATAAAACGTCTCTGAATCTGTGAAGTTCATGGTTCAAGTGACCAGGTAGCCATAGTAGGACATTCTTATCCTTCGATTGAAAATCAATTTTTAGAGTGTTGGGTAATCCCAGGTCACCCCAATTTGTTGTGGAGGCTGGCAATCGAGAGAGAAGTGGGGAGTCACTATAAAGTACCTAACTGCAACAGGACAGAGGTGGAGAGCAGCTGAGAAGCACAGCTGGCACACAATCACGAATTGGTAGGGATTCACTGAATGAAGGAAGGCATGTCGGAGGAGACATAAATGATTGCAGCAGAGTAAGGGGTTTGTAGCATGGCCCAAGGAAAAAAGTATCCACTTGCAAGAGAGGAGAAATGCAACAGAAGGATTTGGGAAGGCTTTTTTTTTAATGTTTATTTTGGAGAGAGAGGGAGGCACAGAATCTGAAGCAGGCCCCAGGCTCTGAGCTGTCAACACAGAGCCCAGTGCAGAGCTCGAACCCACGAGCCGCAAGATCATGACCTGAGCCGAAGTCAGACACTTAACCTACTGAGCCACCCAGGTGCCCCATTATAAAGCTTTTATACAAGATAATCAAAGCACTAGTAATAGGATATCTTGTCAAATGCATAAGGACCCTCTGTGTTCCCAGATACATATGCAAGTAGAATAATATCCCTTTGTGACAAAATATTTACATAGCGTTGATCTAATCTTTCTTACTGCTCTTGGAGAAGACTGGATAGAACCACCCAGAGTGATGAGACTGACCTACTTCTGAAGATTTTTTTTAAAAAGAATTTCTGCCACCAACTCTTACACTCAGTAACAGCTTTATTTGTTTAGCCCTTACAGTTTACACAGTGGTTTTCATACGTTTTCTCATTTGGATTTTCACAACTGTTGAAGCAGAAACACATGCAATTATTCCAGTCACAGATAAACAAGAGTAAGCACATTTAAAAATCATACCCAAGATAGGGGCGCCTGGGTGGCTTAGTAGGTTAAGCGTCCGACTTTCGCTAAGGTCATGATCTCGCGGTTCGTGGGTTCGAGCCCCGCGTCGGGCTCTGTGCTGACTGCCAGTTCAGAGCCTGGAGCCTGTTTCAGAGTCTGTGACTCCCTCTCTCTCTGACCCTCCCTGCTCACACTCTCTCTCTCTCTCTCTCTCTCTCTCCTAGAAATAAAAAAAAAAAAAAAAACATTAAAAATCGTACCCAAGATCAAGTTGCTGATTAAGGGGTAGAGTAGACTTGGGTCATTAATACAGGTCTTCCACTACCCAGTTCTTCTGGCTAAATTATGTTGACTCTGTATAAATACTGTCAAAAAGTAATTTTTTTCCTAGATTTTTCATGTAATAGTGAAGATTCCATTTTTTTGATTCATAAAAAATGAAGATAGAGATTATTACTGGCAGTATTAAATCAACCTATACTTAAAAAAGATTAAAATTATCCAGTATAATTGTGTTAACCTTTCTACTTATGCCATATTTTCTAACTCTTTAATCATCCTAGATGGGTCTCATTTCACTGTCTGATTACTAGAAGTTGTGGTAAGCAGTGAGATAAAGTTACTTTACTGTTTCTTGCAAAAATGCAGACTTTCACAATAAGATAATTATGTGTAGGAAAAATGAACAGTTAAGAACATAACAGCACCTATCTTCTACAAATGAATGAATAAAAGACCTGCTGACAGTCAGAAAGATTATTAAAATTGTTCTTGCTGAATGCAGTGTGGTGAAATAGAAGCTAACAGTAAAAAATGTGCTTAAAAATAAACTTGGCTCAGTCTTAAAGAAGTGTTATTGCTCTTATAATACTATGGTTTCAAATTATGGTTCTTGTTTTCAGATGTTAAAGTTGGAAACTTTATATCCTGGGACCATATCCTTAAACATTTTATAATACTGTGTGGCCCTATGAAATAACGCATATAAAAGCATGTTTGGTTTAACACTGGGGAATTATGAGTTAGGGACAATAATGATATAGAGTTATGTTTTCTGTTTTACACATAAGCATTGCATGTATACTATTTGTCTGTTCACCCTGTAAAATAGGTACTGTTATAGCAGTTTATAACCAAATAAACCAGAGTGCTAAGAAGTCAGGAATCTCCTCCAGTATCACACAGCTCCTTTGCTGAACCTGGGGAAGACACCTAGTCTTCTCATTTCAGATTTGATTTGGTCTGTTTTTTCACTTCACCTTTCCATCTATTCACATGATTCATGCAGCAATTTTCTACCATCTATCCAAGCTAAAAATGTGGATGACATTCAGTTTTTAAAGTTTTAGTCCCTTTTGTCTCTACTGACAGAACATACAGAATACCCTTAATAATAAAAAAAAATCACATTTTTAAAAATAGTTCCAGAATATTATTGACATTGATAAGCTCACGACAGCTTTTCCTATATGTTACCTGACATTATTTTTCACGTCTGTGTGTTGGGATTTTATTCTTTCCAGGAGGAGTGTTGTTTCTTGTCTGTGTTCAGTTCCACAGCCACCTCTGCCCAAGACACTGAATTATTTCCAACAACACATAGACAAGGAAAGCTTCCTCACCCACTGAAGCACAGACGGGGTTCCAGGGGCTTCAGGAGATTACAGCGACCGCTAGCAGTTGTGTCCCCAAGGGCTTGCCAGCTTTGTAAACCCACAGGCATTATTTCAAGCTGGCTTAGGTTGGGCTACCATATTGGGTGGCTGATGAAGAACACAAATTTGTCTCTGCAGCTTTGGAGGCGGGAAGCTGGGAATCAGGATACCAGCAAGGTCTAGTCCTGGTGAAGCTGTCTTCCAGGTGGCACACTGCCAGCTTCTCATTGTGTCCTCAGGCGGTCAGACAGTGAGAAGAGGGAAGCTCTCACGTATCTCTGATGAGGGCACTCATCGCATTCATGAGGCCTCCTTCCTCATAACCTCGCCTAATCCTGATTGCTTCCTGGAGGCCCCACCTCCTAGTACCATCACATAGTGGGTCAGAGTTTCCACATAGGAGTTTTGGGGAGGGGCAAACATCTACTCTGTAGCAGAAGAGGTGTGGAAGTAGGTTGAATTTTAAGATTGCTCAGGCATAGACTTGAGTCCCAGCTCTGTCCTTCCACTTGCTGTGTGTAAACGTCTTAACCATTTTAAACTCAATATTCCTAGGCATAATATGGGACCGAAAATTTATCTATACGATGGAATACTACATGGCAATGAGAAAGAATGAAATCTGGCCATGTGTAGCAACATGGATGGACCTTGAGGGTGTTATGCTGAGCGAAATAAGTCAGGCAGAGAAGGACAAATATCATATGTTTGCACGTATAGGAGGATTAGGAGGAACTTAATTGAGGACCATGGGGGAGAAAAAGGGGGGAAATGGTGGGGGAAAGGGAGAGAGGCAAACCATGAGAGACTCTTGAATGCTGACAAAAACTGAGGACTGATGGATGTGGGGGGGGGGGGGGGAGGGGCATGGAGGAGGGCACTTGTGGGGATGAGCACTGGGTGTTATATGGAAACCAACTTGACAATAAACTATTTGTAAAAAAAAATAAAGTACACAGGAAACTTCAAAAAAAAATAAAAGGGTTATTTAACACAAAAATAAAAAATAAAAAAAATAAATGGGGTCTATTAGTTTTACTCTCTGTTAAGATTCTTGTGCTAGGTTTCATATGGTAAAACGTTTGCTTTTTTTGGGAACAGATCACACAGAAGGCACACATGTTAAAACACTTGATGTACTCACTATTTCATGTTGCAACCGTCTTCTCTAAATTGAGAATGAGTTTTCCCTTACAGTTGTTTATTCCTTTAAAAACTAAGATTATTTGGGCTCAGAGCCTGGCTTACTTACATCAGAATCATGCCTTTGATTAGGCTTTCTGGCTGTGTGATTTTGGGGGGGGGTGACTGCAATAGACTGAATGTGTATCTCCAAGTTCCTGTGTTGAAATCCTAACCTCCAAGGTGAAGGTACTAGGAAGTGGGGCTTCTGGAAGGTGATTAGGTCCTGAATTAGTAATTAGTGCCCTTATTAAACAGGCCCAAGAGAGCTTCTTCATGCCTTCCACCATGTGAGGACACAATGAGAAGACAGCCATTTATCTATGAACTAGGAAGCAGGCCCTCAACAGACAACAAATGTTCCAGCACCTTGATCCTGAACTTCTCATCCTCCAGAACTGTGAAATGAGCCTATGTCATTGATGAGCACTGGTACCACCCCCCCACTGCACCCCCACCCACCAGCCTGTGTTATTTTGCTGTAGCAACATGAATAGACTGACAGTGACTTAACTTCTTGGTACTTCAGTTTTATCATCTTTGAAGTGAGGATAATAATAGTTCCTGATTCATAGGGTTGTTGCAATGATCGTAGTAATCAGATAGGTAAAGTGTGTAGAATAAATGCCTGATATGTAGCAAGCACTGTAGAATGGTTAGGCATTTATATCATTAACATGCAGTATTTTATAATTTCTCCCATACTTTCTTTATAAAAATCATCCTTACTTTATTGTCTTTCACAACTTCTCTTCCACCACTGTACTTTTATTTCGAATATTTTCAAAACATTTCTTTTGCTTTACAAAAGAACTCTTTCCTGTATCCACTGTCAACAGTGGTCCCTACAATGCATAAAGCTCAATCTTTTTGTCTCCTTTAATGTGTCATACTCACAGAGAACTCATTCTTCTCCCTGAGTCTTTGATCATTTGAGACATTTGCATGTTCTGAGTTTTTCCAGCAGCTTAGCTAATAATGAATAAAGGAAAAAAAAATCCTAATTCTCTGCTTTCATCCTTCTTATAGGGGAGAAGAGGGGATATACCAATGTTGTAACACAAGGTAGTATATGCAACACAAGCATATGTAGTAATACAAGGATGCATATATTATTCGAGGTAGTGCATGCCATACAAAAATATGTAATACAAGGGAGAGTATACTAGATGGCAGATGAGTTGGCACACACAGTGGGGCCATAGGAGCTCAGGTGCTGAGAGGCCAGTAGGTCTGGAGAAGCTGGGAAAGGTGGCATAGAAGAAATAGGCAGAGAGCTGGCCTGTGTCCCTAGAGGGTAGGGCCTCATCCTAGTTGTTTAGAAATGCACAGAGGGGGCACCTGGGGCCTCAGTCAGGTAAGCGTCCAGCTTTGGCTCAAGTCATGATCGCTCGGTTCTTGAGTTCAACCTCCGTGTGGGACAGTGCTGTGCTGACGGCTCAGAGCCTGGAGTCTGTTTTGGATTCTGTGTCTCCCTCTCTCTGCCCCTCCCCCACTGGCGCTCTCTCTCTCTCTCTCTCTCTCAAAAATAAACAAACATTAAAAAAATAAAAAAAAGAAATGCGCAAAGAAATGGATCAAGCTTCTTGTGTTTGGAGGAAAGTCTCTACTTAAATGTCCTGTAGTCACTTCTAGCTTTCTGACTGCAAACCTTATGTCATTGTCTCAGCTTCCCTGTCCCAAATACCCACCTGCCCTCCACACATGTGTGCATGCGCGCGCACACACACGCACACACCCTCACACACTCAGCTCTCCTAGTATAGCTGTGCGGCACCACTGTGCATCCAATTTTCAATCCAGAAACTGGTAAATTATCTGTGACTTTGCTCTCCTATAGCTCTGAGTGTGTCATCGATCACAAAGTGCTATTGATTCTCCTCCTAAGCATCTCTCCAGTCTCTCCACTTGCTCCATCACAAGTGCCACTACATAATCCGGGCAGTAGAATTTTGTTCCTGGGTTACGGGAAGGAGCTCCCAGTTGTTGTCCATAAGTTTGTCCCCACCCAGAAGCCAGAATGATGTTTCTGAATGTAAATCTGATTGCTCTTTCTGCACTTGAATAATGCGGCTACTCCTTTCAAGGAGCGCATCGCCGGGGTGGGATAACTAACCTCTGCGCCCAACAGTGTTGGGTCCACGGCTGCACTGACAGTGGGCTTCGCGGTTTGTGCCGCTTGACCTAAGCGGGCAGTGCGTTTCCGTGGTGGAAAGTCGAAACAACGAAATGTAAGTGGGTTCCTCGCTGAGCACCTTTGACATTTTCCTAGAGGTTCCAAAATACAGAGCAGGGGATTGAGAATATTTGAGGAGTGGGCTGGCTGATCCTCTGTAGTGTTGCTAGTAGGGGTCTTAGTGGTTTGCATATTAAAATATTATTTGCATCCACCAGCTTGAAACAGATGGGTTATACACAGATACATAATTAGCTATTCAGTACTTCTCCATGATTTATTTCTTCTGCAGGGGATACTGTTCCATGTCTGCCCCACCCATACATAAAATTCCTTATTTTTCTACAGTACGCAGTTTAAAAGATTTCTCTGGGAAGTCTTCCTGACCATCCCCAGCCCCACCTCCCACATAGCAGATTTAGAGACTCCTCTGTGCTCAGCTAACCTCTGTGAGGCTTGTATCACAAACTTAGTCTCTGTGTGCTCTCCATATAATCCCCACATCAGTTTGCTCGCTGAAAGACAGAGAGACTAACCAAGGTGAGAGAGAGAGAGAGAGAGAAGGATTTGTATAAAAACTTGGGACCGAGATTTTTTTTCTGCTCCCCAAACTTGATAAATATGTGTGTGTGAAAAAGATTAAGAGAAATAGATTAGGGAGGAAAGAATTGCCTGTACCAAGGGCCTGGGGCAGATTGTATGGGAACTTTCTGTCTTGTATGGTAGCATAGGTGTGACAGGAGACTTCTCCCCAACCAGCCCCCACTCCACTAAGCAGGGACAGAACCAACTTGAAGTTTTTCACTGTAAAAGGTGAGAAAAAGGCATATTTTACAGATTTGGTTGCTATAGTGTCCTAAATATTATGCTAGCTGTTTTACAAATACTGTTTTGTTTCATTTAACTTAACTTTCACAAAAACTTCCTAATGTAGGCATTTTGCCCACATTTTGAGGATAAAGAACTGAGGCATATATATGGAAGCCAGATAACTTACCCAAGTAACATACATAAATGACAAATGCGAGTTCTGAAACTCTTAACTAACCCACCAAGTCCAGACTTGATCATTATGCTGTTCTACCCTTTGTATCGATTGCATTTTATATTGACTCTTTTATATTGATTTATCATTTTCTGTTTACATAGATGTCTGTGTATTTGTGCAAGAAGCAGTCACAGCTTATTTATCTATATCCCCAAAACTTAGCAAAGTATATGGCATGTTGTTGAGAGTCCGGCATAATTAAGGAATAAATGAGTGATTGAAAGAGTAATTGAGGAGAATAGAATGATCAAAAGTACAGTAGTAAAGGGAGCTGTTTGCTTAGGTCCTGTTTGCCAGGTCCTGACCCTGGCATTCCAGGGAAGTGTATTATTGTAGATGAAGATTAGTGTTGATTTTGTCCTGTTTGAGTTATTCTGTGTTGAATATTATAAGCAGGTATGAGCAAACATGGAATTCACCTGCCTGCATGCTCTTAGCAGCACCTGGCAAGGTCAGAGTGTGCCCCTGCTCAGTGCCTCTCCATTTCTGTTCTGTTTGCTGAAATTCTCATGTTCCAAAGGTTACTGGCTCATTCTACACATTTTCTGTGAATGTTAGATGAACTGAATTAAGATACTTCAGCATGGAAGGAACATTAGGAATTTTAAAAACATGAATGAAAGGAACTAGGCTATGAGATCCATTGCTAGATGAATATGTTCTAGGAAAACACAGTGCCAGTAAGTTAGTAATATAGTATGCTGCACTTCACAATGAGAGCACATCTCATGGTAAGTGTTATGATGTCCCTGCACACACCCCCCCCAACAACCAAAGGGACACAGGACATTTTGGAAGGTATTGGATATATATACTGATAGTATTGCTAGTGTTTGCTTATGTCCAAACTCATCCGATTGAAAATATTAAATATGTCCAGTTATCTGTACAGTGATGATACCTTAACAATGCTATTAAAAATATGTATTTGCAACAATTATGTATGAATTTAAGAGAAAGATGAAAGTAAAAGAAAATTACTGATATCTTAACTCTCTGCCTGGTGGTAACTCTGCCTAATTTTTCTGATTATTAAAGAGAAAATTCTATAGCCTATCTCTATCCCTCTCTATTTATAGCCCACTGGATTAATCAATTTTTTAATGCAGAATCTTTAAGCCACTGCTTACAGATATGCTGGATGTCAGCTATTGTAACTTCTACTTTGTTCACTCACACCAAGTCAGCCCCTCTCCTTTATCTTTGATTTGGATTGTTTCTTGTGAAAGCAGCCACTTTTTATTCTTCTCTATTAAAAATTTAAAATTAATACTTCTCAGTTCATGGCTCATTTATATCCTGGGTCCATGAAAGGCCTTTCTTTTGTTCAATTACTTATGAATTACCTTTTCCATGTGCTTATCACTGCCAGTGTAAGGCTTTCAACACAGATTGCCCAGCTGTCCTCAAGAAACGCTTTACTAATTTATATTATTACCACAAGTGTATGAGGATGTTTATCTCCCTTTCCCGTCTCCTCTTCTGTAGATAGCAATTCTTGAGGTTGACAGAAAATCAGGATTTATCTCCTAGAAAAAACTGTATCCCATATAACCAGTTGCTAAATACATATAAATCATGTATCCATCAAATTCCTCATGCCTTTCCCACTGAACATTTAAGAGAGTACCTTAGTACTCTTTAAAAATCTGTTTAAAGTATTTTCCCATTATCTGCCATTTATCATTTGAATTTTAAAATCTTCCCAATGCAAGAACAGAGGGACCCATGATCAAAGGCAGAAAACACTGCCAGTGTTTATTTTCTTTGCATTTGGGAATTAAAAAGAGATATGTATAGAAATATGCTAAGCATGTAAGAAGCTCTGAAGGATTTAAAATTACACAGGAAAATATAATAATGAGCCAAGAATTATAAATGGAATCCATAGAAATGAAGGTGACCTGCATAAAGGATGGGTATAATACACACTGGTTACATTTTCGATGCTCACTTCAAGGGTCACTGAGAAACAAACTGGATTCTGAATGAATCCACAGCATAGATGACATAAAAAACAAAGAACAGAGAGATAAGGGGCTCCTGAATGGCCCAGTTGGTTAAGCAACTCTTGCTTTCAGTTTAGATTATGACCTCATGCTTAGGGAGTTTGAGTCCTGTGTCAGACTCTACCCTGACAGCAGGGAGCCTGCTTGTGATTTTTCTCTCCACCTCTCTCTGACCCTCCTCTGCTCATTCTCTCTTTCTCTCTCAAAATAAATAAAATTTAAAAAATAACAACGATGACGACAACAACACAAAAACCCCAGAGAGACAAGATAAGAAAGAAAAGAGAGAGAATATGTGTGTGTGTGTGTGCGCGCGCGCGCGTGTATGCACACGCGCATGTGTGTGTTGGAGGCAGGGGATGGGGAAAAGAGGGTGAAGCATTCAATTAAGCAATTATTTTAAACCATCAGGATTCCTTTCTTTTCTGAATGGATTGTATCATTGAAAAGAAGTTTAAAATTAGAAGTGTTTCTGACAGTTAATTGCTAGAACTGAGGTGAAGGATTCTATTACGATAATAAACTCCACTTCTTGCAAATGGAGGTGAAGAGGAGAGATAGATCACCCCTTGTTAGCAGAGAGGAGGTCCTTGTGGTATTCTAATAGAACTAACCAATATCTTCCATATAATATATTTCTATTTTTGAAACCTAAAGTTCTTGCACTAGAGTTCAGTATTAGATAAAATCTTCAGGGTACTTAGAATATTTTTAGGATGAAAAGTACATCTGAAAATTTTACTCTGTAATCCCTTTGTAAGGGATTAGAATGAGTGCTCTTGAAGATAAATCCTAAATTCTAGAATCCTATATCCTTGAAGAAAAGAACAGTGCACAATTCTAATTACAAACAAATGAGTATGGGGAAAAATACTCTTCTGTGCAATATAACCAATATGTGTAATAGTCTTAATCCTGACATTTATGAGCACTTTGAAGGTAGAATTAATATGCAGGAAATATTAATAGCACTAACCATTTCCCAAATGATCCTTTCAAAGAAGAAATCAAGCAAAAACTTACTTGTGGCTAAAATGACTAATTTGGTTCTAATTCTTTTTTTTTTAAGTTTATTATTTGAAGGAGAGAGTGCAGGTGGGGGAGAGGTAGAGAGAGAATCGCAAGCAGTCTCTGCACTGTCAGCACAGAGCCCAATTCAGAGCTTAAATTTACAAGAACCATGAGATTATGACCTGAGCTGAAGTCAGATGCTTAACTGACAGAGCCATCCAGGTGCCCTGGTTCCAATTATGTAAAGAATGGTATTGTAGCATTACCTTCCTAAGAAACAGCTGGTTCATTCAGCCATTCTCTTTATCTCACACTCTGTGGCCCATGTTTGCTCATCAGTGAGGATTTGGAGGCCTTGCACACTCCACAGAAGCCTTGGGTCACCAGCTTAACCGTATATCATGGCAGACACTTTTGAGATGCTTTTGAGGCAGATTTTGACCTTGCTTTTAACAGATCTTCTCTCACCTCTGCATGGAGCACATTTGCAGCCATGCAGGATGCAACTTTGACTCCACCAGATACCATTCACATTGAGTTGTGAAACATGGCTTACCTCTTTGTCCAGAGGCTTGAAAGGCCATCTCTTTGGGCACGTTTCTTGATTAGTCTTATCACTTATCAGAAGAGAGTATTTGCCATGTCTTTTACATAGTTGATTTCCAAAGATGATTGGAAACAGCGCCTGTGCAATGCAGATATGAGCCAAGATGAAAGCCCTGAACTATCTGTTTGTTCCTTTTGGCATAAGAAAGAGCTCCAAAGAGCCAACAGAATCTTCCTCTACTTTTAAAAATGTAGACAAATCAGAACAAATGAGATGGCCTGCAATTGTAAAAAAGATGGTGCTTTAGTGATTTTAAGAGAGCACCCTTGGGGGCATGGTCAGAAAATTACCCTGACTATAGGAAGTTGAGAAGAGAGTAGATGGGAGAAAATAGAGTCAGTACTCATGACCCACTTATTTAAGATTTTTAGCAGCTGTTTTTAGCTGAAAAGACTGAGAAGTGCACTAGGAACCTGAGGTGGTATTTTTAAATTTGGAAAGAGGTTTGGGGTATAATTTCACAGAGAGAAAGAAGAAAGAGAAATTATAGATATTGAAAAGGCAAAGAAAGTGTTGGATGGGTGAGTGGGTACCAAGTGCTTCTGGCATCAAGAGGGAATGGCACCGTGAGTCCAAAGAACATGGCGGACCTTGGAGAAGCGCATACACTTCTCCTGTGGAAGACCAGTTTTGGGGAGTGTCCAGATGCCTCTGAGTCTGTCTTCTCTAGCTAAAAATGCATGTTATTGTTAACAGATGGAGCTTTTACCAGAGTATTTAGATACAGAGCTATTTTTCCTGGGCATTTGCTTTGAGGGGGGCACACAGAGCTACAAACTGGGCAATGTCAGTGTCAGGTGGATGAATCATGTACTGAAACATAAAAGAGATGTTTAAGACCCTGACACATGCAATTTGCTCATAACTCTTCCATCCCTTTCCTCAAAACACCGTTGGGACTCTATCTTCTTATTTTTACATATATCTCAGACTATTATCTAGTAACTTCCCCTCCAGGACAGCCTTTGATGCTCATTGTATTTATCCTGGTTCTGCCTGTAGACAACATTCCTCGGAAAAGGTGGGGGGCACACACTGAGGATGGCCTTAGGGCCTGCACTGCCAAGGATGCGCCCCCCCCGCCCCTCCCCCCAGCTCGCAGGTCACAGTGCAAGGGAAAATACTGCTTGCTTCCAAAAGATAGAAAGTCTCCTTTCTGGGTGAGTTTTATACAGCTAAATAGAGGCTAATACACAATCATGTTTGGTCTTTTCCCCAGGTACAGTTCTTTCTAGCATTTTGAATGTTTGAATCTTATAAATGGGATTGTTTGTTATTATTTTTTTTCAAGACAAATTTGACAAGAGGCAGATGAGTAACAATGAGGCAATGGGTCTGCTAGTCCACTCATTATAGAATGAAAGGTTTTTTCACCTAGTAAGACAGCCAATTTTGATTATATGGGAGGATTACACTTTAAGGGGAAAGCATTCCTATGTGCATTTGAAAGGAAGCAAAGTATATTCTTAGTTCTGATTTTCATAAATTCATAGATTACTGTATATAAACACAGAGGAAACTCTGTTCTATCACCATCAACATGGCAGAAATAGAGTCTAAAAAAATCAAGGATGGTGACATACATGTAAGCCTTTTGATGTCTGGCCAGCACAAACCCATTGTTTATGCATGTAAAAGATCCCTACCTCCTGAACTTTCACTAGAAACTTAATTTATCAAACCTAATGAGTCAAAAGAGAGAGATGTGAGGTTAATAAGTAAGGTGAGGGGCACCTGGGTAGCTCAGTCGGTTAAGCACCGTACTTCAGCTCAAGTCATGATCTCATGGTTTGTGAGTTCGAGCCCCCCACATCGGACTTTGTGCTGACAGCTCACAGCGTGGAGCCTTCTTAGGTTTCTGTGCCTCCCTCCCTCTCTTTGCTCCTCCCCTCTTCACCCTCTGTCTCTCTCAAAAATAAATAAATATTTTTAAGGAATTTAAAATAAAAGTAGCGTGAGTTATGAACAGTAAAAAGTCCTGCCCCAAAGATGCATAGGGTTTATGTTTTTAGAGCTGTATTACTTCAGAGAAGAGACCACAGTTATAGTAGTCATTATTGTCCACTGCTTTACAGAGTGATAGAAATGAACCTGATGGGCCACTGGATGGCTCAGTCGGTTAGGCATCCAAACTTTTGCTCAGGTCATGATCTCATAGCTGGTGAGTTTGAGCCTCGCATCGGGCTCTGTGCTGACAGCTCAGAGCCTGGAGCCTGCTTTGGATTCTGTGTCTTCCTCTGTCTGCCCCTCCCCTGCTTGCATTCTCTCTTGCTCTCTCACTCTTGCTCTCTCTCTCTCTTAAAAATAAATAAACATTAAAAATATTTTTTAAAAAAGAAATAAACATGATATAATTTTTAAAAGTAGCACCTTGCTATTTATTAGAATAATACCAGCTACCACTCTGTGTCTATGATGGGCGAAATATTATGCCAAGCACTTGACTTCTGTTAGCACTGATTTTCACAATCACTTGTAGATGTTAGAAATGATAGACCTGTTTCATACATAAGGCCACTGAGGTGCAGAGAGAAACGGTGCTCAGATATTTTGCACGTGGAAGTACCCCGACCCTAAAGACCATTATCTTTCCTCTGTCTCTTGATGCCTCATTCCATTGTAAGATATTGTTATTTGATGACAGGTTAAGGTACAGTGTAACAATCTTCAAAGACAAGTAAGCAAATTGAATAGAAAATAGTCACTTTTTATAACAATTAAATTAAAAAACTGAAAACAAAAAATACACTTTGAGATTAATTCACATGTTGAAAACAGTCTTGCTGTCTCCAGAAAAAGCACAATACAGAGATTTTACTGAGGAGTCTTGTACAAGCAGAGGGTCCCAGTTTTTCCCAGGATAGAAAAACTCTGAACCCCTTTTCTTTGGCCCTCCTTTAATTCACCCTTGAGGAATCTGCTCTAACAAATCACCTGTGCTATGTGTCTGATCTTGAGACTCATTAAATATTTCTTCTCAGGCAGAGAGCGTGAAGGTAAATGCTACACAGAAAAGAAGCAATAGTACTAGAACATTATATAGCCACATCCACAGTTTTGCCTAGGCAGATAATCTCACCCAAATTCCCTTTCCACTTTGTTCTTTATTGTAAATGAATAAGCCCTTCTCATGTTAAAGATATTGCTGCCCAATAACTATGAAAAAGTAGATACAGTTTTTTCAGATTTGGCCTACAATACTTTCTGGATCTTTACAGAAACAGTTTTTCAACTCCTGCTCTGGATAAATTAGCTGATGTTCTTTCTTTTTTCTCTCTCTCTCTTTCTTTGTTTCTTTCCTCCTTTCTGTCTGTCTGTCTGTCTGTCTCTGTCTTTTTCATTCTTTCTTCCTTTCTTAATTTCTTTCCTCCCTTCTTTCCTTCCTTCCTCCCTTTCTTTCCTTCCTCCTTTCTTTCTTTCTTTCCTTCCTCCTTTCTTTCTTTCTTTCTTTCTTTCTTTCTTTCTTTCTTTCTTTCTTTCTTTCTTTCTTTCTTTCTCTCTCTCTCTCTCTCTCTCTTTCTCTCTTTCTCTCTTTCTCTCTTTCTTTCAATGTTTATTCATTTTTGAAAGAGAGACAGACAGAGCATGAGCAGGCAGAGAGAGAGACAGACAGACAGAATCCAAAGCAGGTTCCGGATTCTGAGCCATCAGCACAGAGCTCGACATGGAGCTCAACCCCATGAACCGTGAGATCGGAAATTGGATGCTTAACTGACTGAGCAACCCAGGTGCCCCAAGCTGATTTTAGAGTGATTCATTCTTTTTATGTTGAGTAATCTTAATGTAAATATAACTGATTTGGAAAAGCAGTTTTTCTAGTATCCACATGTATGACACAAAGACAATGAATGGGCTTATGTGTGGTACCTGTTTTGCCAAGTTAGAATCCCATTAAATGCCTTAGCTGGCATTTTGGAAGACAACAGGTGGTAGTTTGCTAGTAGAAAATTAATGCAGACCAAGTTTCAAAGTTTTTAACTCTCTTTTCTCATCCCACGATCTTTCTCACCTCATCATGCACCTTCAGTGCATCCATCAGCTTGGCCTCAGGAAATTGTATTTGTGAAGTTCTCAAACATGAGATCACTTGATAAATTATTCTTTCTAGAATCAGGCTGGCAGGACACCCTATTTTCTCCTTCAGAAAAACAACAAAGACAGACTTGCCTCCTTCATTATTCGCAAGTGCACCCTCCACAGCTACTTTATTAAGACCACAATCCTGAGAGTCCTAACACTCTCTAAACTTAAATTCAGTTCAGACATGTGTGAACAAGCTTCAAAGGCAGCTTCCAATGGTCCTTTGACTATTATAGTCTAGAAAGCCTCAAGGGACATGATAGCCCCTCGGGAGAAATGGGCTATGCTCTAAGTGTAAATTATGTCCAGAGAGACAGTAAAGAAGACTGGTGTTTGGAGGTGTAACTGAGCCTGCTCATTCTCTTCAGACCGCCCTCAGGGTCATCCGTATTGTTGAACATTGCCAACAGGTCATCTCATGGGAAGTTACGAATTGGAGTCACAGTGCCGTTATTTCCAACTACTTCCTCACTTGCTGAAACGCACGCAGGAACCTCACAAATAGAATTTCCTGAGGCCAAGCTAATGGATGCACTGAAGGCGGTGAGATGAGGCAAGAAAGATGGTGGGATCCGAATGATCCTGGTTTATACTCAGTTACTGCCATTTCCTTGTCCATGTGGCAAGAGACACCTAATTACTCTGAGTCTCAGAGCCTTGCCTGGAAAATGGGTGCTCCTCACAAGACTGTTAGAAGATTAAATGTGATAACTTAGGAAAATACATAGTTGTTTATCTACCAGGTGTGCAATACTAAACATCGTTATATTATTTCCATCCACTAGGATTCTAAACCTTTCTCGTATTTTGAAAACAAAATACTTACACCAGGTCCATAGAAACATTGTACTCTTGGGGTGCCTGGGTGGCTCAGTCGGTTTTCTGACTTTGGCTCAGGTCATGATCCCACAGTTTGTGGGTTCGAGCCCTGCATCAGGCTCTGTGCTGAAAGCTCAGAGCCTGGAGCCTGCTTCAGATTCTGTATCTCCCTTCTCTCTGCCCCTCCCCTGCTCTCTCTCTCTCTCAAAAGTAAATAAACATTAAAAATTTCAAAATAAATAAATAAAAAACACATCCTGCTGGTCTGTAGACTGCATGTGGGAGTCAAAGCCAGAGAGACTGAACAATATTAACAATTAGCTTTTCTGTTTGATTATATCAGTGTGAGCCATGAAAGATAACTGAAAGTTGATCAAGTTCTTTTCCAGAGGATGATTGTTATTTACCCTCTGCTCTTGTCTTCTTCTCTGATTTCCTCTATAGAACTGACGTGGTGTCTCTGTTCTCTTGAGACTGTGTGCTTCCCTCTCCTTTTTATATCATGCTGCAAGCTATTATTATGAGAACAGTAATGAATGAAATAAATCCTCTTACTGTAGGCAGATAATCTCTACTCCATGAGATAATTATCAGATCTCATGGGAATTTGTTTCTAAACTCACTTCATAATGATGGCTCTCTTCTCTGAAGATGCTCCATCACATCTAATAGAATGTAATCACAGACCATGGTGGGATGTTTAGTAGTTGTTTAAAATCCATCTCCTAAGAAAAAGAGAATGGGGAAACTTAGTTATATCTAATGGCCATTGGTCTCCCAAGAGGTTAGTCCTTCCTACCTGACAGAAAACAGTGGTCTTAGAAGCTAGGAAATCTGCCAAGTAAATTAGCTATTTTGGAAAAGGTGACTGATCCACTTGTATTATATGTCAAGGCTACTATCTAAATGAGAAGCACTTAGAATTGCATATTCTGTAAGAGTAACTGACAAGCAGAATAAGGGTCAAAGCTAATACTGTAAAAATACAAGTGGAAGAAATCCCTTTGAATCTCAAGTCATATAACAGCCTGTAAACAATAGATTTTTCATTTAATTATAGCACCTATTCTGAACATTTTGCATATTGGCAAATATAACAGATAATGAATTATTGATTTAAAAGAAGTCCTGGGAATGCGGAATTTAACAAAATTGTCTGTTTTCCATTGGAAGGCACACTGATGGAGTAGGAGAAGGGAAGCAATCTATTGATCTACTCCCCAAATCCTTCTGACCCACACTGATAAAGGAAAAGAAAAAAGCTGAACACTTTCTAAGCCTGGTTTGCCTCTGATAAAAAATTCTGCAGAGAGAAAAGTACTTGGACCTCCTAAAATCTGGTGTCACTGTCATGATATTCTGCCTTGTGGCCTAATTTGAGTTTTATCAGTACCACATGGTAAAAATTAGCAGTTGAATTGTTCACCTAGAAGCAGACACTTACTATGTGTTTCTAAATGAAGTGTAGTGGATTTTATCTTGCTGATAAGAGGCAACAGTACTGATAATCTTTCTTGAGATATTTTTCTTTACATTCATTTTTGAAATAAAGTGAGTTGGGGGTAGATAATAGTGAGGATTCTTATTTCTGACAGAGGTGGACTGCTTTAACTCCATTGCCCCAATCAATCTTAAAATTCGAAGTTAGATCCTGTAAGTCAGGAAAAGAGCATCTCAGTGAGCTGGTAAAGAGTTTATTATCCCAGTAACTTAGATTTCATTTTAACATATTTACCCACTTACTTAACAAATAGCCCTGTGCACCTACTGTGTTCTAAGCACAGTGTCTAACACTGTGGAATCAAAAGATGAATTGGACATGGTTTAAGTGCTTGGGAGAAATAAAGAAGTAAATCATATCCATACCAAAATGTCACAATCCCTACAATGGACATAAGGCACAATCCTAAGAGAGAATTCAGGAGGATCTAAATTATCATGGAAGTTTCCCTAAGATGTGAATAAGGCATTAATTTGATAAACTGGAACACCAGACCTTGCCTTATACATCCAGGTTGAGTGGAGGGAGGGTTGATCTGCATGACTCATTGGAGGGACACAGAGCAGTTGGGTCTGCCTCGAACAGAAATTACAGATGTTGTGAGTGTCAGGGGGTGAGGTTAGAGGAACAGTGGGCACCCAGTCAGGGCTAATTAAGGACTTGGTTGTTAATCAAGAAAACACTGGAGGGTCATTGAAGGACTTGAAGCAGGAGATTGACTTGACTACATATGTGGTTTGAATATAAGTCTCTGCCAGCTTTCTGAAGGTACTTTTGGGGGAAGCAAGACCAGAGAAAGAGGATACTTCAGAAAACAGATTCAAGGCAAGAAATGATCAAACCCTGAATAATAATCATTACCCTTAACTGAATACATATCATAAGCCAGTAGTATGCTAGGTGTTTTATAATCATCTCATTTAATCTTTACAAGAAATCTGTAGAGTTGGTATTAACATACCCATTTCAAAGACAGAGGATTGAGATTCAGAAAATTTGAATGATTGAGATTACATGCCTATTGCATAAAGTCATTTGTCCTTAAATGCCAAAACTTGGATCCAGGTCTATTTGAATTCAGAATATACCAGGAGACACCAGGCAGTAGGTCTTCCATGGTCAATGATAAGAGTCATTTAAAAGACAATTCTACCATTTTGCCAAAAGAATTCAGATACAGACACAGAATTTGCGGGGAGGAAAGATAGGGAGTTATTTTGAGGATATGCTGAATTTGAGCTGCCAGTTGGACATCTAAGGAGAGATGTCACTGAGCAATTTATATACTTATGTAGAGTTCAGAAGAGACTTGTCTAGAGACTCATCCACAGGGCAGCCACAGAAAGCCACATAAATGGCCTTTCACCCAGAGAGAAGTATGAAGTGAAAACAACAGTGGGTCGAGACAAACCCCTGCGAGATAGTACTAAGCAGAAGGGCAGTCCATAGTGGGGTTAGAAGACTATCCAGGATGAGTACAGTGTGAAGTCAGTCCATCAATATGAATTATGCATTTCATGTACACAGGGTAATGCTTGGGCCCTATAGCTGATGCAGAAAGGTAGCAGAACATCATAATTTCCTCCTCAAGAATATTGGGAAGAAAATTGCATGTGTACACACAAACAAAGGGTTAAAATTAATACAAAAATTTACTACTAAGCAAAGTAAGAAATGCCACGAGGCTAATTACTAGAAATTTCTTACAAGTGGCTTAGGGAGTAAGATTTCTAAATTAAGAGGATTAAGAAATTGCTCCATGAACTGAGTTAATGAGAAGGGCTTCATGAAAGACAAAAGAACTGATTTCAGATTTAACTATGCTTAAACAAGCCATCTTGTTTAAAATTCAAGTTTCTGAGCATGTCCTCAGTTGATCTGATTCAACAGGTTGGACTTTGACTCTGAACCGTTAGCAAGGACTCAAGGTGATTCTGAAGATGATCTATCAGTTCCAACTTGAGAAATACCATTGTAGAAAATGTTACAACGTGGGCAGAGGTGCTGATTGGTATATGCCCTGTATACTGTGAGAAAGGATGGGTATTTAAGGTGAAGAAAAGGGAAGAATAAAACTCATTCTAGTCATGATCATCTCTAGTCATGATAAATGAAAAACTCTTTTCACAGATGGTGCAATGGTGTCCAGGTTGGGAAACACTGAGAGACGTAAGTGAAAGACACAGGCCATATCAGGAGAGTGTTGAATACCATGTTAGGATTTGTCCTCAACTGAAGAAATTTAATCATACTTTATAGTTCAGCTCACTCAGTGCAGTTTTGCCTTCTGCAACATCACATTGCTCCTATAGCTAAGAAGCTAAAAGTTCTCTAGGTGTGCTGACTTTGAGCTCCCTAGGATAGGGGGTAAATAATAAGACAGGAGAGAGAAGAAGGTTGAAGTGGTTTGGTCAAAATCACCAATAGTTCATAGCAAGTAAGGTACATAGATTTTATCAAATTGCCCTGTAACTATTTGTCAACTAGACAATCATGGCATTCTGCTTTACTTAGGCCCTTGCTCTTTTGAGAATTATGACATTTTCAAAAAACCTTTTTTTTTCTCCCTACAAAGTAGTGTTTGAAACACACTCACAGGCATTAATTACCGTTTGCAAAAACCCGTGAAGTTATTCCTCCAAAGTGTAGATGTGTGAAAACACAGGCAAAGGAGTGGGAATTTAATCCAGGACTCTGACAATGAATTGATATGCTTTTGCTTGGTCTTATTTTGAAATTTATTTTACAACATTATGACATTTTGTCCGTAGCCCACAAACTTTTATTTGGTTCAAAAAAATAACTTGAGTTTGAATTAAGGAGAAAAAAAAAGAAGGGAAGTAACAAGATTTATGATTGCATATTGTGATTTTTTTTAACAGCCCCAACAGAGCCCCGGCTCCTGTAAAGCTTCCTACTGCTGGCTACCCAGCAGAGTGGCAGACACATGGCCCTGCACACCCCATGATGTACTGGGCTCGTCAACCTTCACTTTCCTCTGAGAGCCATCACTGGGTGCTGTGAAAATCCTGCCCTCACTGGACTGCCGGGCCGGCGGTGCTGGGCATGCAAGGCTGTAGTGGGAGAGCGACACCTAATGTGGTACCAAATTCACACAGACTTCATCAGATAGTCACAGTGTTATAGAGAAAAAATAATCTGGGATAATAAAAAGAAAAAGCACTTGTTTGGGGGTTGGAGTTGATACTTTATATAGGGCTGTCACAGAAGACCTCACCGATATGGTGACATCGGAGAGACCTGAATAAACGATAAGAAAGTACTAGGTCGCTGTCTGGAAGGAGAGAGTTCTGGGTGGTGGCTTTAACGTAACTTCAGGCTGTAGCGGCAATTTTATTGTCATGCTGTGCTGGACAGATGTCTTTACTGAGGTATACCAGAAACCTGTGGCAGTTATGCATGCTTTCATAAATAGCATTGAATGTTATGTATAATAAGATAACGTACTCACCCTTCATACAATAACCATCTCGCCAACCACCATGTTTCCCAGAACAACTTTCTCCCATGCATTGGCTTTAGACATACTTTGTTGATGTGGAACAGAAGAAGGAGACATAACATCCAAGGTGGGAACATTTAAATCCACCTATCAAATAATAACCTTTTATAAATCTAGCTTCTCTAAATACCAACACTATAACAATGCAAGGTTAAAAGAAATTTGGTGTTCTCTGGGCAAGGCATCATGATGGTCCTTCCAAAAAGGAAGAGAAAAAACAACTGAATAATAAATTTGTTTCATTTTACAGAGATCTTTGTTGATATTGCATTTTGAACAATTTGTCCTTCTTACTCACAAGGAATAAAAAAGATTCTGACAGATCTTCCTGGTTCCAAATTCAGGCTATGCTAGTCCAGTGTTTATTTTCCTGGCTTCTTCAGAGTGTCTTAAATCCAACATGATTCACTCTCAAATGTATATTCTCTAATTGTCTGGGATAGTTGTCTGTCATCTCTTTTACATCGAAGACAGCTTCTTAGCAAAATCCCTCTGTGTCCTACGACAGCAGTCTCTTTGGATGTACATCTTCTGAAACAAAACCATTCATTTTTTTTTTATCTTTACCTCCCACTCGATGTCAAGTTTCCTTTCAAACTCTCCAATACATTTTAGCTTATCCTCTGTTAAATTGGAAAATGACTATCTCATAAAATTTTATGCATCCAGCCTTAATAATAAATATAGGCAATTAACAAAGAAGCAGTCTTTTTGTAAACTCAGTTCTAAGATAGATTCTAGTGCTGATAAACATATATACATGGGTATTTCAGCATTTTATTTCAAATATCTTATTAGTAAACAAGATAGATTTGTATCAGATGATCAGTCTTCTGAAGGCCAAACAGAGAAATAATTATAATTCCAGAGCAGTCACAGTAAACACTTCCTTGTGGCCTTATTCCAATGTCAGCACTTCATTTTAATGGTAGCTGCATGTCTGCTGTTCATTGTGAAATCCTTGAATATACTTAACAACCGGCTTAGGGTATATTGAGTTTATGGGGATGACCAAATGAAGCCTGAAAATTTATTGTAAGGAAATTGTGCAGATTATACAAGAGATATCCATTCTAATTTAAGGCTGAGCAGGAGCGTGAGAAATGTAAAGATTTGAACAGGACAGTGTTTAAGCAGGTACAGCCATGCCTGTTAGCACTCTTCATCATTGTCAAGTGTCTCCCCTGTTTAGTATATTTCTCCTTATTCTTGATTAGCAGCCTCCAGAGCTATCCCTATAGTGTGATAACACTAATGTGATAATTCAGACAGCACTTTACAGTTTGCAGGGCATTTTTTACATGTATCATCTTTTTAATGCTCTCAACAATCCCATGAAGCAGGCATTATTCTGGTTATCTCATGTGTGAGGGGAAAGGGACCTAATTAAATTGACTCAGGAAAATAAGGGCAGTTTTCTTCCCCCCAAACGGCACTTTTTAAAATAAAATTGTATTAATGTTTATTTATTTTTTGAGAAAGAGAGAGAGCCAGAGTGCAAGCGGGGGAGGGGCAGAGAGAGAGGGGAAAAACAGGCTCCAGGCTCTAAACTGTCAGCACAGAGCCCATTGCGGGGTTCAAACCCACAAACTGTGAGATTGTGACCTGAACCAAAGTTGGATGCTTACCCAACTGCCTGAGCCACCCAGATGCCCCCCAAATGCATATTTATTTGTGTTTGGTTTTCTTTGGCTATCTAGCATAGACTACCCTTTCCTAATTAATGGAGGGAGGAGTAAGCTATCCCCATGTGTATGGTCCAGTGGGTCAGCTCTGCCTTCCACTATGGAAACTGTAAAGGGCCAGATCCTCTTCTTCTTAATTCCTGGCAGTAAGAATGTGCCTCATTAACTGGGCTCAGTAAAATTAATTTCTAAGACTGAATCTTGATTGAAAAAATATGCAAGAATAAGGGAATGATGAGAATATCTTTTTATTAGGTGTGTCTGGCAATGGAAGCATTTGCAAGGCCTAAAAATACACATGAAGGCCCATGTACCATAAAACATGCTGGGTTCTGGAAGCTTGGGGAGAAATGGGCCCCTGGTACTTGGCCCTGGTCTGTAGGCCCTCCTCTTTACCTTTGTGGTCCTAGTTCTGACCTGCTCTGTAAGTGATTTTGTGCCTCTGTACACTCCATTTATATTCCCCAACAGAAAGTTGGACCTGGCCACCCCCATGTATGGTCCGTTCTTGAGTGGGTAGAGCCTGTGAAGAAGCCTGTCTAGTCCTGGAGGTGGATTCAGAACTGTTGACACAAGGAATTCTGGGGTATTATGTATCCAGAGCATGGTCAAGAAGGCAGAACTTGGTGTTTCCTTTGCTGCATAGAGTTTTACTCCATAGAGAAGGTCGTATTCAGAACAGGGCCAAGGTGTATCCTTTAAGACCCAGAACTTAGGATAAGGGCTCTTCTTGCCTGGACATTGGATGGTACTAGATGGTGATATCCCATTAGTAATTTGTTAGTTCTTGGCTTCTAGATCCCCTTTGGTTCTTCCTGGTCTTCTAAATAGGTCTTCTTACCTCATATTCATTCTCTGAGCCTTCTACATACTTCCAATCCATTCCTTTGGCTTAGAATACCAAAACTCATTTTGTTTTTGTTGTGTTGCTGCTGCTGTTGCTGTTTACAACTGGGAATCTTGTTTGAGACACAGAGTGTGTCATTTATTTCACAGGGTGAGGATAGTAGGGGGTTGTCAATGACTAGACAATGATGGATGAAAACAACCTGAGCAGTATTAAGTACCATCAGTCTATGATGAATCTTCTATGTTTCTCATGGAAAAACAGGTTCATAGGACATTTCCTCTGCCTTTTATATATTCTATCAGGTTCCACATTTCTTATTGTCTTTTCAGGGTAACCTGAGCTAACCCTTCAGGTGAAATATTGGAGGAATGATTCAGTACTTTCTGCTGGTTGCTGTAAACACTAAAATGCTATTTAGTTACTTAAAAAACAATGAAAAATATCTTCAAGATTACCAAATCAACAGATACCCATCCAAGGAAAGGCTTGTAAATATAGAACAGACAAAAGGGAAGGCACACGCTTCTCTAGACACCCTACTGTCTAGAGATAATCGGTATTACTAACAGAACACTTTTTTGAGCATATCTTTCAGAAAGAAAGGATCATACTATACATGCTTATTTAAAACTTATTTTATTCACCACATCCTGTATTAGAAACACTTTCATCTCACTTGTTATTCCATAATTTTAAAAATATGTACATAGTGTATCATGGCGTGTTGTGATATTGTCTGACTTAATACTAACTGTTGGACATTTTAGTTGTCTTTAACTTTTACTATTACAAACAATATTAGTGAATACCCTTGAAATAAAACTACTATACATATGCTTAATTATCGTAAAGGATATACTTCTATAACTGGAATATTCACTTCAGAGATTTTTTTCTTATTTTTATTTAAGAAAAATCTTTTTAATGTTTTATTTATTTCTGAGAGAGAGACAGCATGAGCAGGGGAGGGTCAGAGAGAGAGGGAGACACAGAATCTGAAACAGGCTCCAGGCTCTGAGCTGTCAGCACAGAGCCCAAGGCGGGGCTCGAACCCACAAACCATGAGATCATGACCTGAGCTGAAGTCGGACGCTTAACTGGCTGAGCCACCCAGGCGCCCCCAGAGACTTTTCATAAGTGCAGTACTTGAATACTCTTTAAAAATATTATAACTTATGCGAAGAGTAATTCCATACTAAACAGCATATATTTTGGTTAAGAATTAGTAAATATAATTACAAGCCAGCATTATTTAAGTCCTTTCTATTAATCCAATGTGTTACATACAATATTCTTTGGAAAGATCTTCAAATCTGGAAGGAAAAGATTTTTTTTAATAGTGAACTAATTTGCTGTTAATCAGACAATTTACCTATATAAAGAATATAATTTAATTGCTTTTAGTATATTTGGAGAGTTGTGCAGCCATCACCACAATCAGTTCTAGAACATTTTCATTACCCCCAAAAGAAACACTGTACCCGTTAGCCTCCACCTCCCCATCTTTCCCAGTCCTAGGCAACCACTTACCTACTTTCTGACTCTATATTTTACTGTTCTCAACGTGATATAAATGGAATCACACAATATGTGGTCCTTTGTGATTTACTTCTTTGACTTAGCATAATCTTTTTAAAGTTCACTTATGTTGTATCAGAAATTAATTCCTTTTGATTGCTGAATCATATTTCACTATATGGATATGTTTCACTGATCAGATGGACATTTGGGTTGTTTCCATTTTGTGCTATTAAGAATGATGCTTCTAAGAATATTTGTGTACAAATGTTTGTGTAAATATATATTTTTGTTTCTCTTAGGTATATATGTAGGAGTGAAATTGCTTGATTATATGGTAACTTTATGTTTAACCACATGAGGAAATGCCAAACTCTTTGTTTTCCAAATCATTTTACCATTTTACATTTCTACCAGTAGTGTAGGAAGGTTCCAGTTTCTCTACATCCTTGTCAATACATGGTATTATCTGTCTTTTTTGTTATAACCATCCTAGTGGATGTGAAGTGACATCTTATTGTGGCTTTTATTGGATTTCTAATGCATTTTCTCTTTTTTTTTCTTTTTTCTTTTAAGAGAATGTGAGTGGGGGATGGGGTGGAGAGAAAGAGAGAGAGAATGTTAAACAGGCTCTGCACTCAGCTGGACATGGGGCTCAATCCCATGACCCTGGAAGCCAAAATCAAGAGTAGGATGCTTAGCTCAACTGACCAAGCCACCCAGGTGCCTGCAGTGCCTCTACTTAAAAGAAATACATTAGCCATTAAAAATAAGAGCAGAAACATTAAAAATGATAAATTAACTCTATTTCACAATGCTTTATGTTGGTAATTAAATTGATTTTCCTTTTGAATTCTTTTTTTGAAGAGATGCTGGGTGACTAGTGTGGGTTAAGCTCCTGACTCTTGCTTTTGACTCGGGTCATGATCTCACCATTTGTGAGTTCTAGCCCCGCATTAGGCTCTGTGCCGATAGTGTGGAGCCTGCTTGGGATTCTTTCTTCCTCTGTCTCTTCCCTTCCCCCATCTTCTCTCTATCTCACAAAATAAATAAATTTTAAAACAATTTTTTTAAATAAAGTAATCCATGAACCTATAGTTTTTGTGCTTAAAAATATTATATGTTCCTAATAGATTAGGATATAGCTAATCATCATTCTCCTTTCTTATAAATGTTGACATTCGTTGTTATCTGTCTGTGGTTTCTAAGAATTTATCATTTATAGTTTTATCAAGCATCACAACTAAGCTTAGTAATTTTCTATTAACGAAGAGGTACTAGATATCCCTCAGTTCAGAAAGCTGTTTTCTCTGATAGGAAAATTGAAGAAATATACCTCAAAAAACAGATTTTAGCAAATAAAGAACTTATATTAAATAGATTTTTAGCAAATCAAGAACTTGCAGTAAGTAAAACTTTAATAGATTAAATAGATTTTATGTGTTTTAAAATTTTTTATTAAATGTTGAATTTTTCTGCTAATTCACTCAGCTCAAAGGAAGATGTCTGATATGAAGCAGTAATGATGTGGTATTGAATACAATGTGATGAACCATCTAGTTGGATTTTGAAAGTTAAATCTTACTACAGAAAAAACAGCTCTGTGATGACACTTTGAAAACTCAGCCTGTGAGGTAACAAAGTTTAGTTTCATATCCTTGAGACTTTGAAGAAAGGCTGAAGGGCAAAGTGGTGAATTTGTTTTTAATACAAATCCACATGCATATATTGTAGGTCTCAGATGGATTTGCAGAAAATCTTGTTCTCAAATGAATAAAAGTGTGCAAGCTCGTTTGAATAAAAAAATTGAGAGAGCAATATCTGTGGCGTAAGCTAGAACAGGTATCTCATCAACAAACTCAGAGATGGCTCGTGGGGCCTCTGGAAGAATCAAGCTTTATATTGATATATATTCTAAGAAAGGATTTTAGTTGCCTGTTGCATCAAGGACAAGATTGATGGAGATTCAAATCTAATTTCCTGACTTCTGGAGAATGGACCAAACAGATGACATGGCCAGACTGAAAGATTCATAATAAATCGGGGAGTGGAAACAAAAAGCTATGAAGCAATACTAAGATAGCTACAGGACTGTTTGCACTAGCTTTGAATTTGGCTGTCTTAACCTGACCACTATGTAGCGGTGTGACCTTGAACAAATTGTTCCATTTCTCTGGCTGTCCTTTTCCTCGTAAGTAAGTTGGAGGCAGCTATATCCCAGGGTCATTGTGTGAATTAAATGGGGTAATATATGTTCAAGCAATTATTGAAGTACAACTTCTCGTTTCCTAGGTGTAATAGGCGTTGAGTAATGGGTTGAAAAGAAGCAACAACAAACAAACAAACAAACAAACAAAACCAATAATGGATTGAGCCCTTAGCTCTGTGCCAAGCACTTTTTAAATGTCTTATACCTATTGAGACATTTAATATATAATCTTCACATCAACCCTAATAGGTAGTATAGTATTTTTTAAATTTTTACCAATATGGTACAGAAACTCAAATAGAGAAAGTTTCAGTGACTTGCTATTAGGTCACAAAGCTGCTAAATAGTGAGCTTAAGATATGCACCTAGATAGCAGTTTTAAACATTATACTATTACTACCACAATATTTTCAAGCAAATGTAACTTTAGAGTCATAATACAAATCTAGTGTATTTTATTTTGTATTTTTAAAATGTTTTTTAAAGTTTATTTTTAAGAAAGAGAGAGAGAAAGAGAGAAAATGCACATATTGGGGAGAAGAGCAGGGAGTAAGGGAGAGAGAGAAAATCCCATACAGGCTCTGCACTGTCAGCATATAGCCTGATATGGGGCTTAAACCCACGAACCTGTGAGATCATAACCTGAACCAAAATCAAGAGTTGGATGCTCAATTGACTGGGCCACCGAGGTGCCCCAAATCTAGTATATTTTAATGTGTAATTATTACTTTTATAACAAAAATTAAAATTACTTTCTTAAAAATTAGTTTGGGAATAAGAATAAATCTAGGACATATTAATATAGAAAACAGGGTTTTTCATCGGTTTTGTAGTCATCCTTAATAAGATGACTTCATGAAATGACAGAATTTGATTTTTTTTAATAGAGTATTTGTTATCTTTTCCCATAGATCACATAACATGATTATTGTAGTGTCTGAGTCAAATAAATTATCTTGAACTTAGCTCTCAGTGATTTTAAAGACAGGTAACTTCATGACTCTAACAAATACATCATCTAAAAGCCAGGAAGAGTCAGCACACTACTATTTTATAATTAAAGGTGTTTGTCATACTCAGTCACAAGGTCTTCAACCACTCCCTAACAGGATTAATCACCACAACACTGCAGGTCAAGCATGCACTAAAGTTTAGGCCCCAAAGTGCACTCAAAATCAAATTCTAGACTCATATTTAAAGTGAGTCTCCTCTGGAAAGAAAGATTACCATTTTAAAGCAAGCATTGACACTCTGGCTCTGATTTAGGACTCTGAGTCTACAATCATCTGCATATGAATATCGAGACCTTTCTTCCTCAGAGACAGGTGATTGATTGTGCTAAGGCCCTAAAAAATGCACTGTCTAAAAAAAGGGCAGCCACTAGCCCCATGCACCTTTAGAGACTGAAATACAGCTAACTAGAAATAGGATATGGTAAAAGAATAAACTATACAACAGATACAGTAAATTTAGTACCAAAAAAAAAAAAAAAAAAAGAAAGAATGTGAAATATCTCATTATATTTTTTTATAATGAACATATGTAAAATGATGACATTTTGGATATGTTTGGTTAAATAAACTAATTATTAAAATTAACTTCGCATGTTTACCTTTATGAATGTGGATATAGAAAACTATTAATTCTGTATGTGATGTGCACTGTGTTTCTATTGGGCAGTACTGCTCTAAGAAAACTGATAGATTCTGATTTATTTTATTTTATTTTATTATTATTTTTTGGAAGACAGAGAACTGATGCCTTCAGATTCGTGGTTGAGGAAGAACACTCCTAGCCAGAGAAATAGTCAAAACTAGGCTGAGAAGCCTCTTCCATCTGTGATTTCAGTAGAGTCTTTGATCCCACAGAAAAGGAAGGCTTATTGCTTGTATAGAGTCAGAGAATTTGAGTTAACTGGAGAGTGTTCCAGGGTTGAGACTGCATTTCCCAACTGCACAGTAGTCTAATAGCCAAAACCATCGACCCAAGGCAGTTCTTGGGAAATCTTTTCTCAGGCAGAGATTAGTATGCAGGAAGTTTATTGGCAAATAGTTGAAAATTAACGCCTGTGGAGAAAGAAAAGAAACAATATTAGGAAGAGTGAGATATTCAGCTTCCTCAGCTCATCCCATGAGGATTTCTGAAGTTGGGATAGCCCTTCAGAGTTTGAGTTCAAGTAAAGACAGTGGAAATTTACAGAGCAACATCAGCCATTCATTGGCTACAGGTTGTCCCCCTGGAAGGCAATGTGACCTTAGGTGAGAGGCTCTCTTTAGTCAAGGGCAGTCTTGGTGAGACTTAAGAGCCATGTACAGTGGGTGGGTGGGATGGATAGGCGTAGGTCCTTCAGTTTGGAAGAAGAATTTGGGCAGCATAGCAGCGTCAACTATGGTTCATACCTTGCTATGCATGTTCTACTTTACAAAAGTTTGGAGTAGCACCCTCAAGGATTCCATTGGTCTCCCTGGGGGAAAATTCTGGACCTTACCACTGCGGCTGGTTTTAAGGCCACACCTGATTCCCAGTTTCTCTCTTCTGCCATCCATTCCAGATTCCGCTAACCCTCAAATATCACCTCCACTCTTCTGGATGGATCGTCTCATGATATGGGACCCTGGACACTATACTTTCCTCAGGCTGTGACTATTGAACATGTCCTTTTACTAATGTGAACTGTCAAGGATATTCTAAAAGTGGGTTGTCTGATGACCCAACATATGCCTCTTAGTTTGTTCAGGGTATTATAGCAAAAATACTGGAGACTGGTATTGTGTCTTAAACAACAGACATTTATTTCTCCAGTTTTGGAAACTGGGAAGTCCAAGATCAAGGTGGCAACAGACTTGGTGTCTGGGGAGACTCTGCCTCCTAGTTTATACATGGACATTGTTCTCCCTGTGTCCTCAGTATGGTGGGAGGGGTAAAGGATCTCTCTATCTTTTTTATAAGGGCATTAATCCCATTCATGAGGGATCTACTTACCCCTCAAAGGCTCCATGGCCAAATACTGTCATGCTGGGAATTAGGATTTCAACATGTGAACTGGAGGGTGTACACAAACATTCAGTCCATTGCAGCCTCCCTGTAGTGGCAGCTCTACCTCTTGCAATGAAGAATCACAGACAATTAGGGTTGACTATGCCTATCAGGATGGTGACTCCTCTCTTCTCTGCTGGTCCCTTGCCATAAGAAATTTAAAGTATACCCAGGTGGCTACCATAGGTTAAATTTCAATGGGGTGAAGATGTTCTCATGACAGAAACATTACCCTTTTGGGAACCAAGATCTTTAAACCCATAAACTCCAGAGTTTCAGAGAGAAAGCACACGTTCCTCAAAGGGGTAATGGGGAACATTGGTAAAGGCACCACTTCTACTTCCGCTCCATGATTCTCACCATGTATTCTACTTATTAGAGACCTGGAGCCATATAATGTTTATTGATTTAGGATATATGCTGTGTCCTGGAAGATGTTATTACATCTTCTAGACCTCACCACTGCAACCGGGTTTCAAGGCCACACCTGATACATCTGTATTTGTACCTCCATTTGTGTTTAAACGGGCTGTTTTGTCACTATCTCCAGTTGGCATCTTCTGGGTGATGGGGCATGTGATGGGGCACGTACCCACTGATGATCCTGCTTTGCTTTAAAGTGGGTCCCTTGGACTCACATAATAAGTGAAATGACTATTATTGAATCCAATACTGTAAGCTCTCAGAAAGTGATGTTAGCTGAGACCCTGTGGGCAGGGAAGTAAGTCCATATTCAAAATAGATGTCTATTACTGTCAGAATAAATCACTGCCTTTCCAGGAAGAAAGGAGTACACTGTGGAAAGCTTGCCACTAGCTGGCTAGCTGATCTCTTCAAGGAATAATGTGATGTTGGGGACCAAAGTTTTGTCTTTGTTTCTGGTAAGTTGATATTTGGTAGCAGCAGGAGCTAGACCAGCTTTGATAAAAGGGAGTGCCTGCTGCTAATCCCATGTACAGCTTCCATCCCTTACACCAAAGCTACTCCCTTTATGTATCCTTTATACTATCATTGTCATTGCCAGTGACAGAAGCTGGCTGACATCAACTGGCTTAGGCATTTGGTTTTGTTGGCCCTTTCAGTGAGATGCTTTTTGGTGGGTGTTAAAATGCAGTTCAAAGATTTTCATACATTGTAGTCACTTCTATAATTCCATCTATATGCTACTACTCCAGATATCTTTGTGATCTCATCTTTCTCCCTCTAGGCCCCTGACTATGTCTCCAGGTTATTCATCACAGATCTGTGTATGTTCCAAACTGTAATTACGTCTCCTTCTGTGCAAACCAGATAACCAAGCATACGGCCTCAATTTCTGCCCATTGAGAGGGTTTCCCCTAATAGCTATTTCTGAAAGCCACACCTGAGTGGGAGAAGAGGACAAGCTCCATGAACCAAAAATTGGCAAAAATCTTCCCCTAGGAAGGGTTTGCAGCATTGACAGAGGTTGCTTTTCTCACCAACAGCCAATTCCAAGAGAGTTGACACTTGAGGATTGACCTCAGCAGCCCTCAGCATAGCTGAGAGAATATATATCCTTCATTGCTGAGGAGGGATCTGGGAAGAGTATAGCATCTGATATAGTCTGTTTTATCTTTGCATAATCTAAGGCTATGAATCAGCATCGCATTATTGTCTTAAAAACTCAAGTTGAAGATGAACATGGAAATCAAATGTAGTGGAAAATTGGGAGATGAAGAAATATATAGTACCCTGTGAATTATTTGCATTCCCTACTCATTTCCTCATTGTGTTACTTGGATTGCTTTTAAATATATTTTGACTTTCTGAATATGTCTGATAGGGGTTACTACTTAGCTCTGAGTGATTGTGGGAAGCATAGATAATTGTGGTTAAGAGCAAGTGGTGGGAGGTAAAGTGGGCAGGTCTAGCATCTAAGTGGCAGAAAGGAACATCTGTGGCATGTTTGGGGGTACAGACTAGATGGATCATCTCAAATGAGTCATTATGTTAATATGGATATAGTCACACATCCTTGGACCATCTTTGTGCAGATGCCAGAATGATGCAAAAGCTTCCTATAGATCCATGAGATCTCTTGCGTTCCTGAATCATCATTTAGTAAGTTCTGCCTGCACTGAGTTAAATAGTTCTGCAACAGCCTGAATGAGTTATTGCAGCTGCAGAAATACTTTTATTAACTCCCCTTGAGCAACCAGTGCAGTGAATGAATCTGCCTGGGTTTTATCAAAGTCACAGTCAAAATAGAAATCGTAACTATTGCTTAACAAAGTAAGCACTCTAGAGTTTAAGAAACTGACAATTATTCTACATTCATTTATATTAATTTCTTTTACTGCTCATTTTAAAGAAGGGGATTATTACTATAACGTCTTTTAGCAAAATAGGTTGGCAGACAAATTTGCTGAAGCTGAATATTATTTCAGTAGAGTCATTAAATTTCTTTTGATACCACAGTGAGCTCAAAAGATAGCACTGACCATTCAGGAATCTCTAATTCAGTAAGTTCTTTATATGAACCACACTAATGATTCCTCAAAGCTCCTTCAGTCTCAACTATTCAATATTCATCTTACCCTAAAGCAAAAGTTTTGGTAAGGTATGTAACAAATGCTTACTAGTGTATTTGTAATAGAAATACCAGAAGGGATTTAATTAAAGTTTAAAGGCAATAAGGCTAAATAACACAATTAAGGATAGGAGAGCTTCTTTTTCTGTACTTTTTTTCTGTACAAATTCTTAATGATGATTATTTAAATTTTAGCAATACTGACAGTAATACTCTTGAAATATAAGACAAATATTTTGAAAGTATTAAAAAGTACCATTTTCTTTATATATTACTAAAGAACCCTGTCATACAAATTCTGGTTATGAAACCAGTTTAAGCTTAAAGTATTTTCTACTGCAGTGCCACAGCAAGATTGTCTTTTTAATCTAGTGGACACAATAACTGTGGTTATTATCTGATCAAACAAGAATGGACTTCCATTAACAAGACACTATTCTGCAGGAAATATCCACAACTTATCCCAAAGTCTGAAACTTCTACAACAAATCATATAACTGTTCCCTCCAGTTCTCTTACAAGTAACTTCTGTTGAGAAGAGGCAATTGTTTGGTCCTCCTGGGGAAATATCTGAGTTAATAGAAAAGTGATGAATGAAGATCTCAGTAAACATTTGAGCTAGAGTCCTCTATGGCTCCCACATTCTTTACTCTCAGAGTAAAAAAAGAATTAACAGAAGATAAAAACATAAAGAGAATATTAAAAAATATTTTATCCCAGGGAGATGAAACCTGTGAATAAGATTATTAGTGAATCCTCATTTTTATTTGATATACTGAATATATAAATACAGTTTAACATACAAAATCATATGTGTATTGTTTGGCAATATTTTGTGGCTGTTATATATCATTAAAATATATTTCCTACCAAAAAGTACATTTCTAAAACATAGTTTTTGTTGTCTGGGTTTAGTTTATTATATAAATGTAATTAATCCTTTATTATTTATCACTTAAGCTGTTCACAATATTCACCATTATAAAAATGCTATGTAATTAACTATTGATGCTAATGCTTAATTATTCCACAAGCATAAATTCCCTGAATTAGAATTGCTGTATGCATATTTTAAGGCTTTTGATAGTTTTTTAAAATCTTTACTGTTCTTCTATTTTTAAATGTTTTTAACTTATTTTTGAGAGTCAGAGACAGCATGAGCAGGGGAGGGTCCGAGAGAGAGGGAGACACAGAATCGGAAGACAGCCTCCAGGCTCTGAGCTAGCTGTCAGCACAGAGCCCAACACGGGGCTCGAACCCACGAACCATGAGATCATGACCTAAGCTGAAGTCGGACTCTTAACTGACTGAGCCACCCAGGTGCCCCAAATCTTTACTGTTCTTAAGCAGAGTCTAATAAATTTGGGTCACATTCCTGGAATAACAGCAGAAATTAATTATGTGGACACAAACTTGACGTCTCTGGGGTTTGCTTCCCTACATTTCATGTACTGAAAGGAGTTGTCCATTGATTACACCATCATTTGTTTATTGAATTTCTGATACATGCAAAGTACCTGACAGGTACTGGGTATACAACAGTGAATGAAATTTGTTAACAGAGTCACTCTCCTTATAGAGCTTACATTCTAATGTGTACTATAAAGAAATAAACGGGAATTGCAATAAGTAGTATTTCTCAATGTATAGACAGGGATTTTGTTCCAAAGGCATATCAGAACAACTCATGAAGTTATTCCAAATCTAATATAAGCCTTTAAAGAAAATATGAAATTCCAGTTAAGAATCTCAATTACATTGGGGTGCCTGGGTGACTCAGTCGGTTAAGCATACAACTTTCGCTCAGATCTTGATCTCACAGTTTACGAGTTTGAGCCCCAAGTGGGGCTCTGTTCTGACAGCTCAGAACCTGGAGTCTGCTTCGGATTCTGTGTGTCCCTCTCTCTCTGCCCCTCCCCGCTGGTGCCCTGTCTCTCTCTCTTTCTCTTTCCCTCTCTCAAAAATAAATAAACATTAAAAGTAAAAAAAAAGAATCTCAATAACAATATATAATGAACTTATACAACCCAACACCAAAAAAAGAAATAATCCACTTTAGTAAATGGGTCTGAATAGACATTTTTCCAGTGAAGATATACAGATGGCCAGTAGACACATGAAAAGGTGTTTAATAGTAGTGATAATTCTCTATCACTAATTATCCGGGAAATGAAATTCAAAACCACAGTGAGATATAATCTTACATCAGTTAGAGTGGCTAAGATCAAAATGACAAGAAATAGTAAGTGCTGGTGAGGGCATGGAAGACAATGAGCCCTCATGCACATTTGGTGGGAATGTAAATTGGCACAACCACTGTCAGAAACACTGGCAGTCCCTCAGAAAACTAAAAATGAAAATATCATATGATCCAGTAATTTCATTATTGGGTATTTACCCAAAACAAATTAAAATACTGGTTCTAAATGAAATTTGTACCCCTATGTTTACTGCCACATTATTTATAATAGTTAAGGTATGGAAGCAGCCTATGTGTGTATCAGTAAACAAATGGATAGGGAAAATGTGTGTGTGCTTATAAACATGCACATACATACACACACACACACAGAAATATTACACAGCCATAAAAAGGATGATATTGTGCTGTTTGAGACAACATGGATCGACTTAAAGGGGATAATGCTAAGTGAAGTAAGTCATATTGAGAAATACAAATTCCATATTATTCCACTTACAAGCAGAATCTAAAAGAAATAAATAAACAAAAAGCAGAATCAGACCCATAATTGCAGAGAACAAACTGATGGTTGCCAGAGAGAAGAGGGGTGGGGAGCTGGGCTGGGGAGTGGGAGATACAGGCTTCTAGCTATGGAATGAATAATTCATATTAATAAACGACACAACTTAAGGAATATAGTCAATGATACTATAATAACAATGTAATGGGACAGATGGTGGCTACACTTGTGGTGAATATAGCATAATATATAAACTTATCAAATCACTAAGTTGTACACCTGAAACTAATGTAATGTGTGTCAACTATACAGAAAAAGAAAGAAAATGAGTAAAAGAAGAGAAAAAGAAGAGAAGAAAGGGTGGGAAGAAAGAAGGAGGGAGAGGAGGAAGAATCCCAATAACAGTAAGTTAGATAAGGGAGGGTCTTTCAGGTATAGCAAGGAAGAAAACAATTTTGACTATCATTAAAGTATAGTATAAGAATTGATATTATACAGAAATTAAGAAAGCAAATTACATGGATTCAGCAAAGTCTCAGGATATAAAATCAATGTACAGAAATTGGTTGATTTCTATACACCAGTGATGAAACAACAAAAAAGAAATCAAGGATTTGATTCCATTTACAACTAGACTGAAAATCATAAAATACCTAGAAATAAACCTAACCAAAGAAGTAAAAAAACTGTATGCTGAAAACTATAGAAAGATTATGAAAGAAATTGAAGAAGACACAAAGAAATGGAAAAACATTCCATGCTCATGGATGGGAAGAACAAATATTGTTAAAATGTCAATACTACCCAAAATAATCTACACATTCAGTGCAATCCTATCAAAAAAACACTAGCATTCTTCCCCAGGCTAGAACAGACAATTCTAAAATTTGTATGCAACCAGAGAAGATCCCAGGAGGCAAAGTAATGTTGAAAAAGAAAAACAAACCTGGAAGTATCACGATTCTAGACTTTAAGATGTATTACAAAGCTGTAATCATCAAGACAGTATAGTACTGGCACATAAACAGACACATAGATCAATGGAATAGAATAGAGAGCCACAAATGTATAGTCAACTAATCTTTGACAAAGCAGGAATGAATATCCAATAGAGTAAAGACAGTCTCTTAAGCAAATGCTATAGGGAAAACTGGACAGCAACAAATAGAATAATGAACCTAGACAACTTCTTACACCATACACAAAAATAAACTCAAAATGTATGAAAGACCTACATGGAAGACCGTAAGCTATCAAAATCCTAGGGAAGAAAACAGGCAACAACCTCTTTGACCTCAGCTGCAGCAAGTTGTTACTAGACATGTCTCTGAAGGGAAGGGAAACAAAAGTGAAAACGAACTATTGGGAGCTCATCAAAATAAAAAGCTTCTGCACAGCAAAGGAAACAATCAACAAAACTTAAAGGCAACTGACAGAATGGGAGAAGATATTTGCAAATTACATATCAGATACAGGGTTAGTAACCAGAATCTATAAACACCTTATCAGACTCAACACCCAAAAAACACATAATCCAATGAGGAAATGGGAAAAAGACATGAGCAGACATTTACTTTTCCAAAGAAAATTTCCAAATGGTTAATAGATTCATGAAAAGATGCTCAGCATTACTCTTCATCAGGGAAATACAAATCAAAACCATAATCACACTTGCAGAATAGCTAAAATTAACAGCACAGGAAACATTATGTTGGCAAGGAGTGGAGAAAAGGGAATACTCTTGCACTATTGGTGGGAATGCAAACTTGTGCAGCCACTCTGGAAAATGGTATGGAGGTTCCTCAGAAAATTAAATAGAGCTACCCTGGTCCCAGCAACTGCACTATCATATATTTATCCAAAGAATACAAAAATGCTGATTTGAAAGGGCACATTCAACCCCCCCTCCCCAATATTTATAGAAGTTCTGTTGACATGAGCCAAATTATGGAAGGAGCCCAAATGTCCATTGACTGACAAATGGATAAAGAAGAAGTGGTATATATGTATACAATGGAATATTACTTGGTGATCAAAAAGAATAAAATCTTGCCATTTGCAACAGTGTGGATAGAACTAGAATGTATTATACTAAGTGAAATAAGTCTGAGAAAGATAAATATCATATGATTTCACTCATGTGGAATTTAAGAAACTAAACAGATGATCATAGGGGAAGGAAAGGAAAGATAAGAACAGTGAAGAAGACAAACCATAAAAGACTCTTCAATATGAAAAACAAACTGAGGGCTGCTGGAAGGGTATCAGGTCGGGCTAATTAGGTGATGAGCATTAAGGAAGGCACTTATTGGGATGAGTACAGGATGTAATAGGTTAGTGATCAATCACCAAATTCTACTCCTGAAGCCATTATTACACTATATGTTAACTAACTTGCATTTAAATAAAATTAAGCACATTAGAAGCATCTGTATCAGCCTTGAGCATCAGAAGAAATAATTTCAGAAGAAATTATATCTAAGATGATCTGTGAAAGATAAAAATAAGTGGGATTAATTGGAGGTGAGCATGGGGGGATGTCTGTAATATTTCAGCTAGAACCAACAATGTGTAAAATGTTGAAAGTCAGAAATAGTAGATTGTAGGAAATTAAAATAAGTCAGAATAGTAGGACTGTTGAGTTGAAAGATCTCTTGTTTGGGAGAACAGTGTGGTTAGGAAGCTAAGACTGGGATAGAAATTATAAACCATTTTACCTAGATTTTACTTTAGAGCCATGAGAAATCATTGATTGGTATTAAGCAAGGAAATGGCCTAATCATATTTGAAATTTACAGGGATCACTTGGACTACATTTTGATAAATGGGTTGGAGCAGAGCCAAGTTAGAAGCATGAGGGAAAATTACAGTGAGGCTATAAGAAATGATGACATGTGGTGATGTTCACGGGGAAGAAGGGCAGGGGCTGGTTTATCTCCTGATGACAAGATGTGGTGATTGCTGGAATGGAGAGTGTGGGATGAGAAAGGGCAAAGAGTGGGGCCCAGAAATCTGGTTTGAGCATCTGGTGCCCTACTGAGGTAGGGAACACTTTAGGAATAGTGAGTGTAGAGAGGGAGGCAGCGGGCTTTGCATTTAGTTTGGACAGGCTGAGACTGAGATACATGACAGGATAATCTTATGCTTGCCTGAGCAAGCAGATGAGTCTGAAGCTTAGAAAAAAAATAGGTACAGATAAAGATTGGGACATTGGAGCTAATAATATATCTGGTAATCCAAACCAAGTGTATAATCACCCATCTAGTATGTAAAGAATGGGAAAAGAATTAGAAGTTAGAACTCCCAAAGATACCAATATATAAAGAGTAGAGCAGGGGCATGTGTGGCTCAGTCATTTAAGTGTCTGACTCTTGATTTCAGCTCATGTTATGATCTCATGGTTCATGGGATTGAGCCCCGTGTCAGGTTCTGCGCTGACAGCACAGAGCCTGCTTGGGATTCTCTCCTTCCCTCTCTCTTTCCCCTCCGCCTGCACACACACACACATTCTCTCTCTCAAAATAAATAAATAAACATTAAAAAAATAATTAAAAGGCAGAAGATTACAGCAAAGGGGTCTGAAATAGAGCAACAACAACAAAAAAAAAATCAGCAAGAATGTAGATCAGGTAAATCAAGGCAGGAATATTATCATGCCCATTTGATAAGGCCTGTGGATAAGATCAGAAATCTCCACAAATGTATTTTTAAAGTTACTCTATTGAACAGTTAAAACTTAAGATACAAAGGTCCTCATTCCTTAACTATAATTAACTCTTTTACAATATGAAGAATATCTTCCAACTAATAATATCAAGAGGAATTTATGAAACATTTATAATCTTTGACATACTTGGTGAAAAGGGGAATACATAAACTAGTGAGAAGTAGCTAATTGGGTTCAAATGAGTCACTCAAATGTTCAATAAGCAAATTCCATGAGGGCAAAAATGATGTGAGTCATAAACAGTAGAGAACCTGAATCATGCATGAACAGCAGCAAATCAACTTGGCATATGGGTGACTGAATTTAAGAAAAGCCTCAGACTAAAGATTCTCTACTTTTTCTTGGCATTTCTGTCACCAAAAAAGTACTAGTCAGATATTATACAAATGTTAAAGGATGTGTTTGGAATCATTTGACTTAAAACATAAATTACATGGCAGAGATCAAGTTCATGTGGGAAAATGGCCTTGGACAGAGGCTGGACAGCTCCCAGGGCAGATGCAATCATGGATTGTTGACTGAGCTGTATCTCACCAGCCATGTCCAACTCTGACCGCAGAGCTCCAAGTGGAGAAACAGGAAGGATTGGTTAACTTATTTATTAAGGGTTAATAAATCTAGGCAATACAGAACTGGAGAGTGAGGACTTAAAAGTTAAACAAAGCTGAAGTTACGATTCTCAGTGAATAATGCACCGCCTTTCAAAAAAATGATAAAAATGGTGTCTTTAATGGTTAACTTCTGTGTGCTGTCCTTTACTGCTTTAAAAACAGAGGTATAGAAAGGTTTTCTCTCCTCTACACATTGACTGAAGATTATTAGCATGCATGCTTAATTTTGATCATCTTTCCATTCACATTTCTAGTTCATTTCTCCTTGGGGAAACTTGTCACTGACTGCCCCATTCAGTAGTGCTTTTTGTCACTGTTTCTTTGTCTTTTCTGAAAATTTATCCAAATAATCTGCAAAATAGTTCTGTTCAGCAGCATAAAACCTATGCCAAACCTTTAAAATTCCTACCTATGCTTTTTTTTCTATTTGTGTTTACTTTTTCCCCTTCTGGGAAGTCATCGATTTTTCCCATCATAAGTTTTAAGCAAACCTGAGAGCGGTTACTAAATTAATGATGTATCAACAGGTGTGTGTTCACCTTGGCAACTTTTCCAAGTTAGCAAAATAAATATTCTTTTTATGACACAGAATCTCCTACACCAGAACATAAATTGTACAAATAATCCAATAACCTTTTTATGTATTTGCTAGTTGTAGCTCATTAATATATGGGAGATCTGTGTTTCATCTCAGAAAGCTGTGTTTAAATTTGCCTTTGCTCAACCTAAGCCATGCTTAGAATGTTCTGTTCGGACTTTTGGTTTGCTGTTTCTCTCTTTCTGCAACACGTTGTTTGGCCTCCTATAACTTTGTTCTTTTTCAAAATTGTGTTGGATATTTTAGGTTCATTGTTTCTCCATAAATTTTGGAACCAGTTCTTCAGTTTCTTTAAGAAAAATGTTATGGGATTTAAAATTTTTTTTAAGTTTTATTTTTTTGAGAGAGAGAAAACATGAGCAGGAGAGGGGGGAAGAGAGGGAGGAAACTCCCAAGCATGCTCTGTGGGACTTACACTCACAAACCGTGAGATCATGACTTAAGCTGAAATCAAGTGCTGGATGCTTAACCAACTGAGCCACCTAGGCACCTAAAACACCTTATGGGATTTTGATTAGCATTGAACTGACTCAGTAGATTTATTTGTTGTGAGTTGACATCTAAATAATATTGAGTCTCTACTTCATGAATACAGTATCTCTACATTTATTTAACTCTTTGAAATCTTTTATCATTTTAAAATAGTTTTTGGCATGTAAATCTTATGCATATTTTGTTAGATTTATTCCTAAGTAGTTGAAATTTTTGATGCTATTGTAAATGGTACTTACTTAAAACTCATTTAAAATTTATTTTAATGTTTATTTATTTTTGAGAGAGAGACAGAAAGAGCACAGGCAGAGGAGGGGCAGAGAGACACAGAATCTGAAGCAGACTCCAGACTCTGAGCTGTCAGCATAGAACCTGACATGGGGCTCAAACCCATGACTCGTGAGATCATGACCTGAGCTGAAGTCAGATACTTAACTGACTGAGCCACCCAGGTGCCCTTAAAATTTATTTTTAAACTGTTCATTCCTATCAGATAAAAATAAAATTGATATTTGAATACCTGTTTACACTGAACTTAGTAATTCACATATTACTTCTTGCCATTCACCTATTAATTCTAATAGCTTTTTGTAGATACTTTGTAATTTCTTGTATAGAAAAACTATAGATAGTCATGTTATCTGAGAATAAAGACTGTTTTCTATTATCTTTTCCAATCTGTAGATTTTTTAATATTTTATTTATTCTTGAGAGAAAGAGCATGTACAAGTGGGGGAGGGGACAGAGGGAGAGGAGACAGAGAATGCGAAGTGGGCTCCGTGCTGATATCAGAGAGCCCGATGCAGGGCAAGAATTCAGGAACCACAAGATCATGACCTGAGCTGAAGTTGGATGTTGAACCAAGTGAGCGACCTCAGGAACCCCTCCAATCTGTGCATTTTAAAATTTCTCTTTCTTGACTATTGCACAGCATTAGCAACATGCTGACTAGGAGTGGTGAGAACATATGTCCTTGGTTCTTAATTTAAAGGACAAAGCATGTAATCTTTCAATATTAAGTATGATGTTAGCTGAATTTTTTTTGTTGATATTTTTGAAGTTTTTGTTTTTATAGATATCTATCATTAGTTTCCTGAGAGATTTTCTGTTTTTTTTTTTTTTAAATCGGGAGTATTAAATTTTGTCAAATGCCTTTCTTGAAACTCTTGAGATAATCATATGTTTTTTCTTATGTGGTCTGTTAATATGGTGAATTACACTGATTGATTTTCAAATGTCAAGATAGCCTTGCATTCTTGGAATAAACCTCCCTTGGTTGTGATATATTATCATTTTTATGTTTGCTTGAATCAAGTTCATAATAGTTTATTGAGAATATTATGTCTCTGTTTCTGTGAGGTATTCCTCTTTTGGTTGTCTTATAAAGCTTTTTTTTATGTTTTTTACTCAGAGAATGCATTGAGAAGTATATTTTCCTTTTCTATTTTCTGGAATAGTTTCTGTAGAGTCAGTTTTATTTCTTCTTTAAATGTATTCGCTTTGTTTTATTTCTTTTTAAAATGTATTCACCAGTGAATCCCATCTTAGCTGGAATTTTATTTTTGGAAAGATTTTTGACCACAAATTTGACTGACTTAATACAAGTATAGCCATTCAGGTTTTTTATTTCTTCTTGAGAAGCTTTGGTAGTTAGAGACTTTTAAGGAATTTTTTCATAGCACAGTCCAATAAAAATATAATTTAAATGTATAATTTAAAAGTTTATAGTAAAAGTAGTTTTAAAAAGGTAAAAAGGAATAAGTAAAATTGATTTTAATAATATATTTTATTTAACCCATATATCAAATATATAAAAATATATTATTCCGTCATATAATTAAAATAAAGTTATTATTGGGGCACCTGGGTGGCTCAGTCAGTTAAGTGTCTGACTTCAGCTCAGGTCATGATCTCATGAGTCCTGGGTTCAAACCCCCTGTCAGGTTCTGTGCTGACAGCTCAGAGCCTGTAGCCTACTTCAGATTCAGTGTCTCCCTCTCTCTCTGCCCCTCATCCACTCATGCTCTGTCTCTCTCTCTCAAAAATAAATAAACATTTAAAAACATTTAAGTTATTATTGAGATGTTTTATATTTTTATTCTTATTCATTATAAGTCTTTAAAATTAGGTGTGCATGTTTATAATTAAATCACATTTTAATTGAGACAGTTAATGTTTGTATGTATCCAATAGCTACCTGTGACTAGTAGTTATCATAATGGACGGCACTGATAAATTATGTAATTTTTTTTTTATATAAACTTGTTCATGATCTTTCTTATTCCATTAATGGCCATAGGATTTGTAGTGATGTCTCTTATCTCTTCCTTAGTATTGGTAATTTATATCTTCGTTTCATTTTTCTTGATTATTTGGATAGAAATTTTCTAATTTTATTCATCTTTTGATAGAACTAGTGTAGGGTCTGTTGATTTTCTTTATTATTTTTTGGATTGGATTTCATAATTTTTTTTTCTCATTTTCACTATTTCTTTCATTTTACTAACTTTGGGCATAATTTTCTCATTTGTTTACCTGCTTCTTAAAACAGGAAATTTTAGATTATTAGCAGTTTTCTTCTTTTTAAGATACATGTTCAATTATTAAAATTCTTTTCTCTAAACATTGCTTTAGTTCTGTTCCTTTTGGTATACTTTTATTATCATTCAATTCAAAATGCTTTCTTATTTCTATAGTCATTTTTTCCCCTACAGGTTATTTAGAAGTGTATTGTTTGACCTATAAATGCATGAATATTTTAAATATTTAAATATTAATTTTTACATTAATTCTTTTTGGACATGGATCATTCTTTGTAGGGTTTTAATCCTTTTACATTTATTGAAATCAGTTTTATTATTTTTCTTGGTTAATGTTTCATATGCAGTTCAAAGGAATTTATATTCTGCTGCCGTTTGATGGAGTATTCTATAAGTGTGAATTAGATCAAGCTGGTTGATAGTGTTTTTCAATTTTTCTATATTCTTACTCTCTACTTGGCTTGTCATTAATTGAGAGAAGAGTGTTAAACTTTCCAAATATAACTGCAGATATGTATATTTATCAATTCATTTTTACTAGCTTTTGTTTTGTGTACATTGAAACTTGGTCACCAAGGACACACACTGATGAATATTTTGTTCTCTCAGTGATTTAACTCATTATGAATTCAACGTCTTTACCTTTGGTACTCTTTGATCTGAAATCTACTTTTTATGATATTAAAGTAACAATTCCAGCTCTTTTTTGACTAGTTTTAACATGTTACATGTTTTTCTGACATTTAATTTTAACATATATCTTTTTCTATAACTTGTTTTACTGTATATATGTCTTCATACCATAAATGGATTTCTTGTTGGCAGCATGTAGTTAGGTCTTTTTTTTTTCCCCCACCTGACTCCTTTAATTGGAAAATTTAAACTACCACATATAATGTTTACAGTATAGTTAGATTTAAACCTACTATCTTGTAATCTGTTTAATTTGTCTCATTTGTTGTTGTTGTTTTGCTTATTTTCTTTCCCTTGCCTTATTTTGGATTGGTTAGATTGTATTGTCTTATCTTCTCTCCATTTGCTTATTTGTTATAGTTTTTTAAATAGTATTAGTGATTTCTCTAGAGTTTCTAATATGCATCTTAGCTTCATACTCTAACTCGAGATGATACTATAGTATATATGTTATATACTATACAAAATATTGTATTCCTGGTGCCCCTGGGTGGCTCAAGTCAGTTAAGCACCTGACTTTGGCTCAGGTCATGATCTCATGGTCCTTGAGTTTGAGCCCTACATAGGGCTCTGTGCTGACAGTGAGAAGCCTACTTGGAATTCTCTCTCTGCCCCTCCCCTGCTCTTACTCTCTCTCTCTATCTCTTTCTCAAAATAATTAAATAAACTTTAAAAAATGTATATATTGTATTCCTTTGAATATAATGGTCTATGCTGGAATACAATTAACTTTCTTATAATTAGTCTGAGACTCTTCAGGGTTGCTTTTAAGCTTTGGTACAGCAGTATACAGAAGAGCCTTAGTGTGTAACTGATTTATACCCATTCCTGAAGGAATTCTCTCTGAAAACTGACTGATGCCCTTTCAGTTAGCAAATTTTTCTACTGTTGCTTTATGAATTCTCAGAATTGTTAAACTACTCTCCTTTGGTGATTGTTTCTTTATTTTGTATAATTTCTGTGCATTCATGTGCAAACCTGGACTCAGCAAGAGTCTCAGGACACTCTTCTACAGCTCTCTGGAATCCTCTTCGTTTGTAGAACCTCTCCTTCCAGAAGTCTGCCCTAAACACCAAAACACACTCCTCAACTCAGCAAAACCACTCGCCTCCATTTTGTTTTTATTCCTTGTGTTGCGGCTGTAGCACTCTCCAGGCTTTGATCTGGGGCTCTTGTAAAAGTATCCTCCTGTTTTTCTTTTCTTAAGACTCCTTGCTATCTGCTCTTCAAAGTCTGAAACTGTTTTTAAAACATGTATTTTTATGGTTTCTAATGGTTTGAGGTGGGAGAGTCTAGTCCTAGTTTTTTTCCATTGTTGTCAGAAGTGGAAGTCCTCTCTCAATTATTATAGACATATGAAAGGATTTTTTTTTTTAGAGAGAGAGAGAGAGAGTGCAAGAGAGATCATGAACAGTAAAGGGAGAAAGAATTTATTTTTATTATTTTAAATTTATTTATTTTGAGAGAGAATGAATGCATGAGCAGAGAAGGGGCAGAGAAAGAGGGAGAGAGAATCCCAAACAGACTCCATGCTGTCAGCATGGAACCCGATTCTGGACTCTGTCCCACAAACCATGAGATCATGACCTGAGCAGAGATCAAGAGTTGGATGTTCAACCAACTGAGCCACTCAGGCACCCCAAGACTATTTGCTTTATAATATCATTTCATATAATTATATAATAATCCAGCAACGGCGTCAAAACCTCTTATAAGCATTAGTAGTTTGTTTATAGTCTTTTGGGTTATCTATTTCAAAAATTAAATTGAATGTTAATATTGTCAGTTTTGTCTCTTCCTTTCTAATTCTTTTGCCTATTTCTTTTTATTATTTTTATATAAATTGGATAGTGCTTACTAAGTCAAGAAACTGCTTTAAAACAAATATACTTTAAAACAAAATGAAATTAGAAAAAGAGCTATATGCATGTAAAGCTTTCGGTGGTTTGTTTTTGTTTTTGTTTTTTCTAGGTTTTTTTTTTGCACTGTGCTAAAAATCAAATATATCTTACAGTAAGACAGGTGCTGTCAACCTTAAAAATTAAACAAAAATGGTTATGGGGCTGCAAATGAGTTTGAGAATAGCAAAGAAATAGCAATTCAGGCCATGGAAACTCTGGCAAACCATAGTCAAGTCCAGAGAACAGAAGAGGAGAGCATCCTTTTATAGAGGAAAGGAGGAACTGGGAAGAAGTTGTTTTGAGCAAAAGTTCATGGGAGGAAAATGAAAGTTCAAAATGGTGGTCACTTCTCCTTGGCTGCCAAGAAGGGCAGTTTTTTGCTGCCAGCCAGTAGGAAATTTTTCTTCTTCCTACTGGACAGTGTTTAAGTTGTGACAGCAGATAGTGGGCAGGAGCTCCCTCTTTATGGCTTCCTGACTCCATCTTGAATGAAGTTTTCTTTATTCATTTTCACATTTGCCCCTTTAGGTAAAGATTATGTCTTGAAACCATCACTGACCAAGAGTCAGTTTCTTCATAGTTAGTGGTTTTGTCCCTTGGTGCCAGAAGGGATCTTTCCTGGTTATCATGTCCCATGTGGAAGGAGAACGGACATGGCCACTAGAAGCCATGCAAGACTATGCTGAGCAACAAGGAAGGGCAAGAGGGAGCTCTCAGGCACTTCCGATTTAGTCTATATCTTATCAAGGATGTAAGCATTAGAAATCACCTTGAAGCATTGAGCCAGTGTCATTCTCTTGGGCACATTGTTTTTAGAAAGGTTTGACAGGCAGTTTTTAAGTAATTATACAAAGCAAATGAGGAGCAAGATAATAATGGTCCTAAAGCAGGAGGCCAAATCTGAAGGCAACCAGCTGACTTGATCAAAGACCAAGGGTCAGTTAGATTTTCTCCTACCTGGGATTAAAAATAAAAAAATAAGATATTCTAAATTCCAGAGGTTACCCCCTTAGTGATGGCCTAGGAGATAAGAATCTCAGCATTATGCTTCCAGGCTGATGCCAAAGAAAAGGAAAGAAATGGAAGATGAAAGAGTTTCGTGTTAGTTAAAGTGTGAAGTCTTCAAGTATGGTGTCTTAGGTGGGCTATAGATGAAAGAGAAATGAAACTTGGGAGCTATTACTTTACACATGCATATACAACCTTATTCTAACATGAAAGACAATTTTTATCAAAATCTTGCAGTAGGCAGTGTACAGTATCATCCCACTGGTTTTGTAGCAATCTAAGAAAATTCATTACTACAAGGAGCCCTTGCTGGTTTCATGTTCTCCACAAGAGTCATTAGTGAAAACTGGCTTTAAACTGCACATAAGCCATCTCTAATAGTAATTTAATGTCATATCTCACCATGACATAACACTTGAGGTTTGTTTTCTTTTTAAATATGAACAGCAATCATGTCACTAAGCAACTAAAAAATTAAGCTTCAAAGAATACACATTCTTTTGAAAATAAATTTAATTGCATTTTAACCTGAAGACAGTAAGATGCTGTTTGATAAAGAGAACAGAAGTTGTTGTGTATGCTTTGAATAATTTCACTTGCAGGTATTAACATTCTGGATGGTTTTTTGCATTTAAAATTGGGAATTTATTGCTGACTTATGAATAAAGTCTTTATAATTATTTTGTTCTTAATGTTCCAGCTACTCTCTTTATATAGTAGCTGATAATTCATATATGGAGAGTCAATCCGTTTTATACATTGTTCTTCATACATACCATGGTATCTATATTGTCTACTGTAGCTTTTGCCTTTTAAAAGACAAGAAAAATAATTCAATGATTTTGTATTTAAATAAATGGAGCTCTATTATTTTGATCAAACAAGGTTATAGAAGTTAGGTGTTACTGAAATTTAAATTTTAAAGATTTTAAAGAGGATGGCAACTACACTTTTCCTGTTTTATAAAGAATATTTAAACAGAAACTTAGAAAATTTAGGTCAACAAAGTAAGAGATCTTCCTGATTGAAAGGTTGGTATTGAATTTCATTTTGGTCTCACTAGATGTATGTTAATAGTTAAGTGTTTACCTAGCTTAGATGAGTATTCCAATTTAAGATATCATGGGCAGAGGTAGGTAGCACAGTTAAATTTGTGTGAATAACTACATAAATAATGTAAGTATAAATTTGAAATTTGTCTGAGCTCATTGAAATCTTTAAGAAATATTTTTAAATTATAGAACAAAGATGGACTTCAGGTGTTATCTAGGCACTAAAATACAAAAAGTTAAAGCTACAAAAATCACCTATTATAAAACCCTCGTTTATTTTTTTAATATTTATTTACTTTTGAAAGATAAAAACAGAGCATGCATAGATGAGGGGCAGAGAGAGAGGGGGACACAGAACCTGAAGCAGGCTCCAGGCTCTGAGCTGTCAGCACAGAATCCCGGGCTGGGCTAGAACTTGGGAACAGCGAGATCATGACCTGAGCTTAAGTCCGTTGTTTAACCGACTGAGCCACCCAGGTGCCCCTAAAACCCTCAAGTTTAGATAAGAAAATTAAAGCCCAGAAATATAAGAAACCTATCCCAAGTGATTTATTGGTTTTAAGCAAAATTCACATTAAACTTGCACATTGTACTTTCTGTCATTATTCCACATATAATGAGAACACTGGACCCAGGTAAATTTTTGCCTTTTAGTCTTCAAATCCGTTTCATCAATAATTGTTCTCCTTTTTTGAATACTGAATGAGACTTCCAGGTGCTCTTATACTGGGAGTCCACATCTCATTGTCAGTTCTGTCCCTTTAAACATCAGCTGCTTGATAAAATTGTGCAATTTGGAATGAAAGCCCATTTTTGAAGATAAGCCTCAGTCTTATTTAATCTTTTAAAATATATATATATATATATTTTATTTCTAGGAGAGAGAGAGAGAGACAGCATGAGCAGGGGAGGGTCAGAGAGAGAGGGAGATACAGACTCTGAGACAGGCTCCAGGCTCTGAGCTGGCTGTCAGCACAGAGCCCGACGCGGGGCTCGAACCCATGAACCACGAGATCATGACCTAAGCGAAAGTCGGACCCTTAACCGACTAAGCCACCCAGGCGCCCCCAGTCTAATTTAATCTTAGGGATTTGATGGAATAAATCTATGGATGCCCTTGGATATTCAAATATTAGTGTTAGAAAACAGTGTCAGTTAGGAGCTTTTAGATAGTCAGAAACCACAGTCTTTCTGTGTTCTTTGTTTGGCTTGACTTTTTTTAGAAAAATCATTTGTTTTTGAGCATTAGTTTTACAGGAAACAACTAATACCTGGCGTAACCTTCTTCAAGAAAGGCAGGATTCAAACCTTTAGGAAACACCTGTGGTTCAGAAAGAAGACAGATTTTTAAATGACTTGAAGGAAGGGATGCAGCTGTGTAGCGTGATATTAACCATATTTAACGTAAGTGATACAGTGGGTTAAACAGAAGCCTGATGATCATTTTAGTTTCCATGTGAATCCTTTATCAGGCACAGGCAAGTTGTTTAATTTGACAGTGGTTGAGCAATCTGTGATTCATAGCTCCACTGACAAGAGAGGATGTAATTTTCTGGTCTTCATTATTGAGATCAATAAGCAAATTGTATAGAAGGGCATTTGTGTCTGAAATAATGAAACAGAGTTGCAAGGCCTGTTTTCTTCTGTTCCTTCTCTTTACTTCACAGAGGACCCCAAGAAACCTGGGATTTGAAAATAATCCTGCTAGTTATTTATTTTAGGTGAAGCATACTGCACACAACTTGAGCTGTGTGAAAGAAAAGTGCATAATAAGAAGCCATTACTTTTCTAAGGTTGAAAACAATGAATATGGAAAGCAATACAGAAAATGCATAAGATGTGAAGGCATGTGTGTCTGTAGGGGTTGAGTGCTGGGGATGGGAGGGAGCAAAGGGGAGACAGATATTTTATTGAAATATGGCATAAACTAGAGGCTGAATTATTATGCTTAAACCCTCTCTTCCAAACGAAGTCACCATATGCTGACTATATTCCACTTTTTTGCTTCATAAATTATGTAGCAAAAAATGTTTTGCACATAAATCATATTTTGTTAAACTCAGCTCCAAGTGGGTACATGTAAATTATTTTAAGTCCAATCTTAACTTTTCCCCCCCTCAGAGTGAATTCTTTATTTCTATCACAATCTATTTCTTAGTGCTTTAATTTCATTTTCATGAAGTTTACCAGTTACCTAACCATGCTTATTTCTTTTATTTAAAAAATTTTTTAACATTTATTTATTTTTGAGAAACAGATCATGAGCAGGGGAGAGGCAGAGAGAGAGAGGGACACACAGAATCGGAAGCAGGCTCCAGGCTCTGACCTGTCAGCACAGAGACCGACACGGGGCTCGAACCCATGATCTGTGAGATCATGACCTGAGCCGAAGTCGGACGCTCAACCGACTGAGCCACCCAGGCGCCCCTCCATGCTTATTTCTTAAGGAAATAAGGAGTCTTCTTCTTTTAGGGTATATTAAACACATCAACTCTCAAATGGGAAAATATTTTGAAAATAGATTACATTTTTTTAAACGACCTATAGATGTTTCATGGGTATAGATTTTAAAGTGATTATTAATACCATTTATTTTATTTTTTTAAATGTTTTATTTATTTCTAGGAGAGAGAGAGACAGCGTGAGCAGGGGAGGGTCAGGGAGAGAGGGAGTCACAGACTGAAACAGGCTCCAGGCTCTGAGCTGGCAGTCAGCACAGAGCCCGACGCGGGGCTCAAACCCACGAACCGCGAGATCATGACCTAAGCGGAAGTCGGCCGCTCAACCGACTAAGCCACCCAGGTGCCCCAATACCATTTATTTTAATCACAATGTTTGGTTAACATAATCTGTTCAGACAACAAAATGTGATTCTGTCCAGATGCACATCGATGCAGTCAGTCATACAATTCTAGGGTCATTTTAATGTGATGACAGTGTGGAAGTAACTGCCTCTGTCACACAACATCCTCTGAGAGAGGAAAGCAAGCTCCCCAGGCAGACCGTTAAGAGCACATTTGTACCCCACGGTTTTTCTTTTTCCCTAAAGGATCTAGTGATGAACATAAAATAAATACACTGCAAACAGTCAACATGCAGTGTATCTACATTTCAAATTGGAAGAGATGTTTGACATGACATAGCCTGACCACGTTCTCTTATTGTTGAAACAACAAAGGACAAAGGAAGTGAAACGATTAGCTCTGGAACTCAGCTGTCCCAGTTCCTGCCTTGTGATGGAAAGAGTCTGAGGATTCAGACACAGATGGATTTGGATGTTGGCTGTGTGACCTCAGACACAATTTGTCTAACTTCTCTGGGCCAATCTTTCCTCATCAGTGATAAAAAACAAAAATAGAGATAGTAGTTCCTGTATTTTAAGTTTGCTTCAAGGATTAGAAATGCACATATAATGTCAAACATAGGCCCCAGTATATGTCACATACTCCAGAAGAGCTACCTGTGATAGCACTTAAGCTTGAATTAAATGAGATTAGAGGAAAAGAAATGCTTACATAGGAATTGGCCTATTTTCTTAGCTACTTAGCTACTTAGGCCAATGTGGGACTTGAACTCACAATCCTGAGATCAAGACATGAGCTGAGAGCAAGAGTCTGGATGCTTAACCCACTGAGCCACCCAGGCATCCCTATTTATTATTTTTTATTGAAGTATATTTGACCCACAAAGTTATATTAGTTTTGGTATACAACATAGTGACTCAACAACTGTATACCTTAATGCTGTGCTCACCACAAGTACAGTTGCAATCTGTTACCATACAACACCATTACAAAACCAGTGACTGCATTCCCTGTGCTGTGCCTTTTATTCGTGTGACTTATTCATTCTGTAAGTGGAAGCCCTTCAGCCATTTTGCCTTTCTCCCACCTCCCTTCTCTCTGACAACTATCAGTTTGTTCTCTGTATTTATGGCTCTGTTTCTGCTTTTGTTTGTTATTTGTTTGTTTGTTTTTAAGTCCCACATATAAGTGAAATCATACAATATGGGTCTCTTTCTGCCTTATTTCACTTAGCACAATACCCTCTAGGTTCATCCATGTTGTTACAAATGGCAAGATGTTATTTTTTTTTATGTTATTTTATTTTTGAGAGAGACAGAAAGAGCACAAGTCTGGGAGGGGCAGAGAGAGAGGGAGACAGAGGGTTTGAAGCAGGCTCCAGGATCTCAGCTGACAGCAGCAAACTGATGCGGGGCTCAAACTCACAAACCAAGAGATTGTGATCTGAACCGAAGTCAAACACTTAACTGACTGAGCCACCCAGGCACCCCAAGATGTCATTCTTTTTTATGGATAATATTCCATTGTGTGTGTGTGTGTGAGTATACATATCTCACATCTTCTTATCCATTCATCTGTTAATGGATACTTAGGTTGCTTTCATATTTTGGCTATTGTAATTGAGCCTCAATACACATAGGAGTGCATATAGCTTTTCAGATAAGTGTTTTTGCTTTCTTTGGGTAAAGACCTAGCCCTTAGTTACCTATTTTTAAACCGTTAATTAAAGCTGGCCATTATGCAGGCTCATTTGACAGGCATATTGGATAACTAAAATTACAACTTACTTCCTAATCTTTTCCCCATGATATTGATTTAGCCTAAATAATTTTTGTCAGAGACTAAAGGGCAAGTCAAGAGACTGAGTTAAGGAAAAATAGACAATTGGACACAACATGTGGGACTAAAAATAACCCCAAGTTAAGTTAGTAAAATGAAGTAAGTTAGTAAAATGTGGTAATACCCAGACCCTCACAATTTTGCTATTATATTTCTCCCAGCCATAATTGTGATGTAAGTATAAAATACCATAAGTCTCAACTATTGAATTGAGGAAATATTGAAATTTAACAGGACAATCCATTGTCCATCACTTGCAGGACATTGTACTAATGTAGAATTAATATGAAACATAAGATATTCTGCCAGAGCTACTGTTATAGAGCCACGAACCTATCTAATCTAAGTAAAAAGAATAGAATCTTGGCTATAGAGATGTGTTAAACTTCAAAATTCTACGCAGGACATCTTTTAGCCATGTAGGGGTACCTGGGTGTCTAAGTTAGTTAAGTGTCCAGCTTCGGTTCAGGTCATGATCTCACGGTTTTTAGGTTCAAGCCCCACGTCAGGCTCTGTGCTGACAGCTCAGAGCCTGGAGCCTGCTTCAGATTCTGTGTCTCCCTCTCTCTCTCTGCCCCTTCCCTACTCACTCTGTCTCTCTTTCTCTATCCTTTAAAAATATATAAACATTAAAGTTTTTTAATAAAAGATTTAGCCCTAAAAATATAATAAATAATTCCACTGCGCAGAAGAAACACTCAACAAAATGAAAAAGAATCTTGAAGAATGGGAGAAATATTTTGCAAATTATTTATTAAGAGATTAATACCCAAAATATATGAAGAATTCACACAGCTCAATAACATTAATAAACAATCTTATTTAAAAATGGGCATAAGTACTAAATAGATATTTTTCTGAAAGATGCTCAGTACTGCTCATCATTAGAGAAATGCAGAGCAAAAGCACAGTAAGATATCACTTTACATCTGTTAGAATGGCTGGTATCAAGAAGAGAATGTGGAGAAAAGAAAAGAAAACAATAAAGAAGTTCCTCAAAAAATTAAAAACAGAAATAGCATATGGTTCAGTAATTCTACTTCTGGGTATTTATCCAAAGGAAATGAAAATAAGATATTCAAGACATATCTCCACTCCATGTTTATTGCAGGGTTGGTTACAATAGCCAAAAATATGGAAACAACCTAAGAAGAACACACACACACACACACACACACACACACACACACACACAATGGAATTATTATTCAGCATTGAGAAAGAAGAAAATCACTTCAGGACATTATAATGAGATAAGTCAGACCAAAGAAAAGCAGATACTGTATATCACTTGTATGTGGAATCTAAGAGAGCCTAACTCCTAAAACAGGAGAAATGTTATATGAACTTGCAACTAGTGTACATGTATGTCTTGGAAATCAAGTGCACAGTATAACAGAAGCAACATTGTATTGTAATCATTAAACTTGCTAAGAGATTAGATATCAATTATTTCCACTTCCTAAAAGAAATAGTTATGTGACATGATACAGGTACTATCGCTACAATGAGAAACTAATATATAAATATATCAAATCAAGCTGTTGAACACCTGAAATTTACACAATGTTATATGTCAAATATATGTCAATAAAAATCCTTTAAAAACTATTATGTGTCTGTTCAGATTATCAGCTATTAGGGTCTCTAGGACATCTAGAACAAATTTAGTGATCAGTTTCCAAACAAATTCTGTCAAAACTGTCATTGTTATCATTAGTCATCACCATGTTTCCTTATTTTAACTTTGTTAGAAATACTCTTCTTAAGTGGAAAGCTTGTAATAGATGCTTTTCTTATCTTCCTGTCAAATTTCCCAATTTCACTTAAAACAATGGTATTTTGTCTGTTTCCCATTATATATATATATTTTTTTTAATGTTTTTTTTTTTTTATTTCTAGGAGAGAGAGAGAGCGTGAGCAGGGGAGGGTCAGAGAGAGAGGGAGACACAGAATCTGAAAACTGTCATTGTTATCATTAGTCATCACCATGTTTCCTTATTTTAACTTTGTTAGAAATACTCTTCTTAAGTGGAAAGCTTGTAATAGATGCTTTTCTTATCTTCCTGTCAAATTTCCCAATTTCACTTAAAACAATGGTATTTTGTCTGTTTCCCATTATATATATATATTTTTTTTAATGTTTTTTTTTTTTTTATTTCTAGGAGAGAGAGAGAGCGTGAGCAGGGGAGGGTCAGAGAGAGAGGGAGACACAGAATCTGAAACAGGCTCCAAGCTCTAAACTGGCTGTCAGTACAGAGCCCAACAACATGGGGCTTAAACCCATGAACCGTGAGTTCATGACCTGAGCCAAAGTTGGACGCTTAACCAGCTGAGCCACCCAGGTCCCCCTTTTGGGAGATTTTTGATAACTGATTCAATTTATTCACCGGTTATGTGTTTGTTCAAATTTTTTATTTCTTCCCGTTTGAGTTTGGTAGCATGTGGGTGTCTAGGAATTTGTCCATTTCTTCCAGATTATCCTCTTTGTTGGCCTATAATTTTTCATAATATTCTCTAATAATTGTTTGTATTTCTGTGGTATTGGTTGTGATCTTTCCTCTTTCATTTGTGATCCCATTCTGTGTGCCCCAGTTCTGGGGTAGCACCATTTTGCCCAACCGACAAAGGGCCTCTGGCTGGCAGGTGCCTGCAGGGTCTTTTTGTCCTTGGAGCAGCTATATACCTTCTTCCCACAACACTCAATGGAGCAGAGTGATCTCTCCTACTGTGTCTCTGACTTCACCAGGAGCTGGCTGCCCCTTCACCCCAGGTACATGCACAGGGCGGCAGGCCCAGTCCCAAGAAAGTCTTGCAACACTGGGTCATCACTCCTAAGGCTGTTTCCAAGTTAGAGATGACTCTCTCCACTTTTTTCCATTCCCCAGTACGTGGTCTGGAGAATTTTTCTCATTCAACTACTTCCATACTTCCTCTCTCTCTGTTCCTTTTGTCTCTTTGCAGAAGGAGTTCCCCCTTTGGTCTATGCCTTTGCAACCCATTTTTTTTTTCCCTTTCAAACCATTCTATGTTTATTTATTTTTTTATAAATAGTTTATTGTCAAGTTGGTTTCCATATAGCACCCATTTTATCTCTTCCAATTCGCCATCATGCACCTATGGCACGCCACGCTGTTCCGTTGGGTCCCTGGAGATTTTCTGTCACTCTGTAGCCTGGATTCCTGGAATTCCAAGTCTTTGGCCTCAATACTGCTGTTTGAGGTATGAGAGAATTTTGGGCCCCCCTACTTCTTCTCCATGTTGACTCCTCAATAGTTTTAGGTCTTAAGTTTAGGCAAGATCTATTTAGAGTTAATTTTTGTGGATAGTGTGAGGTATGGAAATACTGTTTTGTTTTGTTTTGTTTTGTTTTAAGTCTACATCCAGTTGTTCCAATGATATTTGTGTGGTTTTTTGTTTGTTCTTTGTTTTAAATGTTTACTTTTGGGAAAGTGAGAGAGCATTCACATGAAAGCAGGGGTGGGACAGAAAGGAAGGGAGACTGAGGATCCAAAGCAGCGCAGCCTCTGTGCTGTCAGTGGAGAGCCCAATGGGGGCTTGAGCTCATAAATAAAACCATGAGATCATGACCTGAGGGAAGTCAAATACTTACCTGACTAAGCCACCCAGGTGCCCATAATGATATTTGTTGAAAAGCATATACTTTCCCCACTGAATTGTTCTGTAACTTTTCTGGAAAGTCAGTCTTCCATAGATAACGTGAATTTATTTCTGGACTCTTGTTTTTTTCCATTGATCTATATTTGACTATGTCTTTGCCAATATCACACCGGTTACTTTATTGATTACTTTATCGCTTTATGTATTTATTATTTTTTACTGTGGTTTTAGAGTAATTTTTCAATATAAGGTAGCTCTATGTTTTCAGACTTATTTTGGATAGTCTAGGTTCTGGAAATATCCAAATAAATTTTAGAATCAGCTTGTCAATTATTAACAACAAAAAAGGCCTGCTGGGTTTTGCTAGAAATTGTGTTGAATTTCTAAATTACTTTGGAGAATATTGTCATCCTGACAATATTAGTCTTCTGGCTCACTGACATGAAATGTCTCTATTTACTTACATCTTTAATATCTTTCAGCAATGTGTTATACTTTTCAGTATATAAATATTAAACTGCTATTTTTAAGGTTTTTTTTAACATTTAATATTTTTATTCAATTTTGAATGGAATTGTTTTCTTAATTTTTGTATTTTTCATTGCTAGTATATAGAAATGCAAGTGATTTCTATGGATTGATTTTGTATACCAAGACCTTCCTACCCTCAGTGATTAGTTCTGATAGATTTTTTTTTATGTATTCTTTGAGGTTCTCCTCATTTAAAATCATTTACTCTTTAAGGACAGTTTTACTTCATTATTTCCAATGTAGATGCATTTAACTAAATTAATTAATTGGTTGATATTTTCTTTTTCCTTTTCTACTTCATTTTTAATTTTTTTATTATTTTTTAAAATCTTCCTTCTTGAACTTACTAGGAAAGCTAATACAACTGTGACCAGAAACAGTGATCATGACATCCTTGCCTTGCTACTCATCTCAGGGGACAACTATTATTTTCCTATATTTACTAAAATGATCGTATGGTTTTTGTCTTCAATAATTTTAATATGATTCATATATTACATTAAGTTAGTTTGGAGATGTCAGACTAACCTTGTATTTCTGGGAAAAACCTCACTCAGTCAGGGTATATAATCCTTTTTATATTTTGCTGGTTCACTTTATAAACATTTTGTTAGGGATCTTTATATCCATGTTAATAAAGGATATCAGTCTATGGTTTTCTTTTCTTGTGATGTCTTTGGCTTTGTTATGAGGGTAATCCAAGGCATAATGATAAGTGATGAATTGATGTTATTTCCTCTGTAAATATTTGATAGAATTTAGGGGTGCCTGGGTGGCTCAGTCAGTTAAGCGTCCAACTTCAGCTCAGGTCATGATCTCACAGTTCGTGGGTTCGAGCCCTGCATCGGGCTTTGTGCTGACAGACAGTTCAGAGCCTGGAGCCTGTTTCAGATTCTGTGTCTCCCTCTCTCTCTGACCCTCCCCTGCTCACGCTGTCTGTCTGTCTGTCTGTGTCTCTCTCTCTCAGAAATAAGTAAAACATTTAAAAAAATATTTGACAGAATTAACCTTGAGACTACTGGGCATAGGCTTTTCTTTGTGAGAAGATTTTTAATTTCTAATTCAATTCTGGATTTCCCTTAGTTGTTTTCAGAATTTCTATGTCTTCTTAACCCAGTTTTGGTAATTTATATCTTTTTAGAAATTTGTATATTTTTTCTAAGTAATTTAATTTGATACCATAAAATTGTCACAATATTTCATTGTTATTTCCTTTAGTATCTGTGAGTCGATAAAGAAACACTTTCAGAGTCCAGTGATTTTTAGGCCTACTTTGGCTTTCCCTGTTTTTCATACCTCTTCACATCTCTTACGTCCCACTTGTTCAACCAGGCAAGGAGTTTGGCTGGGTTGAATCCTCTAGTGTCCACTGTACCTGTGGGCATCTTTGTGCATCAGTTGTGCCGACCTCAGGCCAAAAGAGTGGCAGCAGGCCAAACCCAGCCCTTGATGGTTTTCGTGTGAACTGTGCACTAAAAACTGTGTATTTTTATTATTTATTTTTAAAGATTTTTTTTATTGTTTATTTTTGAGAGAGAGAGAGACAGACAGACAGACAGAGCACAAGCAGGGGAGGGGCAGAGACAGAATGTGAAGCAGGCTCCAGGCTCTGAGCTGTCAGCACAGAGCCTGATGTGGGGCTTGAATCCATGAACCATGAGATCATGACCTGAGTCAAAGTCAGAGGCTTAACCGACTGAGCCACCCAGGTGCCCCGAAAAACTGTGTGTATATTTTTAAACTGATGAGAAGAAGAAGAAAAAAAGAGAGGAATAGCAAGAAGGGTAGATGTACAGAAGGGGGAGGAGAGAGGGGAAGACAGATACTGCAGGTGGCGCACAGAACATAAAATGTCTCTCTGGCTCTTTCAGAACAGATCACCTGTCCCCCAGGGAGAGCTCTAGATCCTCCCTTATCTGTCACCAACCCTGCTGGGTGTGGGTGTCACCCAGCACTCCAGATTTTGAGAGTCTCCTTCAACCATTGCAGAAAATCTGCCAGCCCTCATAGCCTACACCCCCCGGAGGGAAATGGGAGCAGTCCAGGCCAGAAAGACTAGGTCTCACTGCTCTTACCCATCTTACTCATTCAGCATTTGTTTGTTTGTTTTTTAATGTTTTTATTTGTTTTTGAGAAAGAGAGAGAGAATGAGTGTGGGAGGAGCAGAGAGAGAAAGAATGAGACAGAGTATCTGAAGTGGGCTCTTTTTGCACTGACAGTAAGGAGCCTGACATGGGGCTCGAACCCACCAACCATGAGATCATGAACCTGGCCAAAACCAGGCACTCAATTTACTCAGCCACCCAGGTGCCCGTCCTTTAGCAGTTTTTAAGCCTCAATGCCTCTTAAAATTTGCAAACCTTTAGTCAGTTTATAGATGACAGACGTGGATGTTTCGTCAATTTTGTATAAATTTCAGGCTACTTTTTTGGAGGGGATTTTCTGACCTCACTTAGCTGTGGTCAAAAGGCCCACCTTCCTTGTAATTCTTTTTAAAGAAATCAAAATGCAAAACTAAAATAAAAAAAACCTAATTTCTCACTACACTGTGTTCTTTGCTAAATATTTGTTAGTCAGAACAATTTGGTATATAGAACTTTGGGGATTTAAGAGCTACCAAAGCAAGTATGTTGTAACTTTATTTATTTTCAGGATTTAAAAAGGTCATAATATGGCAAAGCTGCCAAGTGGCTGAGTGGGGCAGCAGTACATTATTACAAGCCCAGACAGGTCATTCAACTGATAGATTGAAACAGGAGACTAAGTAATTGGTGGCAGATTTTCCAAAAGCTCATGTTTCTTCTCAATGTGAAATGTGCAGCCAAAGCATCTTTTCTGGTAGAGAATAAATAAGTCAGCCACTGATACTGAATCCTTCCTCAGCTCCATGGTTACGGAGATGGATAAACCCCTGATATGGTACGTTTATCTACCTGTCGCCAGAAATACATTTCCTCAAAGATAATTTGGCTGCCACTCTCCTCTGACATCTCATATAGGAGCCAGGAAGCCCACAAAGAAAGGACCCTATGAAATTTGAAAGCAGGCAAAGTGTGGGCCTGATCCCTGGAGTTATGACACTCGAGTTTTGCACAGCACATTTTGTAAACTTGATTTAAATCACATTGCCTTAGTTGTTATTCTGCTACAGTTACCTGCCCGTGAATTTCTTTTGAAAAAAAAAAAAAATCTGCTTAAAATATCCTCTTCTATTTTTACAAAGTAATCTTTTTCTTTACCTCTCTTCGTCCCTTGTTCCTTACTCCTAAATGGACATCCCCTTAGAATCTAGATTGTTGATGTTCTCCCACAAAGAAATAGCCTGAATCAGTCTACAGGGTGGTTCATTGTGAAATGATCATAAGCATATCTTATTTCATTGGCTCAGATTTGGTTGAGCAAATGTGAGTAGAGAGAGTCTGGACACAGTGCCTGAGGCAGATCAGGCTCTGGAGAATGAACATCCAAATGAATGACCACGAAATGAAGACACCAGTTTTCTGGCGATGATTTGCCAGCCGTCATTTAAACTCATGTTTGTACAGCAAAGTAGTGAAGAAATTTGGAAGACAAGATAGCCTCAGCTACAGTTTTGCTTCATTATTTTCTCCTACCAATTTATGTTCAACTATGTGTTGTTGTTGAAGTTCGAATACTTTAAAAAGCAGAATTTACTTTCAGTAGATATTTTCTTTCTTCAATTCGCCTGTGCTGATTCTCTTTTATTAATAAAAGTGTTAGCTATTTGATATGCTCTGCATCAAAGGCACAGCCTGATTACTTCTACATGCTTCTCTTCAACCTGTGATTTTGCACTCTTCTTTACTTGAGAATTTCTTTTAAAAATTCCAAAGGGAAAATTACTCCTCCCCCAGGACCCAATCAAATTTTCATATCAATTAAGACATTTGACAAGCAGTTTTAACAGATTTCCCAATTATGGGTACAAGTACTTTGTAAGAACAACTTCTTTCTGTTTCCTCTCCAATTCTTTAGAAATTCTTCCCTAGGATTATTTTCAATAGAAAAATGACCAAACAATTCAAACTTTACCTATACAGCATTTTTTTTTGTAACAAGGAAACCTAAAACTTTTAAGACAAATAACTGACATTTGACCTAAAACAATAAAATGTTCAAAGAAGATCTTTATATAAAATAAAACGAGCAATAATATTTTTGATGAGGTGTGAAAGAAGTGGTTATTTGCAGAAGTGACTTTTTAAATCTTTTTCATCTTTTTAATCCCTAAGTTTTTACTTGTTCCAACTCACAAAAAATAACCCTTGCTTCCTGATAAAATAAGTATCACATTGTTTTTGCTGATCTACTAATATAAAATCAGTAAAAAAGCTTTATGAAGTAAAACTTGAAATAAAATTGTGGGATGAATTTTTATGGGATTTTGCAAAGTAAAGCACAAAGAAATTACAAATCTAGATTTTGTAGAATTTTGATCTGAGTTTGCAACAAACAATTGTGTGTGTGTGTATGTATCTAATGTATAAATGTAGTATGTATGTATATAAGACTGATAAGATCTGTCTCATCAGTCTTAAAATTCAGTATGATCATCATTGTATACATGACTTGATAATTTTCAATGGCTTGTTAAAACAATTTTATAATTGAAGAAGACTAATATTTGATGATCAAATGTTTCAGTAAAATATGAGACTCTCAGAAAAATAAAATTTTCAGACAAGATATTCTCTTTTAAGGGCAGTTAAAAAGAATTAAATGTAGAAGATACAGTGTTTATTGAATAGCTTTATAAAGAAAAGTTACTTAAGACAAAATACAGATATACACACATTTAAAAGTGTTGCTTATATCTGCACACCTATTTTCAAAAGGAACTTTTCATCTCTTCTCATTTTCCAGATGAAATCTATGGTCTAGTCTCTAACTCTTGACATATACCCCTCGTTACACCTGCAGTTGTTTGCTAGAAGCCTCTTTCCAGTCAAGAGGGAAGGCAAATGTTGGCCTTTATGGCAGAACCCGGTGCTGCAGCCAACGGGAGTGTTAAAACCAAAAGCAAAAGTCATTCTGCCACTCTCCGCCAGTCATGCTTCCATTCTTCTGCACCAGATGCTTCTTTCTGCCAGCTCTACTGCAAATCCTTCCCACCCTGACTTAGCTTTCATCCTCTTGTGTGGCCATTGGCCGTCTCGGTCATCACTCATTTCCTGCGACTAATATGCCAACTGCTAACAGACTGGTCTCCTTCATTTGGACTTGGTCTAAATCATTATAAATATTTCATTTACTTTAAAGGATTCCAAGATGTATATATAACAGATTTTCACCGTTTTTTTTTTTTAACTGTGAGCTATTAGAGTAGAAATATTATGATATTGAGTTAGTCTTCCAAGAAAGTATGATTCAGGTTAATACACTACACAAACATAGCTCTTTTGTAGTTTTTCTGCCTTTGCCAAAGAGCTAACTGTGTGTCTTTGGGTGAGATATTTAAACATTCTCCCCAAGATTCCTCAGCTAAAAAAATGGGGATATTATAAAACATAAACTTAAAACATAAGACTTTTAGAGGCCCCACCAAAGTTATAAAATACAAATGAGAGTTGAATACTAGTCTTAATAACAGAAACTTTCCTTTAAGATCTAACTTAATTCATAACCCTTGGAACATATAACCTATGCTAGTGATTTCTGCCTTGTAATTTTAGAACTTCTATCCATTTTACAAAATTTCCATAGACGTCCTAACTTGAATAAATTTCTTCCCACTCTCTGGAGCAGTCACTATTTAATCATTTAAAATATTCTCTGTTCGTTTTATGTTCACTTAAAATATTAACATTTGTTCAAATGGGTAAGAAAGGGGGTGAGCTCGAAGACAAGCTGGTTTTGAGCAGAAATAACATTTGACATAAACCCAAACCTCCAGGAGCAAGGATCCTAATGTAATCTTAATCAAGTAGCCCTTTATGAAGCATATGCTGCCAGGGACTCACAAAGAGAAGTTACAGATAGACCATTCTCTTGGGGCCCTATTTGTAAAAAGAACCTGAAGGGTCCTATAATCAACCTCCATTGTTTCAGGATGTTGGATTAAGTTCATAAAGCCTTTAATGGAAGAGAAAATAGACCTGAATCATGGCTTATCTTTTATCAGTTTGACCTTATCAGAGGGAGAGAATTCACCAAACTAGAGGGAGCGACAGGATTGCCTCCTTGAAGGATAAGGGATTTCTGTGGCCATCTGGACATTCTGAGACACCATTATTTGTCGGTTATTGTTCAGATTCTGGGTTGGGAATTGTGGGAAGGGAAAAAGGGACTGTCAACTCAAGAGCTTGTTGGGGGGGAGGGGGTACGAAGGGGCTTAGTGAGGAAGGAGATAGTGATTGCTGAGCTTCCCTGATCAAATTAAATCTGAGTATATTTTGCCTTTAGTGAAACGTTCTTTGATAAGATTGAAAAATTCAGTGGTTTTATGACAAAATTGAAGAGACTATTTCCAATTTTTGAACACCAATGAAACCTTGGGTGTCTACTGCCGGATGCTGCCAAGCCTAAACCTGGGGCTGCAAGGCATGTGTGGAGTCCATAAAATGAAGTATTGATGTAAGGTCATTATGAGGAGAAAAGAAAATAGAACTTAAAAGGATTTTTTTACTTTAATACTGTATTTTGGTTTCCAAATATTTTATTTTCCTGTTTAGTTGATTATTTCCTTTGTGTTGACAAATGGAATGTTTGTCTAGACAGGTTCCTGAGTCCTCTGTAATCACATACCACAGTGGGAAAGATTCTGCAGAAATGATCTGCCATGTGAAAAGCACTGCCACCTACTGGTATTTATCTCAAACTGCAGCTCAGTTTAGCATACTCGCTGTGATTACATTAGCCTGGGAATTAAAAAAAACAGACCTTGCCAGAGTGAATAAGAGCTTTGGAGAGTTTTCAGTCTTTGATTCGATACTCTAACTTTACTGCTGATGCACAGAGTAAAGAGAGGTTTTTCTTTGGTAAGACACACATCATTTATAAAGTAAATGTGCTCCTCTTGCTCAGAATTAAAATGTCTGTCTAGTCACTTAATTAAAACAAAACAAAACAAAACCAAAAAAAAAAAACAAGTTTTGTACTCAGGGCATTAAACTCTATGATGTATAAGGACTTTAAATAATCTGTAATTTTAGAAAACAAACCGTATTTAGGTAGATATATTGGGTGAACTCACATCTAGAGTAACCCTAAAATAGAAATATTATCTCATTTAAAAAAGTTCAGTTATATGTTTGAATTTTACTACAAAGAGTTCATCTGTTTTCCTTAACATGACTTTACTTTTTCAAGGAAATCTTGCCCCAAATTTAAACACTATAATGCCTATATGTTTCACTTGGAGAATTTCCTCACAAATCTAAACATTAGACTTCTTAACCTTCAATACACAGCCCCATTAAACTGTTCATTTTCCTAGACTGGTGAAACTCCAAGCCATCATCTCACTGTGTCCACTATTCTAAATTATTATATCATCAACTCTGCTGACCCCTAATAAAACCCCTGCATTGAAAGTCCTACCTTAAGCTAATTATTACAAAATCTTTATAATTATCTTTACAACTCCCCCCCCCAAAGGTTACTAAGACTCTATCAAGTTAGTGATGTTCTTTGTCACGTTAAGCAACGGTTGCTTTGCATTTCAAAGCATCGTGTTCAATGATAGGTAGATACAGATAGATGATAGATAGATGTTTGGAAACCTTTTTTTGAAGCAAAGAGTTACACTTTTGAATAATGACTTTGAATTTTAGTGCTCCAAATCACTGTTATATACCTTACAGTAAATTATGATGACACCATATACTATAAAAATGAGTCATAATACAAAGGAAATTACTTGGGTCAGCTGACAAAGTGGTATTAAAATATGCACAAAATAACAAAAACGCAAATGAAGAGTAGCTTAATTGTTGTCTGCAATAACTAAGTTAATTTATATTTCTCAGATGAAAAGCAAATAGACACTAGGCTAAGAATACTGAAAATATGTATGGGTGATGTCCATTAATAAGATGAAGTAACAAGTCAAATTCAGAAACTTCTCTAATTTTGAAAAAAAAAAATAGATATTTGAAGTTTTTGTTATTGTTGCTATACAATAAATGGTCAGAATAGAAGAAAAAGTTTAAAATTCATGAAAAATTGTATTTATTTCTTGACACTAATTAAAACACAGCAAATTGGTCTTTCAGAAAAATCAGACCAGTTGATTTGAATGTCAGATGGTAGCATCTATTCAAATATATAGAAGAAACATATGGAGAATGAGCAGTCATCTGCCGTGAGGGGCAAGGTGATGGTAAATGTTACTGTATAAATTGCAAAACAAACAAACAAGAAAGCACAGACATTCAAGGCATTTTGCCCAGTCATTGCTATTTAAAGACATAAAACATGATTTCCAAAATAGCAAGTAGCAATAGAGTAAAAGAATAGTGTGGTAAGCCAAACTATTGTCATTATAGAAAAGTGGAATTTATTTTTTTAAGTAAAATTAAATAAAGTCATTATGTTTACCATCGTGAGTATTCCTTCTTTGAGGAGAAAAGGGGGAAAAATTAAAACATGTTTTGATTGTTGAGACTGCGTTTTTCTCTTGAAGGCTTCATGTCAGCCATACCAATGTCTTTAGCTGGAAACCTTAATATTATATGGTACTACAAGGAGGGAAGTCATGCTTCATATATACTGAAAATGAATCCTGTGGGATAGTTTTCAAATGTCACCATGAGAAATAACTTAAAAATAACAGGCTCTGGGATTCCAAACTAGAGAAAACTTCTAATACAGAATGAGCAGTCCTGGCCGTAGAGTCTTTCATACTTTATGAATCACATGTGCAATATCATTACTAATGGCTATTGAAATCATTTCCTGGGGGAACTCTCTTACACTATGGCCTGTGGACACACTCTGATCCTTAAATGAAAACCTTTTCTCTGTATTCCAAATAATAACTAACTACAGAACTCTGAATGTGATGTGATTTCTTGCACATATCTAAGCCGAAATTTATGTTACTAAAAACTGGCATTATCTGGCTACCTGAAATAATGCATTCACTTTTAAAATTTGTATTCTGCCCAAGGAAGAGAGCTCCTTGATATAGCCAATGTTATATTTGCAAGGCACTCATTTTCACGCTAGCAACTTACTATTAAGTATATATTTATGTTTCTCACTGTACCAGCACTTTATGTAGAAGCTTACCACAAATATAGATCACATCAGGGCATTTTAAGAAAGCATTTGGGGCCATTTAAAGTCCGTGGTATACCACAGAATTATGTGAATTCCTGTGGGAGCCCACCTTTCAGCAGCAACATTTATGGTTTTTGCAAATTCTGGAAATGAACGGATGGCTCTGTTAGCACTTTTAGACTTTCACATCATATAAAGAAAGAGCAATTCAAATATGACTTAATTGGCAGGAAGAATCAAGAAACAAGTTAATGCTCCTTTTCACCAAAATTGTCCAGGAAAAACAAGTTATTTTCTACCTTTGAACTTATAAATCATTAAAATAATAGATCATCACAGTTGCTCCTAAATTGAAGAGTAGGCAGACTTCAAATCATTGTTTTGCCAGAATTGTTCAATGCTGAGCATAGCATCAAGAGCTTCACAGTCTCCATTTCATCCTCAAATATTTTTACAAAGTTTTGCTGCAGGCTCAAAAGAAGCCTTAGGCAAGGTTTGCTGGCAAACACACCGATGACAGCAAGATGGTAATTTTGTGGCCGAACTTACGACATAAGAGGAGAGAGGTTATTTAGCCCAAAGGGTAGCAAGTAGGACCAGGACACCCCAGGAATGCAGTTTCAAAATTGACAGGGAGTGAAGTTCTCAACAAGCTAGAGTCACAGGCAAAGGAATGAGGTGGGTGAGGGGCGCCTGCATTGGCTTGAGTCTTGCCCGGTGCTCATCCTGGTGCATAGCATTGTCAGGAAAAGGGAAACAACATCTCACATCTCTTTTCCTCTTTTGTCAGAAATCCCTACTCCACAGAAGCAAATAATGGTGTGTTCACACTGGCAAACTCGGCGACATTTACAAGTAGCAAATTATTATCACTTCCTTTAGTGCTCATTATACTAACGTTAATCATTATAAATTCTTTTGGTGTGACAGTATTTCCTCTTCTTTGATCTCATAAGAAAACCTCAAGGGATGGGTCAATTGCAAGACAAACCGGTGAAGAGGGTTGATTTATTTATTTATTTTTCTCTTTCTGGTCATGAGTGATTTGAAATGATGACTTCCCGAGGCTAAGAAGTAGGTATGATGACAGTTTGAACCGTGTTGAACCTTAATTCCTGCCTGATATTAGCCAAATTTAAGCATCATTGGCATTTGATTTTAAGTTCTGCTGGATGACAGTAATACATATGCAACTAATTTAGATTTCTTTCTAGCTGGTAAATAAAAATCTCTCTTGTGTTTCATAATGTTTGCAATCTTGTTTAGGTGATCATAACATTTTTTCTGTATTACATTTTCTATTAAGTTCAACAGCTTTCTTCTCCTTCCACTCCATATCTTGCTCTCATAATAATAGGAGACATAGTTCAAGGCATTAAAACTAGTTCATGATGTTAGACAGTTTTAAGAAATCCTAGTTTGAGAGCTAAATAAATAATACTGGAGTACCTAAAATGATAGTTTTATATCATGGTCCATTTATTTAAATTAGATCAATATTAAACAAAGAAGTGTTGAAGTTTAAGCTGCCTTATTCTCTTAAAAGAGGATACCCCTATTCTTTCTTTACAAAAATCTTAGGAATTTCGTAATAGTTTCATCCTAGAAGACATTTTGAATGTAGCAGTTTTATTTACTATTATTACCTGCCTTTAAGAACTGCCTGCTGCTAACTGTTACAAATGCATAATAAAGTTTTCTTGTTATTATCCAGTTGCAGTTTTGATTAAGGTACTTAACACTGTGGATACACATACCATTGTCAGTGAAGAACTAAATATTGTCCACGTTGATGTGAATGTTTTACTGTTGTTCATTATTCAAAGAGCAGATCACTAACCAGTGCGCTGCTTGGGTAGTCCAGTTGTTTATTTGTTTTTTAGTTTCAAAGATTTTGGCTGTTTTTTTAAAGACTGAACTATTTTACTCTGATTCAATAAAGTACTACACAATGAAGGTGCAAATTAAGGACTGAAATATTATGCATTCATGGAGGTTAAACAACTAGACATTTATGCCTATATATCCCAGATATGAGTCCTGCATGATTAGTTAAAATGTCTTTTATATCACCACATTGGTTTTATAGACATCACTATCAATAATTTAGAATATAAACAATCCTGCATACTGTCAAAAGGGAAACAAAAATAAATAAATAATCTTTGAGAGGTCAGGATTCATTTATTCTTTCATCATTTTAATTAAAATTTGTGGATACTGAATACTATTCTCAGGCTAGATCCTGGGAACAAATATGGCCCTTGCTTTCACGGAGCTCATAGTCTATAGAAGTGATATAGTTTAACCAACTAATAGATCATATGAAATATGTAATTTAAGGTGGGATCCAAAATGGGATTAGAGTTAAATCAGACAAATAGCAAAGGAAAGATTGTTCCAGGCAGAGGAGTAATTACCCAAAGTCCTGAAAGAAAGAAATACAAAGATGAGAGTGTAGAGTAGGCAGAACTGAAATATAAAAATAAATGAATGTATGTATATATTTACAAGTTATAGGTTTATTAAAAATTGAGAAATATTACAGATGATTTGCCCTAAAGTCCAAATCAGTCCTACTATATTAACATCCTACATTAATATGGTACATGAACTAATGTCAAGTTCTTATTAGCTAAATTTCACAGACTTCCTTAGTTTTTACCTGCCATCCATTTCGTGTTCCAGAATCCTACCCAGGATGTCAAGTTACATTTTTTTGTCTTGTTGCCTTAGGCTCCTCTTAGCTGTAACAGTTTCTCAGACTTTCCTTGTTTTTGACGACCTTAACAATACTCACGTATTTTACGGGATGCCTTCTACTGGAATGTTTCTGATGTTTTTCTCATGACTAGACTGGCGTTATGATTTTGGGGAGGAAGTTCACACAAGTAAAGCACTAAATTTTGGTCACATCTCCTCATAGGCAGTTAATCTCAACATGATTAATTATTGTTGGTTTTGACTTTGGTCACCGAACTGAGGTGGGTTTGTTATTTTTTCTTTTTCCTCTTCTCTCACCCCCACTTTCCATAACTGACCCTTTGAAAGGCAGTCTTTATTGTGCAGTTCACACTTAGGAGAGGATGTTATACTTCACCTCCTCAAGAGCAGAGTAGCTGCATAAATTATTTGGAATTATTCTGCATAGGAGATTTGTCTCTACTCCCTCATTTATTAATTTATTCAGTCATATATATCAATAGGTCTTCATGGACACTTATTTTATATGTTGGGTTCTAGTCTAATACTGCTTTGCTTACTGTATTGCTCAAATTGTTCCTGCTTTGGCCATTGAGAGCTCTTTCAGTTGATTTCTGTGTCCCTTTACCATGTGCCCACAATGTGGCATTTCATTATGGGCAGAGGGGACATTTCTTTAGCTTCTGATACTACAGGATGCTCTGGGCTCATCCTGCATCTTTCCTGCCACAGTGCTAGAATAAACCATTTCCCCCCAAATCTCTGGTTCCTTTTATTGGAGAAGGTGCCGGAAAGCAAGATCTGAGTGCTACATGTGTTCACTGCTACTGGAGTGCCGTTTCTTTTAGATCTTCTTAGCTGACAGAGCACAGAAATGTATGTGTGTTTTCTCAGGCATGTATATAGGTATATAAATGTGTTTATATTCAGCTCAACATGACTTTACACTGATGTTGCCGACTCTGACCCATCAACACATGCCACATTCTAATGGCCTCTTGCTTATCTGTAAATTTTGACCCCAGCTGTAAGAAACCCGACTTCCCCTCCCACGATCCGTCAAGCATGTGTTAACTGTATAAAAATTATTAAAGTATGCCCTCACGGGGAACAACTTTATCAACCAGAGTAAAGTGCCTATGTGCAGTTCCTTTTCTTTGGTCTTACAGACTAGACTTAGTTTCAAAAATACTTAGGTCAGCACCTTCTACCCACCCTCACACATCAGTGAGGTAATAGCACATATTTATAATATGGTTAGATTTTCTTCTCATATTATGCATTTATTTCTGGGATCCTTGGCCTCCTATTGTTTTAAAATGTGCATACATTAAGGTCCACTCTTGGTGCTATAAAATTTTGTGAGTTTTAACAAATGCATAGTTATCCACCCATGATTGCAGTATCCTACAGAATAGTTTCACCACCCTAAAAGTCCACTGTGCTTTGCTGATTCACCTTTCTTCCTCCCCCTGGCAACCACTGATCTTTTAGCTGCCTGTATAGTTTTGCCTTTTATAAATGTCACATAATTGGAATTATGTAGCCTTTCAGACTGGTTTCCTTCACTTACAGTACCCGTTTAAATTTTCTCTGTGTTTTTTGGTGTTTTGATAAACTTGTATTTTTTTTATCACTGAATATTATTCAATTGCATGGGTCGGGCACATTTTTTTTTATCCATTCACCTATAGAAAGACTTATTTGCTTCCAGTGTTTGGTGATTGTGGATAAAGCAGTCATGAACATTAACACTAGGTTTTTGGATGGATATAGTTTTGAACAATAATGGGACAGTTACTGGATTGGACGGTAAGAGTATGCTTACCTTTGTAAGTTTTTGCCAAACTATCTTCTGAAGTGTCTATACATTTTTTCATTCATCTAAGAAATGAGTGGGAGTCCCTGTTGCTCTGCATACTAATAAATTTGGTAATGTGAGGTTTTTGTTTTTAGCTGACTTAATAGGCATCCCATGGCTGTTTTAAATAATCACAATTCCTTTATGACATCATTTTCAGAGTCTTTTCCTTTGTTTAGTTGGCATTTCTATTCAGATATTGCTTCCATTTAACTTTTTTTCTTATTGTTGAGTGTTTTTTTAAGTTTATTCATTTTATTTTGAGAGACAGAGAGTAGGAGAGGGGCAAGGAGAGAGGGAGACCTAGCTCATGAACTGCGAGATCATGACATGAGTTGAAATCAAGAGTTGGACACTAACCAGCTGAGCCACCCAGGGCCCCCATCTTACTGTTTAATTTTAAATGTTCCTTGTGGATTTTAGATACTGGTCTTTGTTATATCTGTTTTGCATCTTTTTTTGTCTTAGTCTCTGGCATGGCTTTTCATTCTCTTGACTGTCTTCAGGGAGCAGAAGTTTTAAATCTTAATAAAATCCTACTTAATATTTTTTCTTCATCGATTATGCTTTGGTGCTTTATCTAAAAACTTCAAAGAAACATAGATTTTTTTTTTTAATGAACTTCATTTTATGGAGAAGTTTTAGGTTCATAACAATATTGGGCAGAAGACACAGAGATTTCCCATATACTCCCTGCCCCTACATATGCATAGATTTCCCCCGTTGTCTCCCCCATCATCTCCCACCTGAGTGGTGCACAGCTGATGAACCTCCATTGACACATCATAATCACCCAAAGCCCATAATGTACATTATGGTTTACTCTTGATGTTGTATATTCTATAGGTTTGGTTGCATGGATAATGATATATGCCCATCATTATGGGGCCATGCAGAGTGGTTTCACTGCCCTTAAAACCCTCCGTGCTCTACCCATTCATTCCTCCCTCCCCAGCCCCTAACAACCACTGATGTTTTTACTGTCTCCATACTTTTTTTCTTACATGCCATTTAGTTAGAATCCTATAATATGTAACCTTTTCAAATTCAATTATTTCATTTAGTAAAATGCATTTAAGATTCCACAAGTTTTCATGACTTGATAGTACTTTTTTTTTTTTTTTACCACTGAATAGTATTTTATATTCTGAACATAATGAGGTGTAATGAGGTTTTTGGGGAGTGATAGTGGGGTTCATGGGGTCCGGAGCCGATGGGAAAGAAAGAATTCTTGAAGACATCTCTGGTGCACAAAGGTGGTTTTATTAAAACACAGGAACAGCACCTGTGGGCAAGAAGAGTTGCCCTTGGACCATGAGGAGAAATAAGTTTATATACTATGGAGTTGGGGGAGATAAAGCCAAGGAAAGTTTCCAATGAGATTTTCATATACTAAAGAAGACTCCCAGGATACTGGAGGCCTAGCTATTGTCAAGCTAAGGTTGTTTTTCCCTGTAGCAAAATATTAGCCTTAAGACAGTAGGGAGTGCCCGGAGAAACATTTTGCTCTGCCTGCTTCAAGTTTTATCAATGGGTTTCAGGTTATTAGGAAATTTAATTTTATCTCCCATTTCCTTCTGCCTTTGCTTCCCACTTCAAATTTATTGCAATTTATCCATTTGTCTACTAAAGGACATCCTGGTTGCTTCCAAAGATGGAAATTATGAATAAAGCTGCTATAAACATCTGTGTGCAAATTTCTGTGTGGTCCTGTGTTTTCACCTCCTTTGAGTAAATGCCAAGGAGTGTGATTGCTCAGTTGTGTGGTAGGAGTATGCTTAGCCTTGTTAAGAAGCCATCACATTGTCTTCCATAGTGACTTTATACTTTTGCATTCCCATCAGGAATGAATGGGAGTCCCTAATTCACCACACCCTTGACAGCATTTGGTGTTGTCAGTATTCTGGATTTTGACCATGCTAATAGGTATGTAGTGATATCTCATTGTTGATATGGAACATCTCTTTATATGCTAATTTGCTATCTGTATATTTTCCTTAGTGAGGTACTGTTAAGGTTTTGGACCATTTTTTAATTGGGATGTTTGTTTACTTACTGTTGAATTTTAAGAGCTCCTTGTATAACTTGGATAAGTCTTTTTATCAGATATGTCTTTTGCAAATTTTCTTCCAGTTTTGGCTTATGTTTTTATTCTCTGGAGTGACATAGATGTTTCTCCTATCTTATCTTCTAGAAGTTTCATTGCATTTTGTTTTACATTTAGGTTGACGATCCATTTTGAGTTAACTTTGTCAACTGTGTAAGGGTAGTATCTGGATTATTTTTTTGCATATGGATGACTAATTTTTCCAGCACCATTTGTTAAAAAGATTATACTTTCACCATTGAATTGCTTCTGCTCCTTTGTCAATAATCAATTGACTATATTTCTGTGGGAAGAGTGTTATATTTTTAAACAATATCACTGGACTATTATTTCATTCTATAAACTTCTCTGGAGTTCAGTGTGCAATTCAATAAGTAAATACATTTACAAATTTATACATTTATGGCATAATCACAGTAATCCAGTTTTAGAACTTTTCTTTCACTCTGAAAAGCCCATTTTCAGTTAATTCTTCCCCCTCACCCTAGACCTAGGAAACCACTCATCTAATCTACTTTTTCTGTGTATAAGGTTTATCATTTCTTGTTGGTATGAACATTTGCATACAAGTTTTTATGTAGCTCTATATTTCATTTTTTGGTATAAATTCCTAGGAGTAGAATTGCTGGTTCATACGGTATGAGTTATATTATTTATTTTTTGTTATTATTGTCATTATGTAATAGGTATGAAATAGTTTCTCATGGTGGCTTTAATTAGAATTTCCCTGATTGACTAAAGCATATTTTCATAAGTTTATTAGCCATTCATATTCCTTCTTTAGTGAATGTGTATTCAAATTTTGCTCACTTTTGACAGAATTATTTATCTTCTTATAGATTTGTAAGAGTCTTTTATATATACTGGAAACAAGTCTTTTGTCAGGTATATGATTTGCAAATACTTTCTTCCTGTCTGTAACTTATCATTTTATTTCCTAATAGTGAGTTTTGAAAGCATAAATGTTTTTAATTTTGATGAAGATCAACTTGTCATTTTTTTTTCTTTTATGGGTTGTGTGTTTGGTGTCACATCTAAGAACTCTTTGCCCAACCCAAATTCACAAAAAATTTCTTCTTGTTTTCTTCTAGAAATTTTATAATCTTAGTTTTTACATTTAAGTCTATTTTTCATTTTCAGTTAGTTTTTGTGTATTGTATGAGTAGAGTATCTAAATTCCTCTTGTTGCATGAATTTATCCACTTGTTCTAACATACTTTGTTGAAAAACCATCCTTTCCCCCTTTGAATTACACTGGCAAAAATTAATTGATTTTATATGTAAGAGTTTATATCTGGATTCTCAAATCTATTTCATTAACTTTTATTTCTATGTTTATCCAAGCATTATGCCTTCTTGGTTACTACACCTTTATAAAAGTATTGAATTCAGATACGTGAGCTCTTTCGCTTAATCATATTTTCCAAAATTATGTTGCCGTTTGGCCTCACCAAATTTAACTTCCTCAGAGTTCTCTGTCTTTACTAATGACCACACCATTCATGCAATTTGCAGACCAAACCATTTCTTTCTTTTTTTTTTTCTGAAATACTTCATGATTAATTCATCAAAAATCTTGAGAGCTCTACAAGACAGATTATAAAGGCCAAGAGTGGAAAGAATGGATGCCGGGAGATTAATCAAAAAGCAAGTGCAGTAATTCCTAAAGAAGAAGATATGGTATTCACAAGATGGTAGGAGTAAGATGGAGGGGGAGGAGTAGATTTGAAATATATTTCAGCAGTTAGAACCACCATGGTTTTTAATACACTGAATATGGGCACACGGGACAGCCAGAGACTTTGACTGCGGTGGGAAAACTAAATAAAGAGTGGGCTTGGGAGAAAGTTCAGGAGATAGACAGTATCTAAATATTATACACTTGAAATATTGAATTTTACGTGCGAACCCTTCAGAATCAGATTCTGTAACTTAAACCAATGGTCATTTTCATAGACTCACCTTTTTCAGTCTCTTAGCAGTAGATGACACAGTTCATCACTTTTTCCCCTTCTCTGTAAGATTTCTTCATTTGGTTTAAAGGACCCCACACACTTTTGGGCTTTTTCTTATCGCATTAGTGTCTTCTCCATTTCTTTTGATAGTTCTTTCTTCTCTTTGTGACATCTAAATAATGGACTACTCAAGTTTTTTTTTTTTTAATTTTTCTCTTATACTTTGATTTTTCTGTCTTTACTAATCCTCTAGCTGATAGCATCCAGTCTTAAGATTTTAATTCTACTACTAATGTGGTGACTCCCCAACTGATACTTCCAGTCTTAACTTTCACCTGACACACAGAATTGTACCTTCAACCCTGCTTATATGTCTAACAGGCAGATTACATTTAATATCAAAGTCTGAACTCACAATTTCCTCACCAGTTTCTCCTCATCTGAATTCATTTCCTCACCACTTCCCTTCAGGAAGTGGCACCACCATTAATCAAGCCAAAGACATGGGAGACCTCGTTTTTTACACTTTCTGTCACATCTCCTAGCTAATCCAGTGAAATCTTACAGACAAGGTTTTCAAAACATCAATTGTATGCTGGCATTTACTATCATATCTACCATTACTAACCTAGTCCAAACTTCTGTTGTTTCTACCCTACTTTTACTTCTCCCACTCTTATTTCTTTAAGATATATTTACTGTAGGGGCGCCTGGGTGGCTTAGTCAGTTAAGCGTCCGACTTTTGCTTAGGTCATGATCTCGCGGTTCGTGGGTTCGAGCCCTGCATCGGGCTCTGTGCTGATTGCCAGCTCAGAGCCTGGAGCCTATTTCAGAGTCTGTATCTCCCTCTCTCTCTGACCCTCCCCTGCTCACGCTGTCTCTCTCTCTCTCTCCTAGAAATAAATAAAACATTAAAAAAAATTTTTTTTAATTAAAAAAATATATTTACTGTAGAACTATCACAGTGATATTTAAAAACTTACATCAGACATACTGCTTTCTGGTCTAAGACCATTCATTGGCTCTTCCCCACATAGAGTTAAAACCAAAATCCTCACGTGGCTCACAAGGCACTGCATGTTGTGGACCTCATTTCATCTCTGGTCAGACCACCCTTCTTTCCTTTGCTCTGGCCACTCAGACCCTCTCAAGAGTAGCCTGCTCCCAGTTCACAGCTGTGTAATGACCTTCAAGTGTGTCTGGCCATAGAAGATAGTTATTGATGACTAAATAATAGTGCTATTATTAAACACAACTAACATTAACTTATTTTTTACCCTACAGAGTATTAGAAGCCGTAATCTAGGGGAAGATGAGGGAAAGAAGAGGTGAAGCTAGAGAAGCAGTAGTAATATTGAATAAGAGGTAGTAATATAGTAATAAGTAATTAGTACTTAATAGTAATATCTAATAAGTACTAATATCTAATACAGAAATTATTTTAGGGATAAACACTATAACTAAAAAACCAAAGCCTTGCTACTAATTAATGCCCCTCTACATGATAGCAGGTACCCAGAGCTCCCTTACAGAATCACTGACAGTCACAGGGCTCTTCTGAATCATTAAGAGGAAGTTGAAAGAAACTGAATCACATCAAGAAAGCAGGAAGGCAGCCTAAAATGATTTAGGAGGAAAAAAACAAATTTTATAAATTCATTTCATTCCAACAATTTTACTACTTAAAAAAATGACTAATTTGGAGAATTCAGTTTAGTGAAATAATTAATTTCCTAGTGATGCTGAGTGTTGCCCTGCCCAAGTCTCTCCTTAAGTTGTGTAATTGGGGAATTTTTTTTTTTATCAGTTTCATGTAGAGATTCAAACTAAATAATAAATTTGTAGTTAGCATAAAATCAACATTTTGCTTTCCAAATAGAGTATTGCTGTATTATTTTATTCTTTGTAAAGATTGTCTTCAAAACAGTAAAATAAACCAACTTTACCTTTTGTTAAAATAGTTTATGCTCATTGTGGAAATGTAGAAAGAATAGAAAAAAATCATCCATATTCCTCCAGCAAAAGGCAAAACACCATTAAACTATATGTGTGTCATGCCAGTGTTTCTTTACATAACTATTTTCTTCTAAAACTCCTCAGATTACATGTTTTTCTTATTGATATAAATTAAAAATTATTATCTATTATTTATCCAAACCCATGCAACATCTCAATAATGTACTTAAAACAATAAATCCTCTCAGTATCCCACAGAATATTGTTAATACCTTTGTTTTTCTAAGTTATATCTCCTTTGTTAATCTAACAATATCTGTAATGTGCTTTATTATAAATACTTTAACAAAAATTCTCTTTATTACAAAAATAAACCTAATAGCACATAGATTTGAGTTACAGCATTAAAATATTTGTAATGAAAAACTTAAACAATTATGAAATAGAAGTAGCTACTATTCATAACAGTCACATCTCTAGAACAACAAACAAAAAAGCCCCATGTAATTCCAATTTAAAATGTATTAAAGCTACATGGTAAGTTAAGATCCCAAATGAAATACATATATATTGTTTTAAAATATGGTAATTTAATTGCTATTTATACTGCCAAAACTGTGGAAAGGATTCAGTAATTCGTGACAGAAGTGAAATACTACATTGCCATTCAAATTAAATATTTTATTTGTTTTCTGAAAGGCATTCTAATTCTGCAAATAAAATTAAATCAATATAATCTATTTACATATATGAAATGCTTTACCAAGCTTTTACTTACCAGAAGTCTTAACTTTTTTTTTACATTTTTGTATCACTCTCTCCTTCATTAGAATTTGTTTTCTAAGCTTCTTTGAACAAATTCAAATGCATAAACTATAGTAATAATCAGAACTGTAGGGGATAATTACTTGATCTCTTTTTTTTAAGTTTATTTATTTTGAGAGAGTGGGAGAGACAATGAGTGAGCAGGGGAGAGGAAGAGAGAGAGGGAGAAAGAGAGTCTCAAGCAGTCTCTGCACTGTCAGCACAAAGCCTGAGGCAGAGCTTGAACTCACAAACCATGAGATCCTGACCTGCGCCAAGATTAAGAGTCCAATGGTTAACTGAGGACCCTATTTACTTGATCTTTTAAGTAATTTTACATGTAAAAGACATCTTCTAGGTCATCTAGGCTCATCAGTCTTTTTTAGAACTCCTTTCTTTGAGGTCCCTGACAGATGGTCATCCAGCTTTGGCTGGGATTTTTCTAGTGAATGGGACCTCCCTCCCAAGTCATTCACCCAATAATTACATATTCATTCTTATTGATTCAGTTAACCAGTATTCACTGCATATCTACCATTTGCCTGTCAATGCACTGGACACTGAATACATAAAGATGAGTTAACCAGAAGAAACATAAACACTATTAGAATGTTTTGTTTTGTTTTGATTAAGCTTATAAATCTCTTCTTGCCACTTATCTCTTCCTGATTATAAAGATGGTGGCTGTGAAGAATAATTCTAATATTTCTTTGTTTCTTTGTGAAATGTTTCTATTAAAAACAAAGACAAGAGGAAAAGAAGTAAATATAAAATAAATTTGTGTTCTAAGAGTTCTACAAATATTGGCATAACCATGGCTCCCTTTACATTCTCCAAAAAACATGCACACAAGCACAATGCATACACCTTACATTTCTGGGTTAAAATCATCTTTAATTTCTTCATGTGACAGAGTTCCCAAAAGTTACTATATTTAAAAGTACCTTTTGTCTAAAAATGTCTCTAATCTGCTTTTAAATTTGGTTTCTAAAACTAAAAAGGTAACCATTATCTTTTTAATATGGTAACCAGAACTAAACAAAGATTTCCAGCATAGATTAAGCAAACGGGTACCTCTGTATACTGATGTTTTCAATACTAGTAGCTGAATTTAAATTACAGTCATTTTGGAAGAGAAGGAAGGGCAGCCAATCACACTACTGACTCATATTGAGATTGTTTTCTGCATATAAAGTACTATGTCTTATTCCTAGGGACTATTGATAGACGTTTTTTTTCTTTTTACTCCTTGGCAACATTTTTATCATTTCTCTATTTCATTTCATTGTTGTAATCTCATCATTTTAGCCCTTTAAACATTTGGAATCATGTTTTTGCTACTGGATGTGTATGCAGTTAATTATGCTTCCTGATTTCAATGACTTATAAATTTAATACTCTCTATAAGTTATTGATTTATAAAAATGTGAACTCAGTCAGGGCCATAGGCAAAGTCTTCAGAAGAAAACAGATAATTGGGGCGCCTGGGTGGCTTAGTCGGTTAAGCGTCCGACTTTCGCTTAGGTCATGATCTCGCGGTTCACGGGTTCGAGCCCCGCGTCGGGCTCTGTGCTGACTGCCAGCTCGGAGCCTGGAGCCTGTTTCAGTCTGTGACTCCCTCTCTCTCTGACCCTCCCCTGCTCACGCTGTGTCTCTCTCTCTCCTATAAATAAATAAAAAAATATTTAAAAAAAAAAAAAGAAGAAGAAAACAGATAATGAACCAATAATTAACCATTGAACTTGATAATGAACCAACAATCTTTTTGTCTCACAAGTCACAAGATGACCTCAATGTCTACGTTTTTCAATATTCAATTATCAAGTCTTGATAACCTGAAGGCTGGTAATATTTCCAGCATTTTCCTTATAGATTAGTCCAATTACCCTGTTTAAAAAAGGCACTATTGTTTGATAAAATTCCTCAGGCAACCCTTGCTAAGTCATCATCATCATTATTATTATTATTTTACTTTTTTTTTCAAGTATTAATGGGCCATATCTTTGATAATCTGTTCTGGAATTTCATCAAGGGTGTATGTATTCTATTCATGTATTTAACATTTATTTACAATAAACATAATTTTATATGGAATGATTTCTATAAGAAATCACATATTTAGATTTCTTTTTTTGTAACTAGAAGATAAGATTAGATCATCTAATCCATCTCATTTTAAAAATGAATAAATTGAGGTATAGAGAAACACATTTATGTCAGTGTAAATCTAATTATGCATTCCATTTAGTGAGGTCCTTCACCATTTGCCAAGGACAATCCTAATTTACTCAAAGAAGTTAACTTGTGAGTTGAAGATACCCTCGGAATTTCCAGATATGACTTTCCATCATTATGAAGTTGAGCATATTTCATAACTACAGTCAAGGGAGTTTATGAATGGCCTGACTCCATCTATTCCACATAACTTACATTAATAAGAATTAGCATTAGATGAGAAAGAGATAAATTGGATACAACCATTACATTATGTATAATATACCAAACTGTTGACCTTCCATCTATTACTGAAGGACAGACCAAGAAAAGACTGAGATTTCTGTGAGGTGAGCTGAAGGGCAGACTCAGAGTTTCTTATGCTTCTGTGATATAAACTTGTCATAGAAAATTTAACATTTATCTGAAAATAATTTGAATTTTGCCGAACCTGTTTTCTGAGGTTTCAAATCAGCATTAAGTATATCATATTTTTATCAAAATTAAAACACTGTGGCAATTTCTTTTTGCCTTTCTCAAATATATTACATTTCTGTGAGCTACACAGACATAGTATGTTAACATGATTTTCTTTTTAAATTTTTTTGAGAGAGAGAGACAAAGAGAGAGAGAGAGCATGTGGTGTAGGAGCAGAAAGAGAGGGAGAGAGGGAATCCCAAGCAGGCTCTGCACTGTTAGCACAGGGTCTGTCCAACACATGCATGGATCCCAGGAACCATGAGACCATGACCTGAGCCAGTATCAACAGTCGGACGGTTAACCGACTGAGCCACCTAGGGGCCCCAGTGTGGTACATTTCTTTTAAATGAAGATACAACATGAGTAAATAAGATAAAAAGATACAGTCCTTGAAATGTGAATTCTCTTGCATCTCTAAGTGTACTTCTCTCTGCAAGCACCAAGCTCTGTAGTTGCTGAGCCAGATCTCCTGAAGGAAAAAGGAGGACAGAGGCTTTTCTCTCATCTTGAATCAATCCAGACATCTGTTTCCGGTCACTTGGAAACTGTGCAAGCTTCCACTTTGCTTTGGCTCTACAAAACTGGCTTGAAAAATGCCTTTAGAGCCATGAGTCAGTGGCATTCTGGTGGTCAGAAAGGCAGGCTCTTGGTGCCTTGAGAGAAAGAGACTAGTATAAAAATTCAAGATTAATTGTTATATTCATAACTACAATAAGATCAGTTATTTAGTGGCTTCCTATATGCCAGGTCTCATTATTTTTATTAAGTTTAAAGATTTTACAGTCAAGAAGTGAATGCGTTGTCATTGTAAATTATTCAGTCAATACACATAAAATAAAATTCAACCCCCACTTATCTGCCTGTCCCCCACAATTAACCACTATCTTCATGTATCTAGTTTACACATGTTCTATAAGTATGCTTTACATATTATTTATATATTATATGTTATCTGTATATATAATTATATATCATATTACTTTGTATTGTGGACTTTATGTGGGATTAATTTTTATGTATTGTTCTTCAATTTATTTTTAAATTAAACAGTATGACTTTGAAAATTCGTTGGCAGTGTGTACATATAACTTGTTCCATTACTAAACAGTTGTTTTAAACCATGAGCCATTGTTTATTTAGCTATATTTGTGGGCATTTATAGGTTCCTTCACTTCCTCCATTATAAGCAATCTCTTTTTGCAAGATTAGAGTAATGTCTAGGTCAGACCCTAAGAAATGGAATTGTTGGATCAGAGTATATACATCTTCCTTTATGGTCTTAAATACAATTTTATGGTTTTCTTTATATAAGACTTACATTTTTCTCATTAGATTTATTCCTAACTAATTTAGTATGTGTGTTTCTAGTGTGCTTGGGCATTTTTATTTATATTTTCAAATTAGTTATTGCTCTTGTTTTTGATTGTTGTCTGTTTTTATTTCGCATGGTGAACTGGCTAAGATCACTTAATTCATCTGTCAATTTTCTTGGCTTTTGTAAGTAGATATTTTTGTGGTTTTTTTTTTTTTCCCAGCGATTCTGTCACTTATATATTTATCTTGTGTTTTATTTGGAATGACTTCCAATATAGTGTCAGTTAGTGGTACTGATGATAGAAGATACTTATATCTTGTTTCTGTAATATTTATTAAGAATACATCTAACATTTCCTGACAAGTATGATATAGATTAAATTACTTTACCCTTTGTCAAAAAGTTGCCTACTACTTTCTGTTTGCTAAATTTGTTTGCTGGTTTATTTGTATTTAGGAAAGAGAGTGGATTTTTTCCTCCTACTTTTATTGAGATGTAATTGACATATAGCATTGCAGTATTTTAGTGTGTATAACATTATGATTTGATATATGTGTATATTGAAAAATAGTTACCACAATAATGTTAGCTAACATCACCTCACATAGTTACCATATTTTTTCTTGCCATGAAAACTTTTAAGATCCACTATCTTAGAAAATTTCAAACATACAACAGTGTTGTTAACTGTAATTACCATGTGGTACATTACATCCCCAGAACTTATTTATCTTATAAATGAAAGTTTGCATGTTTTGACCACCTTCCCACATTTCCTTGACCCCTTCTCCTTGTCTCTGGCAATCACCAGTCTGTTCCCTGTTATCTGTTTGGTTTTTGTGAGTTTTTAAGAGATTTTTACATATAAGAGAGATCATATATCATTTGTCTTTCTCTGATTAATTTCATTTAGCATAATGCCCTCAAGTCCATCTGTGTTGCCACAAATGGCAGGGCCTCCTTCTTTTTCATTGCTGAGTAATATTCCATCACACACACACACACACACACACACACACACACACACACACATACATAAAGAGCTGGGGTGCCAATATCTTTTTGAGAGAGTGATTTTGTTTTCTTTGTATATATCAGAAGTGGAATATCTGGATCACATAGTAGTTGCATTGTTAATATATGCTTTTGAAGAAGCTCTATACTGTTTTCCATGTGGCTGCACCTATTTATAATCCTATCAATAGTGCTGAAAGATTGAAGAAGATAGATTTTGTCAAATAATGCTCTAGAATTCTTATTTCTAGACTCATAATAACTGTTGCCAGGCCAGAGTGTGAAGTGAGGTTCAAAGAGATTAGGTAAAAAGGTAGAACCAGCACCAGGAATACTAGAGAAAAGGGGGAGGCTCTTAGGAATCAAGGAGACCAAAGAAAGGAAACTCTACTTTTCCCTTCTTTCTGACCTGTATCTCTGATGGCCCCGAGAAAAGTGGCAGATGCCACCATAAGGGAACTGGCATCTTATAACCAAACTCCATGCCAGCTGAGTCAAAGCCTCCATGATTATATCCTAGCCCGGAGTTACAGAACCATGTACGTGTGAGTAGAAGAAATATTGATCAGTGTGAATTGCTCTTTGCAATGAGATACATCCTAAGTCTGATATTTCTGGTCCTTGCTATTTGCTTAAACTAAACAGATGAACCCTTGTAAATCACATCAGCCAAATTTCCTTCTAGGACAATTTGGCAGCTATAACATAGATATAATTGCAGAGCTTATTTGAGTAGATGTGTATTATTAACGAAGATTTAAATGGTTTGTAAATATCACTGATTTTGATAATATAGTTCTTTATAATTTTTACAACTGAATATTTATGCTATTTGGCTATTGTGAAATATCTTTCTAACCATTGTGTGTGTGTGTGTGTGTGTGTGTGTGTGTGTGTATGGCTATTGTTATCTGTTCGCTCTGTAATTTTTGCACTTTTTTTGTGAGAATCATGTTCTTAATATTTGTAATTTTTCATTATTTTGAAAGTGCTTTTATCATTTCTTGAGAGATAGAGACAGAGTGCAGGCAAGGGAGTGGCAGAGAGGGAGGAAGATACAGAATCTGAAGCAGGCTCCAGGCTCTGAGCTGTCAGCAGAGAGCCCAATGCAGGGCTCAAACTTATGAACCTCGAGAACATGACCTGAGCTGAAATTGGCTGCTTAACCGATTGAACCACCCAGGAACCCCGCAGTTTTTTCAATATTTTAATGTTTCCATAAAAGTGTCTCTTGTTTAGATGGAAAACCTATCTTCACTTTTAGAAAAAGGCAAAGCTATGTTTAAAAATCCAAACCAAAACTATCCTTAAGAAAGCAGAATTCTAATAACTGAAAGAGTTTTCTTGTTCTGTTTCAGTATTCTTTCACAATAAATTTTTACTTTAGTTTGGGTAAGAACCTGTTCATTGTCCTACCTCAGCTTTCTCTGAAAAGAAGCCAATAATCCAAAGATTGATAAAATGTATTTGAAGCACTTTCCGGGAAAGATGAAAAATTCTCTCTTCTTTTTCCATTTTTGTTCTAAATCATGCCTGTAAGTACTACATATTTTACAAAAGAAAGGAAATCATTTTTTCCCCAAGAGGGCCTTTTAAAATTCCATTGTCTTTCACTAAACATCGAGTGCTAATGCCCTGGGTTATAGGGCAGTGGCATTTCTACCAATATTTATGACGATCTTACCCCCTATGATACCCTATAGTTCCTCCTGGTAGAAATCTAATTGGAGAGCCTGGTGTGTGACACATGAGCATCCAATTATCAGAAATGCCACTGGGATGAGTTTGCAAAACTGTAAACCATTCCACAGAGGAGAAATTATAAGTGGTAAATGTATGGAAGGGTATTTTGTGGCAAGTAAAAAGATTCAGTTTTAAAAGATAGGCATTATATCTATTAATATTGCATTTAAACTAATAACATCTAATTCTAGTAAAACAGACATGCTTATATGCCACTGATAGTAGTAAAAGTTGTGCATTCTCCCTTAGGAAGTAGTTTGGAAATACATATCAAGAGCAAAAATAATGCACAGCCACTGGCCCATAAGCCTTCTTACTGGCATTTATTTTAAGTAAATAATTAAAAAGTATGAAAAAATCTATTATATAAAATTACACATAGTTTACTGTCATCAATCATAATTCTAAAAATAAGTTAAAAGAAACTCAGAGTGATCACAAACAGGGTCTGATTAAGTAAATTATGGCACCTACATGAAATCCTCAATATTCTTATTTGTGAGAATTTGTCCAAGGGAGACATAGTAAAAGAAAATAACAGTTAATTACAAAATATTTTTTTTTAATTTTGGTCTTAATGCTGTGTTGGAGAAGCATGACTCCTGGGATATAATCAGATATCAACTTATTGAAGTCATTCTGTGAGACCAATTCTTGTCATCTGGGAAGGCATTTAGTTCAGGTCCCTTGATTCTCCCAGTCATTCTTAGAGAATGAAACGTCCTACTGACTTTACAAAAACAAAAATAATTAAAAAATTATGTTTTCAAAATTTCTAACATTTTGTTTTAGAAATTAGTTTAATACAGTAACTACAACTCCATATTTATTCAAAAGTATTATTTCCATCCTCCCCAGTCTCAATCCTGGTATGGAGGTAGGGAGCATGCCAGATTTCTTCTTTCTTTTCCTCTTTTTCACATTTAGTTTTCCTATCCTGGCCTTCACACACAACCTTTCACTTAAAGGAGGCAAAAAAACATAATTGACTGATACTCTTATGAGAAGATAGATACCCCTTGGTCTTAGCAGGCATTTAAACTGACTCATCTCAGTGAGTGTTTACAAGGCTTTTGAGAAGACCCTCTTATTTCTAAGGGCCTCTTAATTATAGTTCTCTTGATATCGGTGTGGCATTTTTAATGACTGACTGCAGATTATTTTCCTACCCTTTGAAACATCTGGCAGTCTTTTTCTTTCTTTATTTAAGATAATTCTCACATATCCTTTGCCCAACAATGAAGTAACCACTCCTTGCCAGCCAATCTCTTATAGTTTAGATGGTTCATGTCTGAGGCAAACCAGGCCACTGTATCTCAGGCTCCAGGGACCTCATAGCAAGCTTTTTTGTCCCTTTTCATGGCATGAGGTGAGGAGAAAACACCCTCACCTTCATTCATGGGGTGTGGGGAGATGTCATAGCTTATGACAGCTCTTTTCATTTCCAAAAATCCATTTCTCTTCCTCTAAACTTCAAGCCCTCTGGACTCTTTGCTTACAAGTCCTTTGTGATTTCTTGAACTTCTTTGTAGAATATGGTGTTTATTACTTGGGAACCTCAGTGAAATTAAATCTAAAATTCTCTCATTTTAAAACTCTGCACCAATTACATTGTTCATTATAATTACAAAGCAGAAAAATTCTAAATATTCAATAAAAAGGAGACGTTAAGTAAGTGATTACTTAAATTGAATACAGTGCACTCTTAAAAAAAACACCAGTAATTTATTACTTTGAGACATGTTTAGTATAAAACATTAACAAATGACATAAAATTGCATGTTCTGTATGAGTAAATTATGTAAAATATGTGTGTTAAAATTGAGACTCTTATTTATGAAAGAAATGTTATAAAGTTAATAAGTTTTTTAAAAAATAATTTATTGTAAAAGACTGTTAACTCAAGACATATGAAAACTCTATGGTTACTAGGGAAATGGTATTTGCTGGAATTTGGATGCTGAGTATATGAGTATTTATTTTTTTAATATTTTCTGATTTTGTATGATCTTTGAAAGTGGCATTGCAATATTTGAAAGCAGACTCTATGGCAGAAAAGGCTCACCAGGAAAACATGTCAGTGCTACAAGATTATGTTTTATCATTCTAAAATCATTTATTCTTTAGTGTCTGGGATTATATTTTATTCATTTGTATAGTCCCTAAACTTGCACAATTATTACACAGATAAGGGACTCAATAAATACATATTAAAAATTAATAAAGTAATTAATAATCAACTAGATATTTATAGTGGATTCTATGTTAAGTTTTTATTATCTTTTCTCTGGTCTTTTTTCAGGCTGTGTAATATACACCATATCTAATTAAGTTATGATGTTTAAAATGCCATATATATATTGAGTATATATATATATTTCATGTATATATTCCTTAAGGTATCAGATCTTATTATCAGTAAGATAATTATTTTCTAAAGATTTATGGTAATTTTGTTGTTTGTCTAACTTAGTGCCCAACCTTCTCTCTAATTAGTAGAGTTCTTGGCTGATGTCCATAGAAACTACTTCTTGTGTTCTCACCTCATGAACCAATAGTAAATTTGCATTTGGAAATATAATTTTTCTTTAATTTCACTACAAAAGTGAAGTGTAAAATGAACCACCAGTTATTTATATGAAAAGTCAGCTTGAATAGTTTAAATAAGACGTCACCTTTATGATTTTGAGTCTATGCAAGTTCTCCTTCTCTAGCCTGCTTCATGATCAAGTAAGTATCTGACAGATTTTTACCCCACATGTTGCTCTTTAGTAACCAGCTTAGAATATGACATTAGAAGGAAAAGCATTACTTGTGAGATGCAGCTTAGAACAGTGGGAACATCTGAGGTTTCGTATGCATTATTTTATTTGGTCTTCACATCCTGATGGGTGTGCCTTTATTGTTCTCATTTTAAAGATGAGGAAACCAACAGTTAAGGAAGTAACTTGCTCATGTTCACGTGTTAAATGAAAAAGTCAGATTTTATTTTTTTTTATTTTTTTAATGTTTTATTTATTTCTGAGAGAGAGAGAGAGAGAGTTAGCAGGGGAGGGTCAGAGAGAGAGGGAGATAAGAATCTGAAACAGACTCCAGGCTCCAAGCTAGCTGTCAGCTCAAACCCACGAACTGTGAGATCATGACCTGAGCCGAAGTCAGAGGCTTAACTGACTAAGCCACCCAGGTGCCCTGAAAAAGTCAGATTTTAAACCAGATCTCTCTCACTCCACATGTATAGGGGTCAGTAGAGCTGATTTGATTCCCACTTAGTGTAAGATTTGCTGTAGGAATAGGCCAAGCCATTTACCTCCATGGGTGTTAGATTCCTCATCCATGAGACAAAAAATGACCTGTCCAGGTGATCCCTCAAGTTCTCTCCTACTTTATTAACTTTGCATCTCAGAATTTAGAAAATAATATCTTTGCTTTTAGAACCTTTGAACACCAGGAGTCACGTGCAACTCATTAGCTTTCCAAATGGTCCCTTATACACTATAGTATATACTGTTAGGGAAGCACCATCATGCTTGGAAAGCAATGCTTCCCAAAGTGTTAGTGAGCTCATGGCATTGCAGTGAGGCTCAGTGTCAGGGGCCAAGATCAAGCCTCTATTTAGGAATGCAGGAATATTGGCTCTTAGCTTTTTCTGAGACATTTCTTTAAAGTACATGGAGATGAATGAAGCAGGTTGATCTGAGTGCTATCCTTAAAACTCTTTATAATATGATTGCTGCAAACTGTTCTTGTGGGAACATTCAGGGCCAGGTTTCTGTCATCTATACTTTATAACATCCATGGATTGAGAATTGTTTGTTATTCTCACTTTTATATATATTACAAGCAGCTACAGTGAGAGAAATATAAGCCTACTGCAATTTGGAGGAAGACCTTTAAAGAACTTTTTTTTTTGTTAATGGGAAGGCATTTCTGCCTTAGATACAGGATTAACAGTATAATTAGAGTAAATCAAAATGTTCTTGCATTGGTTTCATTTTTAGGAAATGTTAATTGCATGTTTCTTTATGCTGTGTCTGTATGATGGACTTCTTAATTAGATTATGAGTTTTGGTTTGAAGGTCCAACTTCAGGGTAATTAAAACACTGGGTAATTAACCATATTTCCTAAAACATACACTCTGAAAATATTTCTGTAGCTATATCACTGTGTTTTACCTCTTTCAGTATACATGTAAGTTTTATTTGTTTTCTTTCTAATGAAAGAACAGTATGGAAGATTGTCATTGATGGGCTGCTAATATAGTAAGACACGGACTTGACTTTGGATGATCATAGTCCTGGTATATTGGCAGAGCTGCATCCATCAGAGAGAGAGGCTGACGATGGTCACTCAATAATCCTGCCTCTGTCTGCCAGATTGAGCTTGGGCAACAGGAGCCCCTACTTGTGCCAAAAAATAAAGTGTCACTTAATTGTTGGCATATTTCTAGTACATTCCTGAGAACATATAGATGTTACAGAGTAATACCCTAGACTTTTGGATAAATATCAATTTTTGTAAACCTCAACAAAGGCTTCTTTGGAGAAAGACAGAGTGGGAGGGGAAAGGAGGATAAATCTGAAGTAAGTGACTATATAGTAAAAACAACAACAACAAAACAAAACAACAGAAAAACTTAGTTTCTAAGAAAAAACAACAAAGGAAGGGAGTAGGTACAATTACAGATTTTGAAATCAAATGAGGGGGGAAATTTTGGGCAATGCAGTCTATTAAAGAGCAGTTGATAGATGTGAGTTTTGTCTGGAAGGAAAAATGATTCATGAGGATGATCAGTGGATTACAGAGGATGGGGCTTTCTCATACATTATCAAAGCCTCGGAAGTGTTCTGTCCTCACACATTTGCCTTTCATTTTCCTGGGGCCCAGCAAAGACAGGGGCAGCCACACTCTACAAGCCCAAGCCTCCTGATACCCACAGAATGGCAAACATAGATATCTCTCCCCTCACCACCTAATAAAGCCTCCTTCTAGAGGAGATGATGGTGCGTTGGGGTATACCAGTCCCTACTTTGCAGCTTACTCTTATTGAGGGCAAGTTAGCTCACTTCACACAGTGAGGTGAATGGAGATAATAATAAATGATTTTAGTAGGCAGAATTGAGTAACTTAAGATAATATAAGTAAAGCCCTTTGACCATGCTAGAAGATCAATTTTTCTTCTTCCTCAGAACTTGTTTCTTCTTTTAAAAACAACACTTTCAAGGTGACATTGACATTCTCTACTTCTTCCAGGCATTAGTTTCTCACTGGCTTTATTTTGACTCTGCCATGGTAGTGATGGCAGATGTTCTTTCTAGAACATCAAACAGCCTTGGATCCTCCACACTTTTATTTTGCAAGGACCATAAAATACTTCAGGTACTTTTCCCCTTCATGACTTCCATGCTGCTGTCACTTGCTCTGTATATTTCAAAACTCCACATGACATTATTGTAGTTTTATATAGTTCATGTTTATTTAAATTTTGTACACACTTACCAGTTTCATGTTGTTTTCGATTCCTTTCTGTGACTACGACTTTCGAATTAGGATCATTTTCCTTTCTACCAGGAATATTGTCTTTAGCGGCAAGCTGTCTCAATTCTGTTTATCTGAAAATATTTTTATTTTGCCTTCATTTCCATTAACGGGTTTTTGCTCAATATGGATTACTGAATTTTCACAGTTTGAGAATATGAGCCCCTGTTGTTTCTACGGAGAAATTTGTTTTCACTTTAGGCAACATTTATATGTTATCTGTGTTCTGTCTCTGTTTTAAGATTTCCATGTATTTGATATACTACAGTTTCAGTAAAAAGTGGATTTCTTAGGTTGTTTGTGATTCTAGGATCTATGAGTTGATGTCTTTCAACAATTCTGGAATATTCTCAGCGTTCACTCCTTACATACTGCCTTTTCTTCCCTCTTTTCTCTTAAACTATAATTCTATCTTTTCCCCTTCATTCATTTGGTAATATTTATGAAAGGAGAATTTATATTCATTGGCTCCACTTCTTTACCAAATACCACTGTTTACTGCTCTAGATCTTAAATTTTCCTATCACTCCAAAACTGATTTCTTCAAATTTTTTGAAGAAAAATTTGTTTGTTCATGTTCACTAAATCTAAAAGCTTTTCTTTGCTTCTCATTATCCTCAGGTTCTCTGTAGAATTCAGCAGTATTTATCATCTTCTTTCCTTTTAAGGTTTCTCCTCTTCCTAACTTTAAGAGAAAATTCAGTTTCTTATCACATTTTTATCTTTTCCATTTCCCACTTTGTCTTCACTTGAAATCTGCAAGGTATAGATGGGTCCTAAGGTTTCTCCTCAAACTCCTTCTTTTCTCTCGCTAATCTCTCTCCCAGAGACTCCAGTGCATGCCTCCCCCTCCACATGGTCAAATAGCCGGCTGGTGGGCAAAGGCTTGACAGTACCTTGTGCTTATGTCCCCACACATTCCAGCTTGTTGGAACTGTGCTCCACTGGTTGTCAGATACTTTGAATATTACCATTATTGTCGGTGTTGTTATCATCTTGTTTCTTCTTCTAAATGCAACACCGTCAAGTTTGCAATGACACTTTCTACTTATTATCTCCAATTTCCACCTCTCTAGCAAATTCTGATACTATATTTCCCATTAGCTCGGGGACATTTTCATTTGATTTATTTCAAACACCTTAAACTCAACATTCTCTATAACTAAAATCATTACCCACCCCCAAACACACACGGAGGCTTTCTCCCCAAATTTTTGAACGGATGTTCTTATATCTCTTAATAAAACAATTAACTCTTCTGTCTCTCAAGCATGAAATATCAGAAACACTTCACATTTTACCCTTTAGTTTATCCTAAATTATATTGTCAACTTCTAATTTTTTCTTCTTTGTATATTTCTCTGATTCCTTTCCCCCTTCTTCCTGATACCATTGACATAACTGAATCCAAGTGCAATCACATTACTCGGACTTACTTGTCCTCACTCTCATCTGTCTGATGTGGCAGAGCCTCATTAATGTAAACACATCACTTTCTTTCTTTCTTTTTTTTAAATTTAAATCCATTAACATAATAATGGTTTCAGGAGCAGAATTTAGTGATTCATCACTTACATATAACACCCAGTGCTCATCCCAAGTGTCCTCCTAATGCCCATTGCCCATTTAGCCATCCCCCCCACCCCCGCTCCAGCAACCCACTGTTTGTTCTCTGTATTTAAAAGTCTATTGTTTGTCTCCCTGTCTGTGAAAGCACTGCTTTCAAAATGTTATTTCATATTCACAAAAGATACTATGGCTCAGAACAATACTTGTGTCAAAGGCCAGTAATTTCCAATTGGCAAGAAAAAATGACTTTGTAAATTACAATAAAACGAGTTATACAACAATAAAGAAAAGTAAAAAGTACAGCACCACTTTTTAAGCTGTATGTTTTACCAGATATAAAATAACCCCATTAAATTGGTATACAGTTTTTACACTCCCACTCGCAGTTGCTCATCACAGATGGTAACAGTTCTAAGACTAGCACCGTCAGCCAACAGCACATTGAGTGGACACCTCTTCAGTACCCATGTCACTAACCTCTGCTGTGCCTATAGAGCAGAATCAATAGGCGAGTTCTAAAATATGCAGATGTCCATGCCCCTGAGAACTAATGAATAGAATCTCTGGGAGAGTTGCCAGGGCATAGGCATTTCAAAAAAGCTTGATTCTGATACGCAGCCAGGGCTGAGAACTATTGGCTTATGGAGAAAAGTGCACGCTTTCAATTCTCTGTAAGCTGGCTCCAATCTATCTTTTAAATCTTATCAAAATCACTTCTTTCTTATGTCTCGTATTTCAGTCAGTCAGGACCTGTGGCTTTCCCAGTGATCTCCTCTTTCCCACATCTGCTGTCACATCCCCGTCTGGGATGTTCTGCCCCAGCCTTCCACTACCAACATCCAATCCATCCTTCAAATGGCCATGTACTGAAAAATACCCCTCGTTTATGAAACTATTGCAGTTAATTACAGAAATTAATTTTGCCCTCATCTAAATGTCTCTACTCCTTTGGTATTTGTATTTATCATAGTTTATTTGGATTCTAGGTGGAGGCATTATAGTGTGGAGAGAGAAAAAAAGAATTTATAGTTAGTAGGACCACTTCTGAGTCTTTACCTCTTCCTAACTGTGTGACCTGAGGTAGGCTCAATAATCTCTCCAAATATGCATATTGAAAATAAAATTTGTATCACAAATAAAATTTCGTGACAAGATAAGTGTTATAAGTGAACAAGATAATGTATGTCAAAGCAATTTCAGTACAAGGGGTTATTGCATACTCTACTACATTATAAGCATGTTTGTGATAAGAGTAAGTAACATAAATCTTTATATTTCTGCACCCCCAGTAGGATATTTGACACAGCAAGAATTCAGTACATATTTTCAACTAAATGAATAAATGCATAAGCAGATTCCTTACATTGTAAAATTTCTAGTGTGAGTCCCAATAGGCCATCTTGCCCAAAACTATTTCCAGTAGCTTATTTGATACTGATGCCTAAAATTCCAGCATTAGGATTTTTTCTTTTGGATTAGTACTGACTATGCTAACAAAGATAATTTAAGTCATTCTTATGTATGCCTTCATATACATTTAATCTCTTTATCACAGTTTTTTCTCCTCTGACAAAAGGTGTTTAGAGTCTCATGAAAACCCAGAGAAGTTACTGAAAAGATGGGAAAGGGATTTTGAAAATACCAAAAATTAATCTAATCCACTTCACTCTTTTTATATGGAAGAAACCTGAGTGCACTAAATAATGATAGATAATCTCGATTGATATCTTACCATGTTATGGACCAAAATGCTTATCACTTTACATGAATTATCTTTCGTCTTTACTATTTAGTGATATTAAGTCTATTTAATCTCATTTTACTTTTGAGAAAATGCAAACACAGAGTGTTGGCTAAGGTTAAATAGCATAACCATTCAGTTATTCAACTAGTAAGTAATAGAGGAATGATTTGAGCCCAGATTTCACATTAGAACCCAAGCTCTTGGTCATTAAATTCAACTGCATTTTAGAACAGACTTCCAGTGAAACCCAAAGAATAGTTACTACACTGCAGTTATTACCCAGTAACTATTTGGGGCTAAGGATAGGTGTAAAAGTGTACAAAACCCATAGGCCCTGACTTTAAAGATTTGACATTCCTGTGGAAGAAAAGTCAAATAAAAATTACTGTAGGAAATCATACAGTCTGATGATAACATGCAGGGAGACCTGACTATGAAACCCAGCTGGGAAAGATGAATGAAGGTATGTTTCCTGAAAGATGCCACATAAAAAAACACCAAAGAGTCTCTTCAGCATGAGCGGAAGATGGGCAGAAAAAAATGAAGTAACATTGAGAAAGGTGAACTATTCCAGAGAGTGATTTCTGCAAGCACTTGGAAGTAAAGGACATTATCAGCCCTTTAGGGAAACCTATTTAGGGATTATACCTGGAGGATATGGTTAGAGAGAGTGCAAGACAAAACAGGAGACACAAGCAGGGACCAAGGAATGTTTAAAACCAAAAGTTATTGTATGGATTATTCATCTTGTGATTTAGGGGAAAAAAGAAGAAAAGTACTGGTATTATTTGATTGTAAATTAGTATTTCTGGACAAAGACAGTATATAGTTTGCATTTGAAAGATAGTGTGATCCAGAACTTAACTCATTCTTCTGTATGCCTTAATTTCTGCAGTAGCTTCAACAAGATCCATCTAGTAAGACACATGCTAGCACTCACCAACAATAAATACTAGAAGCAAGAAAAATTCCATGATTTGGCTTCCTGACATAACCATGAAACTTGCTCTATGGGTCTAATTTCTAGACCAAAGTTATTGCACTGAATATTAAAATCAAGAGGATTCTATGAATATGCTTAAATGCATTCTGATTATAATTATTTCCTAACACCAACCAACTGATTGAAAACCTCTTCTGGGCCCAGCACCTGTGCATTCTGCAGGTATGCAGGGTTTGGCATATTCTGAAAATCAAATCTAGGAGAAACTATAGATGCATAGAGGAAAAAAAAATCTCAGGAACAAAAAGAGAGAAGGGAAGGAAAGAGGGAGGGAGGAAGGAAGGGAAAGAAGAAAGGAGGGAGGGAATAAAGAAATTATGGGATGCCCTGGAAGACTGAAGGCAATCTCAAGTTGATGTGGGTTGGCAAAGTGGGCTTTAGAATAGTGGGATGGAAGATGGCTGGAAGTTTCAGCAGGAGACCAGAAGAATGGGTTGTAAAAGAAAAACTTCCTTTTATCTTCTCATATAGGGGCAGAAGTTAGCAATAGCCCAGATTCTTAAATATGTATCCTCAAATTCTGTCAAGGTAGATCAGAAGTTCTCCTGGGGTGGAGAAGTTTTTTAAAAACTTATAGACTTTAGGGTGTCCTTGAGACATTCATTCTTCTCCCCTGCTGCTTACTGCCCTCAGGCCTGGCAGACTAGATTTCTGGAGACTACCCTCTCCTGGTGGAGCTTCTCTCAAGGTTTAAAGCATAAACCCGATTGAAGGACTGTCTGGTAAAAAGTCACTGGTGTTAGTGATTCGGTGTTAGCTGGGCTTTCTAATCTCACTCGCATTTAACACTAGCACAGAATATGGCCTGGCCTTAGTTTTCCACACACTGCATGCACTTACAAACACAAAAGAAATACAAAGAAATAGACACCATACAGTCTGCAAAGGAGAATTATTAGAGCAGGTAAACCAATATTTTTAAAAATGATAATAGAGTTAAGCAGTAAACTATTAACAATATGGAAAAAGAACAATAAACCATTAAATAAAATATAGGGGAAATATTAGGAAAGAATATAACAGTCGATATAAAGAACACATTACATGGGATTGATGAGTATAGCAGGATAAATGATGAGTGTAGCAGGAAAGCAAACAAGTGAGCTTAAAGATCATATTAGAAACTCTCTGAAGGAAAACAAGAGGTAAGAATAAAAAGAACATAAAAGCTAAAAGATATAGGGAATAAGTGAAATTTGGAATGAGTTCCAAAAGGAGAGAAAAATGAAAAGAAGAAAACATGTGAAGAATTAATGGATATTTTTCAAAATTAAAGAACGTGAAAAGACTTTACATTGATAGAGCTGACAAGGAGTCAAATGGAGAATAAGAAAAAAGTCACACCTAGATATTGTAATGAGAATGAAGAACTCAAAAACAGAGAAGAATGGAGCATGGAGCATATGACTCTTGATCTCAGGATTGTGAGTTCAAGCCCCACGTTGGGCATAGAGAAATTACTTAAAAAAATCAAATCTTAAAAAAAAAAGACTATCTGCAAAGACACAAAAATCAGATCACAATAGACTTCTTAGTAGCAAACTGAAAATAATAAGACTATATAATATTATTTTTGAAGTATTCAAGATCAAGAACCATGAACCTAAAACATCATAACTAGAGAGGTTGACCTGTAAAGATTAGGGTTTAAAAAATATTTTCATGCATAAATGTCCTCAGAACTTTTACCATAAAATGGCCCTCATTTAAAATAACTTTTGAAGAACAAAACTATGAGATGCTAAAAAGAGAAATAAAAGGTAAGTATGAACAAATCTTGGTTAAGCTTATTCTTATGTTAAGAGGAAGGATTGGTAAAAAAGGAAAAGTACATTGACAACAATCTAAAACTAAAATTCTAGCTAATAATAACAGAAGATGGAGAGGCAAGATAAAAATAACAGAAATCATCTAGTTTTTATTGTGCTAGGAGGAAAATATCAATATTCACAAATTTAGGAAATCAAAAAAGAGTATGAGTCTTAAGGTAAAGACCACAATGAAAATAATAAAAATAGAACATGTAATAAACCAAAAGGAGAAAATTTTATTGGGTTGAAAGGAGGAATGAATGATAGGAGGAAGGTATAAAAAGAAAAGAATGAATGAAAAATAAGATGGCAGAAAGAAGTCTTAACAGTAATTACAATTTACACTTAAAGTGAAAATGTGGATTAAGATAGCAGAAATAAGATCTAATTTCATAATAACTATACCCATTAAAACACAGAGTGAACTTACTAATTGAAAGACCAAGACTCTATAATTGGGTGAAGAATTATGTTGTATGGAAAAGACAAACAAAACAAAAATACTCAGACTGAAAAAGGAAGGATGGGAAATAAACACCAGGCAAATATGAATCAAAGAGAGCTTGGCATTTTCTTAGCTCACACGGTGCTGACAGACACAAGTCAACACTGCAATGCAACTAGATCAAGAGTCAGCCACTGTAGAGACAAGGAGGAATTTAGCAACAACCAGTGGAGGCACAATGAGTCCAGATAAGGACCCAGGAGCATCAGCAGGGGCTGGACTGCACTTGATGCCAGAGCCACTGGCCTGGAGAAGAACCAGGTGGATTTGACGCAGCAGTTCTGAGAAGTGAACACTGAGAGCCATTTGTGGAGTAACTGTCATAAAGAATATGGAGGCTCTGAGCTGATTTGCTACAGAATATCTAATACCTACTATAACTGGGGAGTAAGAAGTTAAAAATATCTAACTATTGGGGGCACCTGGATGGCTCAGTCGGTTAAGCGTCCAACTTTGGCAAAGGTCATGATCTCGCGGTCCGTGAGTTTGAGCCCCATGTCAGGCTCTCTGCTGACAGCTCAGAGCTTGAAGCCTGCTTCAGATTCTGTCTCCCTCTCTCTCTGCCCCTCCCCTACTCATGTTCAGTCTCTCTCTGTCTCTCAAAAATGAAATGTTAAAAAAAAATTTTTAAACATGTGACTATTGACCCTTGAACGACATTGGTTTGAACTACAGGTCCATTTATATGTGGATTTTCCCCCCATAAATACAGTATGGTACTGTAAATGTGTTTTCCTTATAGTTTCTTAACATTTCTCTTCGTTATTTTACTGTATAAGCTTTGTAAGAATACACAGAACATACAAAGTACATGTTAATCGACTTTATTGGTAAGGCTTCCAGTCAATAGCAGGTTGTTAGTAGTTAAGTTTTTGGAGAGTCACAAGTTATGTGCAGATTTTTGACTGCGTGAAAGTGGAGGTGGGTGGGGGTCAGCACCTCTAACCCCTGTGTTGTTCTGGGATAGCTATAGTTCTAAACAAAAAAGAAGGAAAAAGAAAGGTGAATATGAAATAATATAGAGTAGCAAGTAAGCAAAAGAAGAAAGGGAGAGAGGGAAGAAGGAAGGAGGGAGAAAGGAAATAAAGAAAAGATAGGTTACAATCAAAAATAAAATGGCAAGAATAAAAGGCAAAAACTCAGTTTTTTTTTAAAACTGATAGAATTGTGTGCTTTGCTTTGCCTATAAAAAAGCATTATGTCTGCTTTGGATGAAAACAGATTGTCTTGCCTATAGTCCTAAATATTTGAATGTTTACATTTTTATTACTTTGTTTGTAAGTATATCTGAGATTATGAGAATATTATAAGTAAGACAAAACAAAAACAAAACATTGTTTTTATTAGATAAACAAAGCTGCCAGCATTTGGCTTCCTTCCTTGGGGTCAGCCATGGGACAGAAATGCAGACTTTTACTTCACATAATCTTTCTCCTACGTGTTCTGAAAGGTCCAAAGTAGCTGTTTTGTCTGGCTGGACATTGCTCTCACGAGAAATGATACTGGCCTCATTTTGCAATGGCATCTATAACTGACAGCCCAAAGGAGAGAAAATTCATAAAATTTTTATTTTCTGGGATAGGACAGAGGAAAACAGATGTAAAGATTGACTCTACCAGTTTCCTTCCAAGAAGTGGATTTAGTGGGCATGGATTATCCTTCCTCATTATAAGAAATTTCCACTGAATCTTGAAAGGTTAATAAAGAACATCTACACACATAGTGATAGAGATATTATTCCTTATCATTTTTGTTATTACTTTAATTTTTAATACACCTTTCATTTGGTGTGTGGAGAAGATGCAAATATCTATGCCATGTTGTCTTTTTGCATCCAAAATCAAGGTAGAAATAAAAGACCCTACCTTGATCTGCCTGTTTTTCATCATTTCCTCTGTTAATTGAATATTTCTCTTTTAAAAGTCCATGGATGTTTTCAAGGTAGGAACTTTGGAGTCATTATTTTTATGACTGAGAATTATTAATACTTATTTTTCTATTTAATATTGCATAAGAGAATTCTGTTGCTCTTTCAAAGTAAAAACCTGAAAGTAAATTTAATTTCTAATGGTTTTAATTTTTTCACAGAAAGATGCTTCAGAAGGCTATCTCATGCATGGAGGTAGATATTGAATGTGATGTTTAATAAAGACAAACGGGCACAGGAAAGTAAGTTTGTCAGTAATGCTTTGTTGGGCTCTGCCCTTTTTAAAATGAGTTAATGACTTTTGCTTCATGACCCATTTCTAATGGTAGCTTGGTCTTTTCTAAGAGGACGCCACTGTCATAGTTCAGAGGTATTAGGCAGCCATGCCATTGTGGCAAATTAAAACCAAGTGGGTGAGACTTAAATGTTACACACCTCTAGAATAAAAGGCCACCAACTAGTTTAATAAAGAAAGTATTTGCAGACAGTGATTTGTAAAGCTATGCTTGGTAAGAAAATGTCTTGATCATCAAATTCTGTTTTAAAACATATTTATAATAACTAGACTAAGTGTTTTGAAGTGCACAGCTTTTCTAATTTAATACTCTTATTGTATATTAAATGTTAATGCCAACAGTATTTTATTTTGTATAAAAGCAGTACTTGGTCACTCTTCACTCTGAAAGCAACCATTTTGCTTTATCTCATTTTACTTCATTTGAGTTTTGGTTAAAAGACTCAGGGAGGCTGTATGATGATTTCTTCATTTATGATTATGTGATCTAGGCTGAAAGTCAAGTTAATAAAATCATTTATTTCATTCTAGAGTTACTTTTTGGATCTGGCAGAAAAAGCACAGATGTAAGAATCAAATCCTGTTATCTATTCCCATCGCTGAAATGGACTGGAGTTATTTAATATTTAATCAAGGACTTTTTAGAAAAAAAATTAATTCCATATCAATTACAAGATAACCAATTCAATTAAGGATATTCATTTACTCTTTTCTTTAATCTGCTGCTACATTGTGGTTGTAATGGAGAAGTACAGAATTTTGAGTAGGTGAAACAGACAAGCTCATCACATGTAAACAAGCCATGGTCATAACTGAGCAAACACAACTGTTCCTCATAGAGCATCTATAGCAAGAGAATGTTTTGCATATGTGCATGTTAGTCATGTATGACTATGCAGGAAGTGTTTTTGGGTGCTAGAAAATATTATTTACTTCTCATGTCTTCTGTTCTTTCTTAGTGGCTGTTCATTTGTAGTACTCCAAGGTTGTGTTGAGTTCCTAAAAAACTATTTCAGATATAGTTCCATCCACAGAGATCCAAGTGACATACATGCCAACTATATCTGAAACATAGCCTGGACACAGGGACTGTATCCATTATGTCTTAGTCATTTCCTGTGAATAGTTCTAATCTGTCATTTAGTATGTCATCTTAGTATGTGCCTCTTTTTTTTTTTTAACGTTTTATTTATTTTTAGGAGAGAGAGAGAGAGAGACAGCACGAGCAGGGGAGGGTCAGAGAGAGAGGGAGTCAAAGACTGAAACAGGCTCCAGGCTCTGAGCTGGCAGTCAGCACAGAGCCCGACCCGGGGCTCGAACCCACAAACCGTGAGATCACGACCTAAGCGAAAGTCGGACGCTTAACAGACTAAGCCACCCAGGCGCCCCAGTATTTGCCTCATTTAAGTGGACCTACTCTTTCTTTTCCTGGCTATCCACTAGGTCTCTAAGATATCTAGTTCTATATCAAGACAGGGGTGAGTTAAATCCTGACCCCATTACTTATTTTCTATGTTTAGGCTTGTATTTACATAGTTTATTTTGGAGGCAACATAAAGAAGACAATAGCAGAAGGAAAGAACTGGAGATAGAGAATTCTGAGATCATTACAAAACCCTAGGTGAGAAATTAAGTGTACTTGAATTACAACATTAGGAGGAAAGAGGAGATGAACCCAATATGCATTTATGGAAAAGACTCCCCCGTTTTGGGGAACAACTAGATGTGAAGGGGCAGTATTTGTTTATCCACAACTGTAGTTGCTCCATCATGGGTGTGGGGGCTCTGTAGTCATTAAGATCCTCAACTCTTCCTGTTTGAGACATGCAGCATCCACACTATAGTATAAATGAGCTGCTCCATCTCTCCCATTGTGTGTGTATTCCTGCCAGCAGGAAAGAAGGAGACTGCCGCATTTTTAGAATAGAGATTCTGAAAGTTGTAGACATGACTGCTATTGGAATTCAAGGGGAAAGAAACAAATACACTCTTTATTGTGAGTAGACACATGTCCATCTGAAATTTGGAGTTTTATAAATGAAGAAGTAGAGAACAGATACTGAAAACAACTCCCAGTTATAAAAACTCCCAGACTGGATTCTCTCTACCCCCAGCCACCCAGAAGTAGAAAAATGAAATGAAACTTGGATGTTTCCTTGGTTTTTCAGCCCAATAGATAGCAGGTAATTTGATGTAAGTATGGATACGGATATGGACGCATATACACACACATTTGCACATATACACAGGCATGTGCATGTAGAGGTGTGTGTGTTTGGGGCAGCAGTGTCTAGGCAAACAACCTTACAGCCTACCCCCACGGTGACTGAAATCACACTTGGATAGGAAGCCAAAAAGGGAACAAAACACTTCGGCTGAGTTATAAGTATTCCACGAGAAAGATAAATTCTCAAACCAAATAATGTTTAAATTCTCTTTAATATTTCACATTATTTTTAAGTTAGAGTAGAAATGGAGGGATTTGGGAGAGAGAGCAGAGCTGTGGATCATACTATACACATGTAATTAGAAGTAATATTATCCCAGTCATAAATTATTACTGAAGATATTATGCTTCCTGATATATCTTAAAAGTTGTTTACTGTATGGCTTTTTATCATTTCATAGTTTCCATACTGTTCTATCATGTGAAAATGCAGTGATTTAGTTTTCAGATCCATAATTAGTATACCAAACACTCCCCAAATAAAATAATATTCTCATAATTTTCTCTTTGCAAAAATCAATTCCCTGTGTATCAAAACACTGGACCTCTTCTCTCTTGGTGTCCCCTGTTATATATCCTGCTGTTATGGTTTTAGAATTTTATGGCTTAGTTTTTTGGGGTTTGGCTTGGTTTTGTTTCCAAACAGTTATTGCTTTGGGCTATTTCTTATATAAAGAATCATAAAGTGTGAAAAATAAAACAGATAGAATGGATCTCTAACATGAGAACACAGCACGTTTGGAGAAGTGGCTAAGGCACATAAGCCTTAGATATTTCAAGGTAGATGTGTTTGGGGAAAATAGGCAACTTTGAAATCTTAGGTGGCAGAGACAATAACCAGACAGATCTCTTACAACAGTTTTTCCCAGAGAGATAAGAATGTTAATGAGGTCACAGAGCAGCTCAGTTATGGCACAATAAGTCATGCACATACTGCCCTGAAGAAAAGATGAAAAGAAGTTTAAGGAAGGAAATAAGAGTTTAACCTTTGGGATTGAAAGGCCTCCACCAGCACTCACATTTGGGTTACTTGTTTTAGACTAAATAGAAGGACAGGGAGCATTTGATTCTATAGCTTATATTCCATCAGTACTGATGTTAAATTATTGCGTTTCAAACCTCAGATATTGCATATAAATATATGCTCTGGCTCACTTTGGTACAAAAGGTCTCAAGAAAGTTCTGACACGTTTTTGGGAGAAAGGGAGAAGACATGTTTGAGGTCAGAGCATCCAGGTTCTAACAGCTCTTGGGCAGAACCACTTTGTCTGCACATATTCTTCATTGCCATCAAAAACCGTCTTAGGTTTTGACATCTGTTGTTTTTAACCATTATCAGAACAGCAAGTCACAGTATTTTGAATTCACTAAGTAGTCAGTGAGACTATGCCAGCATTTTACATTTGTCATTTCCAAAGCCTGTTTGGGGAGTCCTTTCAGGATATGCCCAGTTTTTATCTGATAATTTTGATCAGTAGTAATGTATGCTTCAAGTATTTAGCTCTCTTACCTATTTGCCAGAACAAGTTTTGTATTCAGGCTCTGAGTTCATGTATATGAAAGAATTTTATGAACTAGATGCTATCTGAAAATGAGTTACTGTGATTTTATTTTATTTTTTTTTAATAGGTAAAAATAGTGGTCTCATCTTTCATATTTTTTTTATATAAAGTTCATTTATTTTTGAGACAGAGAGAGACAGAACATGAGCAGGGGAGGAGCAGAGAGAAAGGGAGACACAGAATCTGAAACAGGCTCCAGGCTTTGAGCTGCCAGCGCAGAACCCGATGTGGGGCTCTAACCCATGAACCGCGAGATCATGACCTGAGCTGAAGTCGGACGCTTAACTGACTGAGCCACCCAGGCACCCCCAAGTTACTGTGATTTTAGAGTAGAAACTATACTATATAGAAACTACTATAGTAGAAAATTATAGAGTAGAAACTTTTAATTCTTCAGAATTAAAAGCTGGTTTGACTAGTGATTTTTAAGATTCTTTTCACCTTAAATATTCAGATGTTAGAATAGGTAAATCTAATGGAAGTTCAAATAGTACTGAAGTGGAATGCTTAAAAAATATATAGCCGATTCACCCATAAAAGGAAATTAAGTACTAACACATGCGACACCATGGGGCACCTCAATTACTTTATGCTAAGTGAAAGACGGCAGAGACAAAACACTACAAAGCTGTGCAATTCCACTTATGTGAAATGTTCAGAATAGACAAATCCATAGAGACAGAAAGTGGATGAGGGGTTGCCCAGGACTGGGGGCACTAGGGAGTCGTGGCTAAAGGATGTAGTGTTTCTTTTTGGGGTAATGAAAGTAGTCTAAAATTGATTGTGGTGATAGATGAAACACTGTGTGTATCCACTTAAAGCCAGCCATGGAATTGTGCAGCATGTTAATTATATCTCAATAAAACTTTTAAAAAGCCAGATAGCTTTTGTGGTGCCAAGGATACACATTGGAAGTATCTCAGTGGTTCTCTTTTACTGTGATGCCAGTCTCTCGTTAAAAATTACTTGAATGTCCTCACCAATGAAAATGATCATTAGTGTGGGAAATATAGGTGAGGGATAAATTTATCTCAGGGTTGTTTTTTTTTTTTACTGACTCTTATCAACTTTTGCAGTGTCTTTACATGCTATTAGCATTATTGTTTTCACTCTCTCTCATTTGACAGTGGAGTCTATTGCCAGGGCCTCTTACTTTTCAACCCATACTTCTGTCTGTAGCCACTGTCTCCTATCACAACCATGGGACTGGATTTTTATCTGAGCAATAAACGCTGATCTGCAGAAAGGTTGATTCACAGCTAAGTAATAGTAACACGTATATTGACACAGCATATGCACTGCTGAATTTTGCTCTTACAGTTCTGTGATTAGAGAAGATATTCTTGTCCCTAATTTACAGAAAGAACCAAGGACCAGAGAAGTTAAATGTTTTGTGTAAAGTCAAACAGCTATTAAGTTGCAAATCCTGGATCAGAATTTAATCCTACCCGATATCAAAATCCAAGCTCTTTCTTTCACATTGTGCTGACTCTTTTATCAAAATGAAAAACAGCTACCCTTTTGGAATGCTCTGTACTTTTAAAATAGAGTTGTTATGGGGCGCCTGGGTGGCTTAGTCGGTTAAGCGTCCGACTTTCGCTTAGGTCATGATCTCGCGGTTCGTGGGTTCGAGCCCCGCGTCAGGCTCTGTGCTGACTGCCAGCTCGGAGCCTGGAGCCTGTTTCAGTCTGTGACTCCCTCTCTCTCTCTGACCCTCCCCTGCTCACACTGTCTCTCTCTCTCTCTCCTAGAAATAAATAAAACATTAAAAAAATAAAGTAACTCTTGAATGAAAAATAAAATAAAATAAAATAGAGTTGTTATATAAAACCTCCTAGCAATAGAAATAATCCAGAAAACTTGGAGAGAAACTGAAACTTGAAAAATCTACCTAACAAAGATCTAGGGAAAATCTACCTAAGTGAAGGACTTTTAGTTTTACAAAAAGATTCAATACAATATCGTTACAAAAAGAGTTCTTATATGCATTTACAATACAATCAATTTACTGAAATCAGAGCCAGTTGTTATGTTGAAATATTAATTAGAGAACCTAAATTTAATTGCTAGTTCTTCCACTAACTTCTTGAGTATCTTGTGAAGCCTAAGAGCTTCACTTCCCTCAATGATAAAACATGTTGTCTTTTATTCATTCATTCATCCACTCAATCAGTCTTTCATTCATTCATCAAATACATGCCCAAGTTTTCTTCTAGGTGGTATGAATTTCATAATGAGGAAGACAGAAGAAAACGCTTCTCTGAGGGTCAACTGCTCATTTGCTATCAGCTCTGTTTGCAACTTTCTCATCGTCTGCTTTTTGTGGTAGGGCTCAGGGTTTCTTTAGGCTCTCATGCTCTCTGACTTCTGGTAAGTTCAACATATACGAAGAGTCCATACTTCGTGTGGAAAAAACGAAGTATTTCTCTCACAGTTACCCTTTTTCTCTCTTCTTTTTGTCTTCTTCCTCCTCTCCTCCTCCTGTTTGTTTGTTTGTTTGTTTGTTTAAGAGAGAGAGAGAAAGAAAGCATAAGCAGAGGAGGGGCAGAGAGAGAGAGAGAGAGAGAGAGAGAGAGAGAATTCCAAGCAGGCTCCATGCTGCTAGTGCAGAGCCCCACGTGGGGCTCCATCTCATGACTATGAGATTATGACCTGAGCCAAAATCAAAAGTTGGATGCTCAACCGACTGAGCCACCCAGGCATCCCAACAATTACCCTTCTTTAATGAGCCATGCTCCTGCCAGAAAGCATCACCACGATTACGCTTCTAGATATACTGTTTCCTTCCATTATCTCCACAGCAGTAGGAATGAGAACAGCTTCCCATCATTGCGAATATCTCATTGCCTCAGGATCCCATGTTTTGAAGAAAACCTATAGCCTATAGTTCCAAGGAACTCTACAAACACCAAGCAAGATACACACTAAGGAAAACACATCATCATGTGCCATATATAACCAAACCACTGAAAGCCAGTTATAAGGAGAAATTCTTGAAACAGTGAGAGATCAAAGAAGAACAAAGAGGAGCAGTCTTGCTGACTTTTAATCAGAAACAATGAGAATAAGACAACAAGACATCTTTAAAGTCTTTAAAGTCTTTAAACAGCAGGAGCAAGTCCCTCTCAACCTAGAATTCTATATCTAGCAAAAATATTCTTCAAAATTAAAAGTGAAATAAAGACATTTTCAAGAAAGAACTGAGAGAATCATCCAGGAGCTGACCAGCTATGTAAGAAATGTTAAAGTAAGTTCTTCAGGCTAAAGGAAAATTATACTTCACGAAAAATTAAATCTACACAAATGAATGAAGAATGACAGAAATGGAATATGTGTAGGCAAATATAAAATACTCTTTTGTTTGTAAAATGTGTTTATAAAATGAATTTTAAAATAATAATAATAACATATTTTGGGCTTTCTAAAACACATAGAAACTAAAGTAAAAGGCATGAAAACATAGCCCAAGTGATGAGGTCAGGGAGCAGGGATGGTTGGAAATGTAATTTTGTAAGATTCTTACGGTCTATGCAAAGTGCTGCAATATTATTTAAAGTTATACTGTGATGTTTATCAAAAATCTTACAGCAACCACTAAAAGAAAAAAAACAGGGTTATAGCTAACAAACAATAAAAATTTAAAAACCTTTATGATTTACAAGCATGATCTCAGCAACAAATCTATTCTGTTTCATTCAGTATTTGCTTAAGTCTTGATTCTTCCATACTCAAATGTAAAATTCTAAAGAGTTTACACGTTTCTAATTCCCTTTTGTGAAGAAAAACTGAAGGTAATACATAGGTAACAATTGGAGCAACTTCAGTCAGTAACCTTCAGGTAATTTACCACTTCCTCAAGAATGCTGGTCACTTGACCATTCCAATTCTATTCATGGAGGTACTTCTTTAATGACATTAGAACCTTGGAGTTCCCAGACATATTGTATAATACTATGCTGTCAACACTAGGTCTGTTAGCTTTTTGAAGGTCTTTGATGTTTCCATGACTGTATAGGTATAATATTTAGGTGTTCTTGGTTGGATGGATTTTATTTTATTCAAGTAGAGTTCTGATTAATTTCAGGTTTCAGTATTAAGCATATCATGTGCAGTATCATTTTTACTTCTTTCTGGCACATTGTCACAGGGTTGGAAAGCTTCTGTGTCTTTGAGAATTTAAGAACAGAAAAGTGAAATGGGTGTTCTCAAAGTCTTGCTGGAGAAACAAGTAAAAATAACAAAATTACAAGTTGTTAGGCTAATATTAAAAAAGGAAAACAGGAAGTATTGTAGAATTTCTATGTAATTCTTTTGTTGCTCTTATAAAGTTGAAGAAAGCATAGTTATACATTAAGATTCCTTTGTTAAATATCGTACTAATTCTATTAGTCTTAGTATGTATATATTAATTTTGAAATTTTGCTAAGACTTTAATAAATACAGAGTACAATTTCAGATGCAACATCTTTGTATTTGATGCCAGTCATCACTTTTTCAAGAAGTTTGTGAATAGGAAAGGATTAACCTTGGTAACACAAAGACTTTCAATATGAATTCTAGGCCAATTATACCAAGACAACGTTCATTCATAGTAGAACAAGCACTTATTAAAAATCTCATTTATGCTAAGTGCTGTAAGGGGCACCTTCATGCACTAAAGGCTCATATCTACATATATATATTAGAATATGTATGGAAGTATATTTGGGAAAGAATATTCAAGGTAAAAAAAAAAGATGGAATATGGTTGGGATGAGAAGAGAGAGAGAGAAATAGACTTGAGACAGAGTTGGAGAGAGAGAGATAAGAAGGGCAAAGTAATTACCAAAGTGACTAAAAAATACTCTTACTTTCTCTACACTTTGTGATTTAGGGTTTAGATAATTAAACCAAAGGAATATGGATCAAGTCATTGTAACAAATTTAGTATACCCTTTTGATATCTCCTTTGAGGGTTAAATGCACATTGACATCTTAACAATTGCTGAGTGTGCTTGCCAACTTTGGCTCACAAATTTGGTTAAAGAGAGACAGACAAGAATAAAGGAAAGGACATTGAAGGAGGCAGGGATAAAAGAGAGAAACATAATTTGTTCTTCTTTTATCCCACCATCAAGTGAAGGACAAGTTTACATTAAGTTCTCTTAAGAGAAAAATTAATCACTGGATAGTCTTAAAGCTCTTCATAATAGTCAAATGGTTGTGGTTGATATTTTAAATATGAAAGAAAAATCATGCACTTATGTACACACATGGAATGTGATGAAAATATTGCATGGGGATATCCATTTGATTCCAAATACATTTTCTTAAAGAAGTTAATTCAGTAAGTGTAATAAATATAAATAAATATATCATTTGCAAAATCATAATGACAGAAATGATATTGTTTCAGAGAATATGGAAATTGGAGAGTTTCTTATATTTTTATTATTGTGAAACAGAATTTTTTTTCTATTCTGCATTTGATTGATCATTCAGTTACATTTGTACTCTATCTTAAGACTGAGCATGACTTATATACGTATGCTAAAGCATGATTTTTTCTAAAGAGGCCCTAGAAACAGGAAAGACCACTATTTTGAGATTAGCTACTTCATATTGGTTGCATGTTGTCACACACACATACACAAAAATGCTATGCAATAAGCACTCAGACTCAGTGATTTCAAACAATGATTTTCCCCCCTCACCTGTTTGCAGGATTAATGGGTGCAGATAAGACAGGAAGGGCAGTTCTAGTTCAGCTCACATATATGCAGCAGGTCCAAAGTTGACTAGCTTGGTTGGGTTGGAGTACCTGAGTGGGACTCTGTTCTGTGAGTCTTTTATCCTCCTCCTGGGGCCCATGGGCTGCCTGGCAGAAGCACAAAAGAGCAAGCAGAACTATGCAAGGCCTCTTGAAGCTCAGGCACAATGTGAGTTCCATTTCATTCTTGTGGCTAGAGCTGGTCACATTGCTGAACTGAGTCATCTGTTGTGTAAGGAATTGCAAAGTCACAGGGTAAGGAAGGTGGATACAGAGAAGGGTGAATAATTGAAGTCATTAATGAAATCTGTCTTGTCTACGCTACAGTTCGAAAGACCTGTAAGACACATTTGCGAATGTGTCAACCATGAACAGTCCATTGATATTCAGAGCGTCTCCTTCTCAAGCTTCTGTAACTAGATCCCAACATTCAAGGCCTTCAGTGGGTCTGTCTTTGCTTTATGTCTATTACTTTCACACTATCTTTGGAAATAGTGCTGTGCCCTATAAGTGAAATGATCACAAAATTGTATGGGATGGTAGTATATATGGTATTGGGGATGCTATTTGTACAATGCATTTTGCCACCATATAAAGATCCATGCATCGAACCACTGTTCTAGTGGTTATATTAGTCTCATTACTATCATATTTTATTAAGTGTTTCTTTCTACAACTTCTTTTGTAAATAGAAAGTATGAAAATGATTCCATCTAAAGAAAAGCTTATTTTTATGTTTATCCTAACCTTTCCCTTTAAATCTTCTAGGAAATAATATTTAGAAAAGAAATCAAGGTTTTGGGATTATAAGGCAACAAAGAAACGTTTTTTCTTTAATAGGTTGGTGGAATTCTAAGGACAAAGATTTGCAAAGGAAGGGAAGTTCCTAAAAGAATTACATCTTCATTTATATTTTATTTCCCTTTCCATATTTATCTTGTAATACATAAGGTTTAAAACTTTTTGTTTGGGGGCGCCTGGGTGGCTTAGTCGGTTAAGCGTCTGACTTTCGCTTAGGTCATGATCTCGCGGTTCGTGGGTTCGGGCCCCGCATCGGGCTCTGTGCTGACTGCCAGCTCAGAGCCTGGAGCCTGTTTCAGTCTGTGACTCCCTCTCTCTCTAACCCTCCCCTGCTCACGCTATCTCTCTCTCTCTCCTAGAAATAAATAAAACATTAAAAAAAAATTAAAAAATAAATAAATAAAAAAAAATAAAAAAATAAAATAAAACTTTTTGTTTGCCTTAGGCACCTGGGTGGCTCCATTGGTTAAGCATCTGACTCTTGATTTTGGTTCAGGTCATGATCTCACAGTTGCTCAATGTGGTTCAAGCCCCACATTGTGCTCTGTGCTGACTGTGCAGAACGTGCTTAAGATTCTCTTTCCCGTTCTCTGCCCCTCTCCCACTCAAGTTTTTCTCTCTCTTTCTCTCTCTTTCAAATAAATAAACTTAAAAAGAGTTGTTTGCCTATGTGATGTTCAGATCTGTTACTTTATATGTTCCCAGAATAACTAGCAGTTGATAAAAATAGTCTAACTGCAAAACCATCAATATATACTAATTCTGTTATTCACAAACTCTGTGCTTAATTGTGCCAATAAAATATTGCAAGATAAAGCATCTTATGAAATATATTCTCTTTCTTTACTCTATACTCTATTTTCTTCATTTTCTTTTTCAGCAAATGAAATCTAAAACTGCAGATATCAACAAATAAAATAACTTTTGGTGCTGACTACTGCTTTCTGTACTTTGAAATTAAAACTTCTTTACTATAATAGTTTTCAGTAGATTAAAATATTATCTTCCATAATAGCCAAACAGTTTATATTTAATTAGCTTTCAAACCCCATGGATGAGTGTTAAGGGTGTTTATCTTTTTTTCTTTTTTCAGTTATAAAAATGAGGCAGTAACAGTATCAATTCATTTAGCAACATTCTTTCAGTTAGATTTTTTCTTTCTTTTTCATCATACATCTTAAAATTACTGAGTAACACACAATAGTGAAACACAAATTAAAACGTTTCATAAAAATGTCAAGATGTTAGTATTAAAAGGTATAGTTATATATTTACAATTCACTCAAAAAGTATTCTTTTCTGCTTAAAGCTGCAGGGGGTAATCTCTAAATAATAACTAACATTTGAGCAATCTTTTACAGTTTGCAAAGTGCCTTTAGCTCTATTTAGCTAGGATTCAGAGAAAAGAATTGTTTAAAGTTGCCTAGCAAATAAGATGCAGAGCCCACAACCATATTTTCTCATTTTTTAAATTGTTATCTCTGAAAGCAGTCTGCAGTCTTCATAAGCTTACAAATCTCTCTACTCCGTATCCCTTTCTTCTCAAATTTTTATAAACTCACTTTATGCCACATACATTGGCAAGACTTTCCTCAGTCATTATTTGGATGATGCATTCAGTCTTCATAACTAAACTGGGAATGTTATTACAAGTAGAGATCTCTGGCCCAGTTTCTTTCATTTCTCTCTCCTGTACCCACAAGCCCTTAATCTCTACTGGCTTATTATATGCTCAATAACACTCGGTGACTGGATATAAAGAAATGTTTAGTCATTAGAGTAATTTATAGCATTTCATAGTTCAAACTAATGTGAAGTGTATTTGATTTAAGTACATGTGTGCATGCCCCTAACCCAAGGATTCTGTAGCAGTAAATGGCATTGAGTTTCTGGAATATATGGAAAGAATCTGATATAAGTAGGGTTTGCGGAATTTTGTTGATCCAAACTATCTTTTCTGAGACTTAGATTGATTAATTTTCTCACTTTCCACTCAATAAAGTTCCTAAATCTTTTTCTTAAAAAATAAATTTATGTTTTTCTGCTCTGAATTGCTGAAAGGCTTCCAACAGGTCCTGAAAGCACAGTGTTTCATCTCCTAGAGTTTCAATGAACTTTTTTTTTCCTTAATAGCTCAGTGAAACTGGAGAATAATTACTTTTTCAGCTAATGTTAAACTGATGGCATTTTTAAACAAAAAGCTGGCAGCAAATATTATGTCAAGTTATAGTGCACTGAAGAGTGGTTTGGCCACTTAGCAACTCACCTCAGAGACATCAGACTTCCTTTGTGGTGCCAAGTGAAACATTAAGAAATAACACAGTGGAGATGGAGGGGGAAGCTGGCTTTTTTTTTTTCTCTAGGTGTAGATTTGTGTATCTCCACACTCTGCTGTGAGAGACCAACTTTCCAGTTTTTTTTAAAACCAGCCAGTCCTTTTGCAAAGACCCCCAAAGATCCATTTTCTCACAACTAAAAAATAAGTATGTATAAAAAAGTTAACATTAATAAGCCACTATAATGCTTTAACTTTTCTCTGGTTTGTTCAAAACTTGGGACAAATTCACACCTTTTCAAATGCCTTGTTGTCACACCTTTTGAAATACCTTAAGGACATAGGATGGTAATATTTTCCAGCAGTAAACCCACCATTTGTGCATACTGTACTGATAACCTGGGATGAACTACTGCAGAGCCAACCCATTCACACGATTGTAACAGATATTTCAATCAAATAGTACTCATCCAAAAATATACTTTTTTTTTTTTTTTTAAATGAGCAAAGCTCTCTGTTGAATACTGTGAGGCACATCTAGTAAGGATGAAACGGTTGGAATTATGACACTACATAAATATATTTAATACATCATAGGAAGTGTTAAGTTTAATAGTAGGTGTGCAGATAAAATGCTTTGTGTATGGAAAACAAGAGGTGATCTCTTTGAAGGGGCTAAGAAGTAGTGAGAGAGGGATGGGGGCAGAAGCCAAAAGATCTGGGTCAGAATTGCATGTAAAATGACCTAAGCTGTGGTTTCCTACCAGAGACAGATATACAGGAGACAAGCAATTCAGAGTGAGAGAGATTAATTCTAAGCAATAAATGCAAGGTCAGGAATCAAGATCGGGGTTCCCATAGGTGGGGGTTCAGAATCTGGCATATCAGACTGAGAGCAAAGAAGATAAGAATGAGAACAATTTGGGAACAAGTAAGGGTGGATTCCAGAGAAAAAACCCTCTGACACTGAGGTTTGAGTTGCTTGGCTTGGGCTGGCTTTTTAATGGGGCAAGAGAATCCCATGGAGACAATGCTGTGTGAATAGGGAAAGGTTAGGCCTAGTTTTTTTCTGGCACTGATGGCTGTCTTATGTAGGTGCACGTATATGTGTTTGAAGAAGGACTGGATCCTTTGTGCTACAGGTTATGTGATTGCCATCATATTTATGCATGGAATACAGCTTTCTGTGATCTAGAAAATAGTTGACAAATGAGTATATCATTCAAAATCTAAAAATCACCCCAAACCTAAATTATCCATATTGGTTAGGTTAGGTAATCAACTGGATCATACAATTTTCAGTCCTAACTTCAACTGTGTAAATGCAATTGTAATGGACACAGCATATATAAAAGAGGCAATGAGGAAATTGGCGTATATTGGCCCTAGTTATTTTATCTTTTTATTAAAGAGCTTTATTGTGGTGTATTTTGTATATCCTAAACTTCATCCATCTCAGGTATACAATCTGATGATTTTTGGACACTTTGACAAGTGACATTAACATCACTCAAGTCAGTTTTAGGACATTTCCTTATCACAACTAGATCCCTCCTGTCTGTTTACAGTTGAACCTTCTTCCCACCCTCAGGCCCCACCCAGGCAATTGCTAATATACTATCTACCGTTATAAATTTGCCTTTTCTGGACATTTCATATAAATGGAATCATAAGTCTGTCATCCCTGTGTCTGGCTTCTTTCACACAACGTGATGATTTTGAGGTTCATATATGATGCAGCATGCATCCATAGGTCATTCTTTTTTTCACCCAGTAACATCCCATCATAGGGGTATACCACAGTTTGCATATCCATCCACCAACTGATGGATAGTTTGGTTGTTTTCAGGTTTTGGAAATTATGAATAATGCTGCTATGAGCATTTGTGTGCAAGTCTTTGTGTAGATATATGTTTCATTTCTCTTGGATAGATACCTAGGACTGGAAGTGCCATGTGACATGATAGTTTTATGTTTAAAATTTTGAAAAAAAAATGCCCAATTTTTTTAATGTTTGTTTATTTTTGAGAGAGAGAGCATGAGCAGGGGGAGGGGCAGAGAGAGAGGGAGACACAAAATCTGAAGCAGGCTCCAGGCTCTGAGCTGTCAGCACAGAGCCTAATGTGGGGTTCATATCCATGAACTGTGAGATTGTGACCTCAGCCAAAGTCAAACACTCGACCAAGCCGACCAAGCCACCCAAGCGCCCTCGAATTGTTTTTCAAATTGGCTGCAGGGGTCCTGTTATCTTGATGTTGATGATGAAGACCATATCTGCTGTTACTACTTCTTACATAGAATTTGTTTTATCTGTAAGCCAGGACTGTGTCAAATTACATAGATCTAGATACATAGATAACTTACAGATACATATTCATTCTTTCTTTTCAGCTCTCACAAAAATTCCATGTGGTAGGCACCAATATTATATTTTCACATATATTTTGAGTGCTTTCACTATGTTCATGTTTTCAATTGCTTCAATATTAGTAGCCCAGAATTTAACAAACAGACCTCATATGTCAAGGAAAAGGAGCTCATGTGGTCTAAGAGAGAACAAGGAAGTATCAATATTTGTTAATAGTAGGAGCCTGGATAATTTATGAAGAGTCTAACATCACGTATGGATGAATTGACTGAGATCCATTTACTTATCGGGTGGCCCATTTAGGCAAGAAATGTAGTATATTTTAGAAGATGGAGAATCAGACTGGTACCCAAGAAATATCCCATGACTGGGATTGTCCCAAACTTAGCCCATGCCAGCCGATAGGTAAGTGGATGAATTTTTCCAGGGCAGAGACTAGTTCTGTTTATTGTTTATCCCTGTTGACTACATCATAATAGAGACACAGTGCATACTTCCTTGATCAAATGTGTCAACAAATACACACTTTCCAAAAATATTCTCAGAGGTATTAGAATTATATTATGGTGAGTACATGACAAATAGAAGCAACAATGAGGGTATCCAGATGACAGGATTGATAGGTTATCATTCGTTAAACTAAAACCATTTCAGCAAGGTAGCCCCACCTATGTGCTCTAACTTTCCCAATGCAAATTTCCTTCCAAGGTCAAACTAAGTGTTTGAGGGTACTTTAATTGTGTATAGTCACATGTACTTGGTCTCATAGAAAAAAAGGTAGGTTAAAGATGGTCTAGTGATATGGAACTTAGGGTATGCCAAGCTTTTTTTGAGACGAGGGGGGAATAAGTGTACCCCCCCCACTTACATGTATTGTATTAACTGAAACAAAATGGTATCTAGATAAAGGTGTCAAGTCTCATGCCAGATAAGATTTAAGCTTAGATCCTAATAGCTTTTCCAATATTTATTTTTAAAATTAAGGAGCTTTAACTTAATAATTTTCTCTATTTCTTTCTCTAATTGACAAAAGCAGATAATTAAGGCAAAGATGCTGATTGATTAATGCCATTAACATTTTTTGACTAAAACTAGCATGAATCCAATGGTGGTAAGACAGTGCATGACTAATATTGTCATACACTGTCTCAGCACTCAGGAAACAGCTTGGTAGCGACCATCAAAAGCCATAAAAACGTTGTGCCTGTGACTAGGTAATTCCTCTTCTTGAAATTTGCCCTATGAATGTAAAGATAAATGTGGGAAATATGGAAATACATGGGAAAAGCTATCTGCAGAAAAATATTAGTCACAAACTCTGCTTTCTATTTTTTAGGCCCTGGAAACAACTTGTTTAGACAACAATAGTGAATGATTATATATCTATCAAATGACCCATTTAGTGGCATATAAGATAGCCATTAATAATGCTGGTGATTACAACTTTGTGGCCCCCAAGAAGATACTTATGATAAAGTTGTCCGTAAAACTGATATAAACTATCACATGCATTTTTGATAAATATCTAACTTTTAATAAAGGAAAATATTTTGTAAAAAATAATACCTGAATAGTAATAAAATCAGGCTCCTATGTTAAGCACATTTTCTCTTTTTTTTTTTTTTTTTGTATGTGGTTATCTAGGGTATCAAAAAATAACAGTGAAATTACTCTTTGCACTGTTAGTTAAAAATAAATCTTTAATTTTCTTTTTTTGTGTAGGTAAAGTCTATTGATTGTTAATCATGGGCTGTATAGGAGGCTTCTATAAATCATATTTTTTAATTCTATTACTATTTCATCCTACAGATATTTTTCTTAGCTTCCTTTCATTGAGTGGGAAATCATAGCTTATAGAATTAATCATGTTAAGTGACATAAAGCAAGGGGGTAAGTGCAACATTGAATTAAATCCTAATCCTGGCCATTTCCCTCTAGAGCATAACCTCTTAATCAATACATTGTCTGCCTCAAAACTGGGACTGGAGATTGGGTGATAAACTTGAGATCTTACAGACTGAACGTCTGAAAAGAAAGGAAAGGTATGCTCCTTCTAGATTTTGGTTTTGCATGAGCAGAATTTTCATGTCTGAATTTCTCACTTTTAGTTGGGATATTTGGTAGCAAGAACTCAGATGCATGGGACTGAAAGTCAGAACAAGAAAAAGGCTTTGGCACGTTTCTTCATGATGGGTTTTACTTTGCCACCTGACTCAATTCTAGACCACAGTCAGACTCCTACCCTCAGGGATCACTCAGTTAGGTTTCTTGGGAACAGGAGCAACTGCTGGCTGTATTTGGGATTCCTGGACAGCTTTGTCTTCTAAAAAGGAGAGTTTTGGGGAATGTACAGTCTGGACAGAAGGAAACAAAAGTAGTGTTTCCTGCCCAGTGCATTGTAAAGAGAAAGTGCTGCTGTGGCCACCTCCCTGATTCCAGGGCCAAGGAGAACAGTCTTACATATGAAACTTTCAAGGAGTGGGTGGGTGGTATTTCCCTTCTCTTTCCTTGAGATTATCTGACTCACCCTGTCTGATCAGCTGAGACAATCCTCTGAGAACAACTCTGAATGAGAATTACAGTAACAGCCTTTATCTGACAGCAAAGAGATTTCCCTGAGCCAATATGTTTGGCCTGGAGATGAGCCCAAAGCAGTTTTACACTAGACTAGTTGAATTTGTCTCGAAAAAAATATTTGTTTGCACTAACTGTTTGGAATTTGAATGGGGAGTGGGAAGATCCAGCTGGTGGCTGTGAAGTGTGACAGTGTTTATTGGAATGAGGTGGCTAAAAAGGGAGTATCTATTCAAGGGAAGAACCTCCTTTCCGTGTGAAATGTCCATGCATCCAGTCTCTGCATGACTCTCCCACTCTGCCCCCCACCCACCGCCTCTAGAATAGATTTGACACTCTTGTTTTGGCTGAAAGAAAAACAAAAACAAACGACAAGAGGAAGCCACTATAACATCTCCCACTCTCTTCCTATCACATAGCACAGTAGCCAGGAGTGCCTTATGGAATCACAGAAAGGGAACAGTGCAGTTTCTGTGCTGTTTGGAACAGTCTATAATAGAGCCCAAAGGCACATAAATTTAGAAAAACGAAGAAATGAGTAGCTTTGGGTAGAATAATGTCCGGAACTGATACTATCAGATCACAGTGTCAGACTTTGTGAGGACTTCCTTTTGTACATGTGCCTTACTCAGCCCCCTCCTTAAATTCTGAGAATTTGACCCAGGAAAGAAGATTTGGCCTTCATCTCCAAATTCATACATCCATGTTTTTCCTACCCCAAAGTGAGCAGTTTATAACAATTTACCCAGTAATAAATCAATGGTCCTGTTGTGATGAAACAAATGGCCTTTAATCACAGAATTTTTGTTGTATACTTAATAAATATTGATTACCATCATGATTATAATGACGTGATCTGTTACAATAAATTTTTCAGTAAACAGTACCACACCTGCATGCAACCAGAGGAAGATTTGGTATCAATCCAGCAACAAAAGTTCTCTGTCTAACCTTTTGCATTCTCAACTGCCATTTGTTTTGAAAAGGATTTTAAATGAACATTAAACATTTCACAGACTTGCTTTTTGCATTCAATAATTTATTTCTTGTTAGAAGAGTTTTTCAGGCTAATTAAGATAAATTGTTTATAATGAACAGGAACCTGGCATTCACAGACTGGCTTAAAGTCTGAATTCTGAATGAATGAAACAAGAGGAATCTTTAAATTAGAAAGTGATTACTTATTCTATAATTTTTTGGTCAAAGAAATTAGATATTCATGATTGAGGTTACCCTCCATATGTAGTTATGTTTTCTAAAGCAGTGCCAATATTTAAAACAAAGCTTTCTTGCTAATTTATGGATTAAAAATCTTTCTGAAAGATTTTAAGTCCAATCTGAGTGCATCTTGGAAGATTAGGACTTTTCTCTGAAATGGGTCTGTTGAATTTTTTCAGAGATCTGTTTCTTTCCTTTCTACTTTCAGATTTTCCACTGTCTTCAATTCCTAGGCTAAATGTCATTTTAAAAGGAAAAGGATGCTCAACTGAACTCAGGAACCCTGAGGAAATGACATATTTTTCTCTGCTATAAAAGCATAGATGGGACTAGATGATCTTGTAAGACCCTTTCAGCCCTAAAATTCCATAATTCCAGCAAGTTTTTCTTCATTCTCACATATTCTCATTGCATTCTGAGTAACTTCCATACCTAGGTTTATAACCTGTGAGGACCTAGCCCAGTGCTTCTCCAAGCAAATTATACTCAAGAAGAATAGGTGGAGGAAAGTGTTAACATTCAGATTCCTTGCTTCTGTCTCTAGTACTTAGGGTTAATAGATCCCAAGTGGTCTTAACAATTTGTGTGTTAAGGGGCACCTGGGTGGCTCAATAGGTTAAGCGTCCAACTTCTGCTCAGGTCATGATCTCATGGTTCGTGGGTTCGAGCTCCGCATCGGGCTCTGTGCTGACAGCTCAGAGCCTGGAGCCTGCTTCTGATTCTGTGTCTCCCGCTCTCTCTGCCCCTCCCCTGCTCACGCTGTCTCTCTCTCTCAGAAATAAATAAAACATTAAAAAAAATTTTTTTTAAAGAATTAGTGTGTTAAGAGACCACCTCTTGTCTATTTTGCAGAAGATATCCTGTGGACTCATACTTATTGGGGGGGAGATGGTTTGGTTCCTTATTTATTAGTTTTATTTAATTACACATCATTCAGTTATAGACTGTGCGACCACCAGCTGACTTCATGCTGATCATCATCCATTATAAGCACACAAAGCTTACTTAATATCAAGAAAGCCAATTTTACAGAACTCTGCTTTATTAAGGTATTTCTTTTCTTGAAATAGCTTTTTATAAAGGGATATAAAAGGGAGAGGATATTGAGACAAAGATAAAAACTTCAGTTCTAATGACCAGAAAATCATTTCTTTAGTCTGTGTCTGGAGAAAAGTATGGGTCAAGATCTAGGATTCCATGTGCCTTAGCCATGTGTAAATTAAGATGGTTGATGAATTGAATGCATGGTTATTTTAAGCCATCCCAAGAAAAAAAGACCTGGGACATTTTGTTTACATCTTATCATATTACATTCTAAAGCGTTTTAGGATACCTGAGTGTGGAGCTCCCTGGATTAACTACACATCGGCACAACTCTCGCTTCTTGCTGCCCCTCAGAGAACTGAATGAACATGGCAGTCTGTGGCTCTGAGGACTGCAGCACAGAATCTTCAGTGCCTTGTCCATACAGGTCATCTCTGTGGCCACTGTGTGTGGGTCTGTCCTTCACTGTTTTCTTAGGAAACCCACTACCATGGACACTTCCCTGATTTTAAGTACTTTTACTGAAGATCTGAAGAGGTTAGGTAAAGACAAGTGTCTACATTCTTTGACTTCTTTACCCATCACTCCAATGTTTACCTTCACCTTTTTAAATCTTTAATGTAGAAATTACCCTTTTTGTCTCAGAAAGGACAGCAACCCTGATATGCAGTTCTTTTCATCATTAAATGTTTTCTAGAAAACTTTGTCAGATGAATATTTCTCCTTCCCCACCTCGTCACTTATGGGACCCCTTTCATGTTAATAGATACTTCATATAAAAAGTTTATAATGCTAGCTTATTATTTGTTTTATTCTAAAACTTTTCAAACCCCTTAATGGGGTATTGGATTGTGTGTATTTCTGTGGAGGGGAGAGTGAGAACTATAATAATCTACTTTGGCCAAACGTATGAAATCTTTTTTTTTCTTCCCCATAGAACCCTTAATGACATCTTGTAGTACATTAAGTGTCCTATGGTACAGTTTTAGAAATTTACTCTCCCAAAAGATGGTGTTGATTTTCAGTATGTGCTGATAGAGAATGTGAACCAGAGAGGAAATAGAAGGCACAACCTGGCCTAATGGGCCGCACTTGAAATTTAGGCAAAGGAACAGGGTACAGCCAGAAGGTAAAGTGGGACATTTTTACACACAAACTTTGAAATGTACATTTTTTCTCATCTGGGTCCTCTTATTAGCTGCTTCCCAACCTTTGTGAATATCAGGACGCCTCTTTCACATCAAAATTTTATGTTTTCCCACACGATTAAGTTATCATACTTTTTCTTCTATGTATTGAAAAAATATATAATAATAAAAGCTACTATGATAAAACAGGACACAAATACCCACCTATAATAATAGTTAAAATCCAGAACACTGGTAGGACCAAATGCCAGTGAGGATATGGAACCACAGCAACTCTCTCATTGCTGGTGGGAATGCAGAATGGTACAGCCACTTTGGAATTACATACAAAATTAAAGTTTTTTACAGAATTAAACAGACTTTTGCCATATGACCCAGTTATCAGACTCCTTGATACTTATCCACATAAATTGAAAATATATCCACATGAAAACTTACACATTAACTTTATAGTAGCTTTATTCATAATTGCCAAAACTTCAGAGCGATCAAGATGCCCTTCATTAGTTGAATGGACAAGTAAACTGTGGTACATCCAGACAATGGAATATTAATCAGCAATAAGAAGAAATGAAACATCAAACCATGAAACTTAAATTCCTGTTACCAAGTGAAAGAAGGCAATCTGAAAAGGCTACATACTGTGTGAGTCCAGCTATATGGCATTCTAGAAGAGGCAAAACTGTGGAACCAGTGAAAAGATTGGTGTTTATCGGGCGTTCATATGGAGGGATGGATGAATAGAATGAACCCAGAGGATTTTTAGGGCGGTGAAACTATGCTGTATGATCCTGCAAATGGTGGATATGTCATCATACATTAATCAAAACCCATAGAATGTCCAAAACCAAGAGTGCACCCTAATGTGATTTACAGGCTCTGATGATAATGATTGTCAACATGACATTCATCGGTCATAACTCTGCTGCAGGGTGTTGACCATGGGAGCATCCCTACATTGTGGAGGCGGTGGGGATATGGGAGCTGTCTGTACCTGTGAACCTAAAATGGCTCCAAAAAAAAAGTCTGTTAACAATTAAATCATTACAAAATACACTTACCATTTGATCCAGTAATCAGTCTTGGGTATTTATTGCAGAGAAATAACAACTTATATACACAGTACACACACACACACACAAGCCAGTATGACCTTAGCAAACTTCTTAAGTTACTTGGCAGTCTGTTATTCAGAATAGCAGCCTGTGATTCCTTTGAAAATGATACCTGGTGTATTTGTAGAATGAGTACCTGATGTAGCTGTAGAATCCCTCTTGGGGATTGTTGGGACTGGCAGATTAGGAACCATTGCCTAATGGAAGAATGGCCAAATTTGGAACTTTTGAGATTCTAGCATCAAAATCTCCATCTTACACAGGTTATTTTCATCACATAAACATCATCTCTTGAGTTTCTGCACACATATGCTACTTGCATATCCATATTTTCAGCCAGTCTTCAATGAAGAAGAATGATCACCAAAACTTTGCATAAACATCAGCACCAAGCACATATGGAACATCTTTCATGGACTCCCTGTTTTCATACTGAAGATGTGAAGTTTGAAGCCAGTCCTCTCTCAGGACCTCAGTTATTGCCCACTGAGTCCCATGTGCTCTACGGCAGCAAAATTCTTTGTCTGAAGGGCTTTGTAAAAAAAATGACCTAACAGGTTGTTTGAAATATTTTGTTGAGATTTTTGCTACTTTGGCATTTATGTCATTTATTTGTGGTCAGAGTGTACCTGCCTAATCACTTGGTAAACAATTTAACATACATTAGTGTGCATTTATTGTTCTCACTATCGTCCTTTTAATATAGATACCCTTTGTAGAGTACCTGGTATGTGCCAGGCAGCTATGTTGGTGGTTTATATTTAAATTAACAAAAATAACAATCTCATAACTGCAATATAGGTATTGCACCATTTTACAAAATGAAATACTATAAGTCTCAACAAGGTAATGACATTTGATAATGGTGACGGAACTCATAAGTAGCAGAAGTATGACTTGGAACCCAAACCTACCCAATATTTAAATCATAGTACAAGGGGCACGTGGGTGACTCAGTCAGTTAAACGCTGGACTCTTGGTTTCACTCAGGTCATGATCTCAGTTTTGCAAATTCAAGCCCCTTGTCGGGCTCTGAGCTGGTGTCCCAGAGCCTGTTTAGGATTCTCTGTCTCCCTCTCTCTACCCCTCCCCCACTTGAGCTGTCTCTGTTTCTCTCAAAATATATAAGCAAACTTAAAAAAATAAAAATAAATAGGGGAGCCTGGGCGGCCCAGTCAGTTGATCATTCAACTGACTCAGGTCATGATCTCACAATTTGTGTTCGAGCTCCACATCCGGCTTTTGGCATGGAGCCAGCTTCATATTCTCTGTCCCTCTCTCTCTCTCTCTCTCTCTCTCCCTTTCTCTCTCTGCCCCTCACCCACTGACTCTTTATGTCTCTCTCAAAATACTTTTAAAAACAGAAAGAAATATATTTAAAAAATAAAAAAATAAATGATAGCAGTAATAATGATGCGAAGACTCATTTCTGTAGTTTTAAACAAGGACTTACTCTCTTCGCGACATGTTTCTTTGTCATAACACCTAGTGATTAAGAGCTTTGGCTCTGGACTAAACTACCAGGACTAAAATCCTGGTTACATGTTGTATGATCTTGAGCAAGCTACTAATTTCCCCATGCTTGCATTACCTGTCTTACTATGGAATAGCAATATACTTATAAAGTTGCTATGAAAATAAATGAATTAATATATGTAAATATGTTTAGAACAGTGACCGACACATAGTAAGCAATCAATCTATATTAGTTATTATTATTAAAGATTTAAAAAATTAAACATTTTAGATGACATTACCACATTACTATTGTAGAATGTGTACAGGTTTTCAGTGCCAACGACCATTCCTTGAAACTCTGATTACTCAATCTTCTGCGTTCACTGTGGAACTCACTGGAACCAACGAAGTCCCTGACCTAACCTGGTCTGTTGGATTCATCCCTGAACATCTCCATCAGCCTCAGATTGCTGGCCAGCCACCATCTCCCTGATTGTAGAAATGGCACATATTTGGAATATGCTTAAAATGAAGGCTGAGAAGCCAGAATTTTCTATTTTTGAAAATCCTATGAAGCATAAATCCCATAGCATCATTTTATTGTAGGAAATATAAGATTATTCTTATCTCTTTATTTATAATTTGGTACCTGGGATACCTTAGCATCAGTGTTGATAAGAACTCATGGTATTATAAAGTAGGTTTAGAAATGTATTTGTAAGTCCTGATGTTCTATAAGAAAAATATTTTAAAACAGGTTGCTCTATGTTGGGTTACATAGTTTGAAATTATATTAGTTGTAGAAACATCAACTTAGTTTTATGGGACAGTTAACCAGAGCGAGATGTATTTTTGACATTACCTGATATTCATTCATTGGGCTAATATGATTGTATTCAGCATCTCACATAAAAAATACGCTCATTCATACACATAAAAATATATAACTTGCTTGTGGCACAATCCAGTAGGCAAACTCTTTCCTTCACTGGTCTTTTAAGATCAGAGTTCACATTTCTACAACAGTGTTTTCACACTGTAATGGTTTACCCTGGGATTGCACTTTTCTTTGATCTTAAAAGAATCTTTATGTTTTTCCAACAGTGGTATGAAAACAGCAAAAAGCAATTGAGCTCCAACTCTGTGTTCGGAGAAGATGATTTTACACAGGCTATAGCACAGGAAGTGTATCATTTTGTGTCAGGTCATTAGTAACAATATGTATGAGAGAAATTAGGATCCAATAACTAATTTTATAACTAACTTATAATTTATTTTTAAAATAGGAATTTACAGGATAATTTGGAGGAAACATTCCAGATATTTAGATAAACAGTTTCCATAAATAGACTTTAGATATTTCATCTCCTATGTATTGGACAAAGTGCATATGCCAGGTGAGATGTGTTTTAATGATGCAAATAATAAAAAAACATAAAGATAATTCTTAAAATGAAAAACACTCCACCAGAATGTATCAGGTGAGGGCTTGCAAGGGATGCAGACAAAATGCTTCTCTCTGTGCTTCCAGAACCCCTGAGGGGAGGCTTACATCAGAAACAAAATGTGCATCTCATTAAAAAATCGTAGCCTTAAATAGTTGTAAATCTTTCATTTCTCACTTAAGAATGTCGTCCTTCTGCAGCCCAACAAAGAAGGAGAAAGGAAGCACACTTTTTCTTCTTTTCTTAAAGTAATTAAGAGTGTGCTATATCTTTAAAGTGTTTTATTCTTACAAAGAGAGGAAATGATAGAAAGTGTGTTTAAATATGTAATAGATGCTTCTCAAGGAAATGAGCATAACACATTTGGGAATAGGATCACAGCAAAATGAAAATTTTAGCCATCTCATTTTAAACTCACATAGCCAGATGAGCGTGGCTGGAGTATATGAACTTAAATAATATTCTGTTAATACCTGCAGCATTTGTCAAAATTTCTGAATACAGTAATTGAGTCATTTAGATAGAGTGTGAAGCGTAATATTTCTATTCTATTGGACTCTGAGTTGGTTAAACACGAAATGGAGAATTGTGATAAAAAATGAAATTGAGGACACTCAGTAGATATATGTCATCAGTAATAAATGCATTCACAGCAACAAAATACTGTAAGACAATTACTATAAAATATTGAGTAATGAATTCAGGGAATGGTGGTTGGCCTCCATGAAAAGAGTTGATAGACTCAGTCTGGTTCTTAGTGGTCATTCGAAGGGTGTTCATCACATGAAAAATTCACAAAGGAAACACCAAAGGGGCCTCAACAGAGCCATTGGTTGATTTGTCTACTTTTTTCTCACTCCCTCTAGGAAATCTGTAAAATTCTTGCCAATTAGGCCTGCAAAGGAAACAAACACATGTGTGGTCCAATTGGAGGAGGGAAGGAAACATTGATAGAATGTGTGTAGAAAAGGACATTCCAAATGTTGCTGTGCTATATCTGTTAGTAATTATATTACAGTCCATTTGGAACACATTTTTTAAAATCCAGAATAGTGCATAAATTACTTAGTACCAGCCGAAAAACTCTTTAGTACATGTTGCCACTAGATAAACCTAAAAAATAAAAGTAGTGTTGAGAAAGTTTTATAGCAGTTTAACAGGATAGCTTTATGTTTTTCAATTCCAATAATAAAGAAATTAGGGGTTATGTTATGTATGTGTTTTTTAATATCAGTTTTCTAGTAATTCAGTTTTAATTTTCTTTGACAGAGTTTTGATGCTGTAGCAAACTGGAAAAAAATCTGATACTTTACCGTAGACAGTTGAGAAGGCTAAGTTTAGATTGTAGCTAAATGGAGGCATGAGGTTCAACAAACTACAACCTGCAGATTGTTCTGATTTTTTTTTTTTTTAATTGGCTGACAGTGAATCTGCCTTCACATAGGAATGTTTGTGGTTGATGTGATGATAGGGAGCACAAACTGTGAACCTAACCTAAGCAAAATGTTATCACCTCCTCCAAAAACATTTCCATTCTTCTCATTGATGAAGTTTTAGGGTGATGGTGGGGTGGTCCAGAGGCGACAGCCAAGAAAGAATTCTTGAAGACGTCTTTGGTGCAAAAAGGTGATTTTATTAAAGCACAGAGACAGGACTTGTGGTCATGAAGAGCTGCACTGGGGCTGTGATGGGGAACTGATTATATACCCTTAGGTAGGGAGGACGTTAGGGATAGAGTAAGCCTCTAAGGTATTTGGAAACAAGGTTTCCAGGACCTCGAGGGGCTAGCTGTGTTAAGAAAATGCCATTTATTACCATTTAGTAAAACCTCAGTCTTGAAACCCTTCAGATGTATATCAGGAGGCCATAAACTTAGAGTATGATTGCCAGCATATATCTTGGGGGAGTTGAGATAAAGGAATTTTCTGAAGCAATTTTTATATGATAAAGTAGATTTACAGGATCCTGGGGGTTGGGATAATGTTAAGCCAAGATTCCCTTTTTGTCCCCAGCAGGGTGTCATCATCATCAAGGCAGCTGAGCTTCTAGAGGGAGGTCACTCAGCCTGTTTCAGGGACTTGTCAATGAGCTGTAGGCCAGAAGGGAATTTAATTTTTTATTTGCCTTTGTTTCCCACATCACCATGGCAAGCACTTAAACCCCTTTCCTTTGTCCTTGGGTAGCCAGGAGTGTCAGAGGAATATCACACAGACCCCACCTGGCTGGTGGGAGAGTGGGGTGTGCTGTTAGCCTGTACTTTGCCCTCAGCTTGTCCCATGCTCCCTCATCATTGTTAGTAGACTTATATTACAAAAATGTGTACTCTGTGCATGCTCATTCTGAATTTTGATGATAAAACTTTGTGGAAATTTTGTTTCTCCCTTATTATATATGTACTTACATGGCATCCTTGATTTTTTTTTTCCCCACAAAGCCTAAAATATTTACAGTCCAGACCTTTAAAGAAATTTGTCATCCACTGGGATGGAGACGGGTTTTTCAACTCTTACGAGTGCAAAAATGTGCATTCAATCTCACACAATAAGTCGTTTACATATATACATAGTAGTATAATTCAGATATATACAGATATAATTGTAAATAAATCCAAATTAATTAAGCTTTATAAATTTGTAGCTTTTAAAGTAGACATTTTATTTTCATGTCTTTATGTACACATTTGTATCATAAAATAATACATTCAAGTTGTTTTCAAAAACATAAAGAGAATCAAAGAAAGACAGAAGACCCCCTTCGATTTCTTTCCAAACCCAAACTAACTCTAGAGAGAGCTTTGAACCATTTCCTTTTAAAAATTCTCCTAGTTTTAAAAATTATTTTAAATAACTCCACTCCTGAAACCAATATTGCACTGTATGTTAACAAACTAAAATTAAAAAAAAAAAATTCAGTTGGTCATTACCACCGTAATTCTAAATATAATGCTTTTTTATAATTTATCAGTTTTAGATATTACCTCTTAATTTCCTTCTATAGAAGTGGAAATACTCAGTTTACTTAATACTGTTTCCTCTTTTCCCTTTTTCATAAATTAAGGAAAGCTATTACTTTAGTTTTTCCATTGATATAATTGGACTCTTAAATAATGTACACAAATGTTTCATTTCATACTCCAGCTACTTTAAGCCTCTCTTGATGCCCCAATTTATTTATTTTTTTAATAGTTTATTGTCAAGTTGGTTTCCATATAACACCCAGTGCTCATGTCCACAAGTGCCCTCCTCCATGCCCATCACCTTTCTTCCCCTCTTCCCCACCCCCATCAGTCCTCAGTTTGTTCTCAGCATTCAAGAGTCTCTCATGGTTTGCCTCCCTCCCTTGATGCCCCAATTTATTAAGGCCTCTATTTTTTGCTACATGCCTCTTCCCCAATTCTTTCTCTCATCTTCTGTTGGCTATACCTTCATGTAGTCAAAACTGGTAACATTTGCTTTCAGATCTATGAGTGTTAAGTCTTTTTTTTTAAGACCAGTTGTAACATTTGCAAATAAATACATGCCTTCTCCTTTTTCTCCATATCCCCATATAGTAATTGCTTCAAAAATAGGCTTATAATTAAAGTTAACCAATAAGACACAGTCCCAAGACTTTTAACTATTGGAAAAGAGACAGTTTTCAATTGTCACAGTACTTGCCTTCAAAAACTTCTGTTAGGTGTTTACTGGAACATCTGAATTTAGCCTTTATTTCTTTTGCTTTTTTTTCTTATACTCTATCTTTGCCTTTTTAGTCTATATTCTGAGAAATTTCTCATGCATCCCCCACCTCATCTGACCAAAATGACGCAGTAGATAATAATCTGACAACGTTAAGTGTTAATTTCTAAGATCTATTTATTATTTTCTGATGCACTTTTCTCATAACAACCTCTTCTTATTTTATCATTATATGTTTTCTCAAATTCCCTAAGGAGTTAGAATTATTCAAACGTCTTCCCTTATTTGTTGCAATATCCTTTTTGTTTTCCCCAGAATCAGTTGTCCTTGTTGTTTATGGTGGCATTTCGCTGCTTTTTCACAAATGTCTGCTGGCCTTAGAGCCTGGATGTGGTGATGCCTCCTATGGTGCCTTCTACCGTCTTCCTGGTCAATGCAGCTTCATAGGTAGGCTCTGTGGAGCTGGAGTCAAGGCTCTACGGAGCGAGGGGAGATGACAAAGTGATGGCTCCTTTAAAGGATTCACAAGTCAGAGGGCATTTTTGAGACAGTGGAAGCAAAGAAATTCCTCACTCTCACTTCACCTAGATGGTAGTCTCCCTTTGGATGCATTCCAGGAAGAGAAAATGTGGGAAAAATACAAAAGTGTAATGATCATCCTCATTGTCTGAAACATAATGACAATCCAGACAGACTAACCTTCTACATAGACTTATTACTCTGAACAGACAGACATGTTCAGATGCAGTGAGATAGTTGGGATCCACAGATCAACTTTACATCATGACAGACTAAGGATACTGATTATTCTAGGTACACTGCTCTAAACATACTAACTCAGTAAACTCAACCCTTAATACAAAATGCCACTTCTTAACACAAAGAGATAGACCTCTCCAGATACACTGTGCACATTCTAGAACCTGTGGAGTGCCTGCCCACACTGCCCTGGCCATTTTTATTGGAGAGGAGGCTGGACTGAGATCATTAGGACCCCATAGATTACCTTTTACTTCCTCCATTTATTAAATATTTAGAAACCTTTCCCTAAGTTTCAGGTTGGTGAGGATTTCGTTTGCTTATTCAAGCCAATGTGCATTTAAACGTTCATTGATCAGGAGAAAGCCATGCCAGTTTAGAAATGTTGGCAATGACAGACAAAGGTCAATAATGTTTCCAAGGACTTATGTCTTTATGGAGTATACTTAATCTTTTGAAATTAATCTAACAGTTTCTTCCAATATGTAAGTTTTTAACATCGGTCATGATTCTGATCCTAATAAATCATTTAATAACAATTTTATAACCCTTATTCTTCTCAGTCTGCATTCACTCAAGCTACTTCAGCAGTATTTGCTGATTTTTTCCAAAGCCATTTTAGTCCTTGACTTAATGTTACTCACAAAATACTATATTGAAAGAACAAAATGATTAATTAGGTTACAAATAAAATATGTGAATAAATGAATAAACATATTAATATTGTGTTAATAACAGTTAATGTTAGTTAAAATAGTGCCCACGAAGGTCTAATGACTGGCCTGATTAAGGTAGCTGAGATCACATTCAAATGGCAGACAGTAAGAATTAAAGATGATTGATTTTTGTAACCAAAATATTACTGATCTTAAGTCATACTGTTCAAAACTGTGTTTATTAGAACCAACACTGAAAAGGAACAATATCTTTAGGGGCACTATAGAGTGGCTCAGTTGATTAAGAATTTGACTTTGGCTCAGGTCATGATCTCACAGTTCATGGGTATGAGTCTCACATCGGGCTCTGTGCTGACAGCTCAGAGCCTGGAACCTGCTTCAGATTCTGTCTCCCCCTCTTGCTGTCCCCTCCCCTGGTCACACTCTATCTCTATCTCAAAAAATTAACTTTAAAAAATTTTTTAAAAAGAAAAGGAACAATATATTTAAAGCAGTATGTACATCATGTAAAATGAAGTTAAAAGGAATAAGCAGAATAGACCATTCATTGTGGTTATTTTTTATTCTTATTTATTTAAGTTTATTTATTTATTTTGAGATAGAGAAAGAGCATGCACAAACAGGGAAGAGCAGAGAGAGAGGGAGAGAGAGAATTCCAAGCAGACTCGGTGCTGACCTGGGGCTTGATCTTACAAACCATGAAATCATCACCTGAGTGGATATCACGAGTGAGATGCTTAACTGACTGAGCCACCCAGGTGCCCGTTTTTCCTTCATATTTAAAACTATAAAATTTTATTTAAATCTTAAATACTTACTTTGTTAGACACCATATGTAATCAAATGAGCTTTGGTTAGTAGAAGCATGGACAGATACACAGCTCAGCAAAAATGCATTTTTCTCACTTCATATGTAAAGCCTGATACACTTAGGATATCTGTTTCCCATTTTCCTCCTCATCTCTAGCAACTGTCCCAGTTTCAAAACCTTCCATTTTCTCTTTTTTTAATTTAAAATATCTTTGTATGATAAATACTCAATACACTCATTTATTCAACACAATGCCTACTATATACCAAATACATAAGAATTTGGAATTTTCAAAAGGTACTAATTTTTATTTATTTGGTTGGTTAGCTTTGTGAAACCTCTTTGATATTGCTTAAACTTGTGAACTTTTTTTAAAGAGTAAGAAGGTATCTCTTTCATCTTTTTTAGTGCAGTGCTTTGCATGTGGTAGATACAATAATGGTTTACAGATTTAATTAAATGTGCTACTACCATCTTTTAAAGACTTGGTTATAAAACAGGTAGATTCTCTATTCTCTGAACTCATATTTTCTTTCTAATCACCTATCTTGGGGCCATACTTCTCCAAATGTAAACTTTACCTCTAATTTTACTGAAATCTGCTTGTCTCCTAAGAAACTTGTCCTGCAGCCCTCTCAAGCATTTTTTTTCCCACAACCCAATTATACTGGTCCCTTTTGGGGTGATTGTTTTCCTTTCCCCTTCTTATTACCATACGCTCACTGGAGAGTAGGAGGAAATGAGGACAGAGAAGCAGCTCCTGGTCTTTGTCTCCAATTCCTGCCCTCGTTCTTGGAGATTTCAAGATCTATGAATCTTAGCTTCTCAGTTTCATTATTTAGATCTTTTTACTCCAATAGTTGGACTGTCCTCCCCACTCCCATGATCATAATCTAGACCATAATTTCTCAGTATTAAAATTTCAAGCTGCTAAGTCTCTGAGGACCACCTGGTGTCTTTCCCAGTTATTCCATCAATGCTTCAAACCCACCCAGTTAGTACCTTAAATCCATGTTCCCCTTTTATAGCTCATTTTTCCTCTCACAGTCTTACTTCCCTTCTTACTTGACTTAGAAGTGATGGCTCATCATTATAGGACCACCGTCCCTTTTCCAAAATCCTTGGGAACAAATATGTTTCAGAATTCAAGAATTTTTTTAAAATGTGGTAAACTATGCATAATATAAACTGTGTCCTTGTAACCATTTTAAGTGCATTATCACACTGTAGCACAATCAATCTCCAGAAATCTGCGTCTTGCAAAACTGAAACTCTATATCTATAATGGAAGACCTTTCCCTGGCTCCTCCTCTTAGCCCCTGGCAACAACCATTTTAGTTTCTGTCTCTATGAATTTGATTATTCTAGGTCCTCAGATAAGTGGAATCATGCAGTATTTGTCTTTTTGTGACTGGCTTATTTCTTTTAACATAATGTCCTCCGGGATTCATCCATGTGCAGTATGTGTCAGAATTTTCAGTCTTCTTAAGGCTGAATAATTTTCCACTGTAGGTATAAACTACATTTTGTTTAGCCATTCATGGGTTTGTGGACACTTTGGTTGCGTACAACTTTTGGCTGTTGTGAATAACAGCTGTTATGAACATGAGTGTAAAATATTTCTTCAATATCCTGCTTTCAGTTCTTCTGGGTGTGTGTCCAAGAATGGAATTGCTGGAGCATATGGTATTTCTAATTTTAAGTTTTTGAGGAACTGCCATATTGTTTTCCGCAGCAGCTACACTGTGTTACAGTCCAATTAACAGTGCGCAAGGGTCCCAATTTCTCCACGTTTTCACAAACACTTGTTATTTTCTGTTTTTGTTTGTTTGTTTTTTATAATAATCATCCTAATGGGTGTGAGGAGGTATCCTATTGTGGTTTGGATTCGCATTTCCCTAATAATTAGTGGTGTTGAGCATCTTTTTATGTGCTTGTAGTCCATTTTCTACTTTATCATTTTCATGATGTCTTGCAATCTCTATAATCACTTAAAACCATACTTGTGAATCCAGTTATTGTAGTGTACTACTTACCACATTTATTAGACTGAACCACAATACTGTGGCCTATTATTTGAAATTATACATGTATTTTGTTTTCTGGGATAGAATGACTTACTTTTATGGCATTCAAATTGTTGCAATCTAAGTTTTAAAGGAAAGGAATTGGTCTAATGACTAGTTTTATTTATTTTTTTTGACAGATTGTCAAATTTCTAAGAGCCACATGATGACTATAAGTATATAGCAGTCAAGGATTATAGAAATGCCTTTATTTTAAATATATAATTTGTTTGGTTTTACTACAAAATTTATCTAGACAACAAAATAAAAAAGCAAAATCAATACAACTTCCCACATTCATAGATGCCATTTAAATGAAAGAACTGCCTTTATTTTGTAATACATAAAATAAAATATAGAAATGATAAGCTCATGACATTACATAATCTTAAAATCCCATTATACTTACATAACATTACACAAACCATATATTTTTCAATGACCATTTAAAAACAATAAACATTTAGTAGGTCAGAAAATTGTCTCCAAAGAAATTAAAAACTGTTAATAAAGAGCTCTGTTATTTAATTGGATTTTATCTTAAGTAGAAATTAAGGAGATACCCAGTAATATTCCTGGCATAATTTTAGTCTCTTAATCAATATTTTCATTACATTTTTAAAGTCTAAAGTGTAACTTCTTATAATACTCATGTTGAACAAAACAAGGTTGTTTGGGAACGTATATGTATCTATATGTACATATATATACCCTGAAAGAATTATACAAGGTAAAGTACGATGTAAAATGCTGTAAATAACCAATTTTTTTTTCACCTGTCACTTAAAAATGTAGCTGGGCCTTTTATAAGGTACAAAACTATCAACCAACCAACATGGCAGAGGACATAGTAATAATGAAGACTTGAATAGTAAGTTAGTTACAAAGATCCAGGACAATAGATCCTGTAAGATCTAGGACAGTAAAGAGCAGACCCTAAATTTCCAAGAAGTTATTTAGATTCTATGTCACACTGTTGTTATATATCTATAGGTAGTTCTATTAGTAGGCAAGCAACAGAAACTGACTATGATTAAGTTAAGCAGAAAATAAGAAAGTGGAGAAATATTGGAGAGTTTACAGAATCAAGGTAGAGTCTGGAAATTCAGGCTCTACAACCAGATAAGAACCAAAGGAGTCACAAACTCAGCCAAGGTCAAACCATGGGAACAGTGGTTCTAAGACCCTGGTGCTTTTGTGAGTGGACTCAAGATTCCAGGGCTGGTGCTGGGATTTAGTTTAAATCCACTTATTTTAAAAATATCTAATTTACATAGAATTAATGTACACATTTTTCACGTACAGTTAATTAAGTTTTGATAACTATGTACAACTCTGTAATTACCATCTTGATCAAGACAGAACATTTTCATGCCCCAGCACATTGCCTTCAGAGTCAATCTCCATTCTCACATCCCAACCAAAAACTGACATATTTTTTCACTTTTGATTAACTCTGCCTGTTTAGAAGGTCATATAAATGGAAGGATACGCTGTGTCATCTCTTGCATTTGGCTATTTTCACGTAGAATGTTTTGGAACTTGTCCATATTATTGTGTTTGCAGTTGCCAGTTAGTGCTAAGTAGTATTCCATTATAAATAGTAATGGTACTACTACTACTGCTACTACTACTACTACTACTACTACTGCTACTACTACTACTACTACTACTAATAATAATAATAATAATAACAAATAGCTAATCTCACCTAAAAAATAAATATATCACAATTAGCTTATATGTTTTTCTGTTGATGGACATTTGGGTTGGTTCTACCTTTGAAATATTTTGAATGATACTGCTATCAACATTTTTGTAAAGGCCTTTGTATAGACATGCTCTCATTTCTCTTGGGTAAATATATAAATGTGGAATTGCAGCATCATGTTGTAAGTGTATGCTTTACATAAAGCTGATGAAGAATTCTCAAAGGGCATTGTATCATGTCACAGTTCTCCTGTCAATGTTCCAGGTCTGGTTTTCACCAGTATTCCATACCATCCCTCTTCTTAATTTTATCCATCTCAGTGAGAGCTAAGTAGTATACTTTTAGGGTTTTAGTTCATATTTCACTGGTAACTAATGATACTGAGAATATTTTCATATGTTTGTTCCATTTGCTTATGTTTATTGGCCTTTGTCCATTTTTTTGGTAAGTCTGTTTGAGTCTCTTGACTCTTTTATTTGGGTTGGTTTGTTGGATGGTTGTCTTGTAAGAGTTTTCTTTGTGTTCTGGAAACTAGCACTTGGTCAGATGTATGACTGCAGATATTTCTCTCAGTCTGGCTAGAATTTTCATTGTCTTTATGCTGATTTTTAAAGAGTGGAATTAATTTTAAGTCCATTTTATCATTAAAAAAAGTTTAGTGCCTTTTGTGTACTCTCCAGGACATCATTGACCATGTCAAGGTAAATGACAATTTTTTTCCTATGTTTCCTTTTTTACAATTTTGTCACTTGGGATTTATGTTTAGGTCCATGATCCATTTTGAATTCATATTTGTGTTGGTGTGAGGTAGAGTCAGGATTTGATTTTGTTCCCATGTGGATATTTTGTTTTTCTACTATTTATTGAAAACAGCCTGTTCATTCTTACTAAATTACTTTGGTATCTTTATAAAAAAAAATCAATTTCTCATATGTATGGGCTCACCTTGGACTCTATGATAGATTTCAGTGATCTTTATGCTAACACCAAATTCTTATTTACGGTAGCCACCTATGAAGTCCTATAACCAGGCAGGTTTAGTCTTTCAACTTTATTGTTGTTATTCTTCTTCTTTCTTTTTTTTAATAGAAATTTTGGATTCCCTAGGTCCTTTGATTTTATATGAAATTTAGAATCAGTTTACTGGTTTAAAAAATAAATAAAAGACTGGTGAAGTTTTGATTGGCATTACATTGAATTTCTAGACATGGAAGAATGGGCATCTTGTTAAATATTGAGTCTCTCTGGCACTTCAACCTGTGGATACCAGTCTCTTCAGCAGTCTCAGACTCTGATCTTCGCTTCTCATCTAGTGAAACCCTCATTCCCTGCATGAACTCTAGCTACTTGTTATTTAAGTCAGGAAATTGTTCCATGTAGAAAGCTGGGGGATATGGGGGTGTGGTAATGGGATCACCTCCTGGACCTCCCCCACCCCTCAGGGATCACTTTCTTTTACTCCTATTATGCAATTCCTAGACAGCATTTTATTGTGTATTCTATCCAGTTTTAAAGTTGTTCACCAAGACCGTTATTTTAACATGGCTGGCAGCAGAAATGAACCAATGCTCAAACCTTAATGCCCATCTTGTCAGTTGACTTTCAAACCTGACTGCCATTAATACTAAACCAGTTGGACCTTTGTCTTTGGGCTTCTATTTCTGTATCTGTAAAATGTGGAAATTAAGTCTCAACCTCAAAAAGTTGTTGTAAAGATGAAACAAGTAAAACATCATTTTGAAACATAAGAAGAATATGAATTTTAGCTATCTTATTATTTCTGAATCATTACCTTAAGATTGAAAAATCTAGAACAGAACCATGCAATTGGCAGAACCTACTTCATATGCTCTACCAATTCCTTTGATGCCAAAAAAGGTATAGTATCTAGTTCTTTTAACCTCATAATCAGGGAATCTCTTGAGAAAGAAAGGGCTGGAGATGTTGGGTACCAGAAAATTTAAAAATATCTTTTAGTACATTGAACATGGAACTATGGAAAAGCAATATCAATGAATGTTTCTATTTAGCATGGTTACGATCTAAGCATAAGATTATAATGAAACATGTATAGAATACAGTAAAATATGTAATAAAAAAAATCCCAAAGGAATTTTGCCATAATCTACCACCTACCTTTTGTATGTTTCTCAGATTCCTTTTAAAAATTATATGTGTGTATGTCTGTGTGCATATATGTGTCTGTGTATTTTAACATAGAGCAGAGTAGATTCAGAGGAACCATGTCAGTTATTTCTACACTACTGGTTTGTGCTTCTATTATTTGTAGGTAGGTATGTGTTGAGAGTGAGAATTGAGCGGGAAGAGAAAGGAACAGTGAAGGAAAGGAACATGAACTTTGCTTTAACGGTATCAGATTCCTTGACCTTAAGTAGATAAAGCTCACCATTCTCTCTCAACTTCAGGTAGACAGCTTCCTCTGAAAAACCTCAGTCGCAGAATTTTCCCTGTTCTAAATGAGCTCCCAGGACAGTGGTAAAAACCGGGATGAATCACATCATCTATTGCAAAAGCGAATAACCTCCCACTAGCAGGTATTTGCTACATTGGATTGCTCCAGATCCTTTCACTTGCCATCTTGTTCACTATATCCCAGTTGTTTGCATCCCTTTGTCCGAGAAGCATGAGTACTCTGTGAAAACTGTCTTGCTTCCCTCCATTGGAATCAGAACACAATTTGGGCAAATGCAAACTGTGACATTTTCTGCAGATTTCTTGGAAAGAAGTTGCATTGTTTTTCCAAGAAGTATACTGGAAGAAACAATCTTTCTTCCTCCTGAGTATAAGTAAGTGAGTATGTCTCTCCTCTTAGCAGCTGTTCTCCATCTTTTGACCAGAAGGAGAGGTGTAGATTAAAGCTAGAGCCAGGTTTGAATTGAAATAATACCACTGAAGACAGAGAGAGAGAAGAAAAATGGAAAAAGTCTGTCTTTGGTAATATCATTGTGCCACTTGACCACGTCTTCTGAGCCAGTGGTTCAATAACAATTTGAGTTTAAGTTATCATTACAAGCAAAAGATTCTTAAATAATATACTCTCATAGAATGACAACTTCTAGTCATTCTCTGTCTGGAAACATTTATCGATAGAGAGTTCTTATTTTCTTTTTTCCAACATTAAAAAAAAAACAGCTCTGTCTAAGTTCAGCCATTTTCTTACTAGATAATTTCAGTTTTTTCAACTAGATCCCATATGTCTACTTTTAGGTGTAACTTCACCCTCTTTTAACATTTTTCTCACATACTAGATATTTCTTAGTTAGCACTGGCCATTTCTTCTCCCACTGTCTCATTACATATGGACCTTCCCTCTCATACTCCTCAATTAGCAATGTTATAATCTTACCTAAAAGAGGGAATCAGAGAACCTACTAAAACTACCATTTATCATAAAAGGATGAGGGACTAAGGTCCAGTGAAAGTAAATTTACATAATGGAGAAGATTAATATTGGAAAATTAGCATTAAGAAATTCTGTTGAATAAAAAAATAAAAGCAACCATTTTATGGCTATTATCACATAGATTGGAAGTACTAGTGCCTTTTGGTTACTAATGAAATACAGATATTTTGAGTATTTCTCCAATTCCTTTTAAGTCTTTCTTAATTTCTTAGTTTTTCTATGTCTAAACTTTGAGTATATAATTGAAATTCAAAACTTGCTAGTTCTGTGCATTTTCTTTAGAAATAGGTTTTGGAAAAGTTGCAGTAGAAGAGTAGACTAAACATTTGTGGATAGGCAAAGGGATAAACAATGAGAAATTAATAGGAAACAAAATTACTACTCATACCTTCCCTAAGGCAATGATCTGTGACTTCCTTGGGGTCCATGAGAATCTTCTTGGTTCTAGGACCTGATCACTTATTTTATAAATGCTATAATAATTTGTCCTTACATTTCTATTATTTACTAATTACATACCTAATATTTACTTTGTGATATTAGGAAAAAACAGACTTCTTTATTACATCTCATCAATGGTAATTTCATTCTTTATCAAAGAATCTCCATTCTTTACTTTAAAAATATTTTTAGTACTTATTTATTTTTGAGAGAGAGAGACAGAGTGTAAGGGGGGAGGGGCAAAGAGAGAGAGAGAGACACTTAATCCGAAGCAGGCTCCAGGCTCCGAGCTGTCAGCACAGAGCCAGATGCAGGGCTCGAACTCACAGTGTTAGATCATGACCTGAGCCGAAGTCACTCTTAACCGACTGAACCACCCAGGCTCCCCAAGGTATCTCCATTCTTCATCTAATTCAGATTTTTTTCTTTTCCCAATAGAATCAGAGCTACGTGGAGATAGGTGATCTACAGATTCATCTGTTGGAATGAAATATAACACTAGTGGGAAAAAGTTGAGGATTCTTTGCATTAAAGGCGGCTAATGTCTGTCTCAGTAAATGTCAAGTGAGAACAAAATTAGGACATAAGCTGTAGCAGGCTTCTGTGGTTCAGTGTTTATGTGCTTGTGCGTGTGGGTTAGTATAAGTTCAGTTAGAGGAAGGGACAACTTTTTAAATGCATAAGAAAGTCTTAAATACCTGAGGAAGTAAAAGAAAATATTTGCTTTCTATGTATCTGGATTTATGACTTTATCATTATTAAGAGGTTCCTGGTACAATGGAAAAAATATTAAAAGATGGGATATATTCTCAATTTTTTTTGAGTATACGTTATGCATGGCATCAGATATTTGTGCAATAATAACATAGAGCTGTCAGTGGTAGATGGAAAAAGCCCAAATTCAAGAGAAAATATATACTAAGTCCTTTTCCAGTCATATGGATGGATTTGTGTTCAACAACTATAGTTTCCCACCTCTTGGCCTCTAACTGATACATTACATATATTTGCCAATAGATGGTCCAGATGAAGGAAGGCTCTAGGAATACATGACCCAAAGACCACCAGAATTACCTTGGTGAGCTGAAGTACATGACCCTCATGGGTACCTCTTTTGGGGGCAACCCTAGAAGAATATATGCAAATATAGTGAGACATTCTCCCCAAAAAAGAAATGTCTTCTGGGAAGGCATTATTCTTTTCCAATATAAGATATTGGGTCCCCTTGTTCTCTTTTCTTGCTTCAATTCTGCATTTTGCAATTACATTAAAAAGATTAGCCACAACAAATAGGAGTTCTTTTTAATAACAATAATGTATATTTTTATAAAATCACCCAACCTAATCATAGGCTAGCAGATTTTTGAAAAAAGAACAGTACTTTTTTGATCAAGTTAAAATATTTGTTAATTAAAATATGTTTGGGATATGGGGCGCTTGGGTGACTCAGTCCGTTGAGCGTCCAACTTCAGCTCAAGTCATGATCTTATGGCTCATAGGTTCAAGCCCCATGTCAGGCTCTGTGCTGACAGCTCAGAGCCTGGAGCCTGCTTCGGACTCTGTGTCTCCCTCTCTCTCTCTGTCCCTCCTCCACTCACACTCTGTCTCCCTTGCTCTCTTTCAAAAGTGAATAAACATCAAAAAAAAATTTTTAAATATGTTTGTGATAAATGCCCTTTTCTGTTCACATATATGTACCCAATCCTGGTTGATCTTATATTTATTGCTAGTAGTAAAACTTTATATATATTTGTGAGGAATTCTTAATGCTGGCAAGGATTAAGAATTTGCAAGAGAATGCGTTAGTGTTTGAAAGGGACAGCAGAGCTGACCTTGGGAGGCCCCTGAAAAATGTTTCACAAAACCAAACAGGAGCCCAAAAAAGCAATTGAATGGTAGAGATTGAATGATGAGAAAATGGGGAAGGAAAGTAAGGTGAAAATAGGGAAGGGTTTGGGAGAGAGCCTATTAGTAGAAACAAATTAAAATAAATCATTAGGCACCCAGGGTGATTGTAAAGAAATGAGATAAATGTTCCTGTGTGGCTTATGGAACTGTCTTCTTACTTCAGAATCACACCATGCTTTTAAATCTGCTCACATTTGCCTCATGCTGATCCCCATAGCAACGAATTTTCCATTAAGCAAACTTTGAAAATATGAAAGTCTTAATTTATGAACTTCTCAAGGGCAAAAATGTGGTCCTTCATAATTGCATATCCAGTCCTTAACACTGTGTGTGGCACATTGGGGACATTCAGTAAATATTTAGTGAACAAATACACTAACAAAAAGAATTATATTTTAAGTAGAAATTTAAATATAATGGAAAGTATAATTATACTTAAAAATTAGTATTTATAAATTCTCTTGATTTTCCATTGTTTCCTGAGTTTGAGCTAATTTAATTCACATGGTTAATTTATCTTTGAAGCTATTTATTAAAGATAAGCAGATTTTAATTAGTTTTTCAGAAAATATAAATAAAATATTTTCAACAATTACTGAGCTCTATTCTTTCTCCTAACACTAAATATTGGGGTATAAAGGCCTTGACTTTGAATTCCTATTTCTGAGTTTAAATTCCTGATCCATGTTATCCTGGGCAAGTCATTCAACATTTCTGAACCTTTAAATGGGTACAGAATAACCCTTAATATTATCATTGGTAGGAATAAATGAGATAATCGGTGAGATGATATATAAATATCAGTTCTTCTCTTCCTTGCCTTCTGAATTTCGAGAGAATTGACTGACTGATACGCAAGAAATGACCTCATAAAATATTCCAAATAGGAATGAGGTTGCATTTAGTTGAAAGCTACTATATTTCTCTACTTCTCTGATGTTGTATCAGTAATGTTCTCTCCTCAGTGTATCTCCATTGATCAAATTTCTATTAGTATTCCTTTTATATTCAAATGCCTATTTATTTGCTGAAATAGATCATCTAGTAGAAAACAGTATTTTAGGTTTATATTCCTGTGGAAATGTATTCAAAGAGTTTTCTAGAATTTAAAAAGCAAAAGTTTTGAAAGCCAGATGTTATAATATATTGTCTTTCCTTGTCATTACCTATTTGCCCTTCAGTACCCAACCCAAATACACCATTTTCCACAAAGAAGCCCTCATCTCCCTGGCCAAGAATTCTTTGTTTCCTAAACTCCTTGGTGTCCCATTCAGTTTGTTTTCAGCCATATGTGGTGATATTTTTATTTAATTAACACATGTATATTAAAGGCCAACAATGAGTCAGTCTGGGAATATAAAGACAAATAAAACAGAGGAGATACAAGTGTAACCATTCTATAGTGTGATATTTACAATGAAGATACATTTATTTTAGCTCTTCTTTATAATTAACTGCCTTATCTTTACTATATTGACAGAAGATTGTATAAAACTTTGCTATATATAGTTTTCCTGTTAAATTTTGCAATGAAAAAAAAACCCCACAACAGAATTTTACATGTTATAAACAATACCCCTTAGAATCTAATATTCTTATGATTATATATCTTTCTCAGTCAGATTTGTTTACACTCTAGCAGTTGTATAGATTCAAGACCAAATTTTTAGTCTTAGAACTTAATCTTACCAAGGTCAAAAGTAAAATTCTCAAGAAAACATCAGATGATCATCAACCTTGATTCTGTTACTTTCAGATGCCATTAATTATTCTGTTACTCATCCTCTCTGTTAATATAGAATGAGTTCTCAAATTCAGAATTGAAACTAATATTATACCGCATGCATTGTATTCTAGCAGAGTCTTTCATTTGCCCTAACAGACTTTGAGAATCATTTAAAATTCTACAAATTAGTTAGATGTCAACCCCGTCCCCATTCTAGCCTGAATCTCAATATAGTACATTTAAAAGTCAAATGCAACAGATTAATGTACACTGTATCCCTTTTTCAAAAGTAGACTCTTTACCATATGATAGTTCACTTATATTTGTGCTTTTTGTAAACACATAATGCATCTCTTTCTTGTTCATCAATTCCAAATTCATAATGAACACAGAGCAACTATTAGTAGCTATTGATAATGAAGGATCCATTAGTTCCTTGGTCATGCTTGTCTGATATACTTAATTTAAAATGCCTAACTATGTAAATCATGCACTATCTTCATTAAGTGTAGCTTTTTAAAAATCCATTTTAAAAATACACTCCCTTAACTCATTACACTCCAGGTCTGGTTCTGCTCTAATAGTAACAAGTAAGTGGCCATTAAATCTTCCTTTCATGGGAGTTGCCCTTTAACTCTCTGTTTTATTCTTTAATAATTAAAAAATGTCACTATTAAATGATGCAATTAAGATAAACAGAGAAAGACACTAGGATATTAGAAACAAAATTGAAATTAACATTAAGGGACACAATTGGTGGTATTGCACATTTTCTTTGGAACTTGTTTAATAATAAATGTGTTCAAGTAGCATCATCTTAGGCAAAGTCCAATTTTAAATTTATTGAGATCAGCTATCTTGCAGAAGAGTAAATGGAAATCTGACTAATGAATTTATGGATTACTTAATTGCAGACCTTAATATTTTGTCATCACCCTTTAAGTGAAATTCACAGAATAAGTTCCAACCATTCTAGGTTATTAGAAGACACTGATTATTGATTTGCTCAAGGAGAAGATTTGCTGGCAAATCTACAATATTTGCAATATCTGTATCAATATTAGGGAAGGATGAAAATAGTAAGAATTTTCTTCACAAAGTTAGAGATGAATAGTCACTACTGAGCTCATTTTGATGCAAAAAGTTTTGCTTAGTAGGCATGAAATAATCTTAAGAAAGTTACATATAGGTATATTTATGTTACCACGATAATAGTTTCCTTTTTAATAGACTTGCAGAGACCTGTTGGTGCTTCTGAAATCCACACTCATCGAAAACAAAACAAAACCATTAATTTTTGCCTTATTTAAATATATAACTGTTACTGCTACTATAATTTTGATGGTTACAGACAAAATGAATCCCAAAACTATCATTAACAAAGTAATCGTGTGTGTATGGGTGTGTGAATGGTTTTAGTGCATTAGCATCACCCTCTGTAGAATTTGTGACATTCCTACAACAGTTGTTACCTTATTACACAAGCCTAAGGAAGGAAGAAAATAAGCCTCTGCGCTGTGAAACATCGTTACAGAAATATTTAACACATGGAAACTAAGTATGGCATAGAGGATTCTTTGAATGGCTTTCAAAGTAGTGTCCATGCAGAATCTTCCCTGGCATGATCATCTGCCTCGAGTCATTAAACCTTTCTCTTCCAGCAGTAACCAGAAGAGAAACAATCTAAACCAGAACACTTAATTGCCACTCTGTCCCAGGAAAGTTCTGAGCCAAAAACTTAGAGAGATAAGGAAATTCTGCTCCAGGCTCCTGTTTCTCATCAGTATGTTAAGTGATACATTCTGTTTTCAGCAGTGCAACCTGAAGAAGTTTGGAGTACTGGAGAGAAGATCCTCTGATCCAGGCTCTTCCTGATAAACCTTACACTGGGTTGTTTTTGTCCTTTACGGTAGACTGGCTTTAACATTAACAGTGCCTACATTCAAATGTAAATAAGGTGTATTCCAAAATAAAATGTAAAATGCATTTTGGTCCATTTGGTGACTTAAGCTATCTGCTTGATTGCTTCCATCCATAAGAGGGTGTTTAATAGGGAATTGGCTAAACATCTCTATGCAAGTACAATCATATTTTTTAAAAATTTAATGTTTTTTATTTATTTCTGAGAGAGAGAGACAGCATGAGCAGGGGAGAGTCAGAGAGAGAGGGAGACATAGAATCTGAAACAGGCTCCAGGCTCTGAGTTAGCCGTCAGCATAGAGCCCCATGCGGGACTCGAATCCATGAACTGTGAGATCATGACCTGAGCAGAAGTTGGACGCTTCACCAACTGAGCCACCCAGGCGCCTCATATTAGGCCTTCCACCTACAACAATAACTACCATAATTACTGAATGTGAATATTGCCCACCATAACTCCTTTCTAAAAGTAGGTAAATAATAAAGAATAATTCCTTGGGGCATCTGGGTGGCATAATCCATTAAGCATCTGACTCTTGACTAAAGCTAAGGTCATGATCTCACAGTTTGTGAGTTTGAGCCCCACATCCAGCTCTGCCCTGACAGTGTGGAGCCAGCTTGGGATTCTGTCTCCTTCTCTGCCCCTCCCCTGCTTGATCTCTCTCTCTCAAAATAAATAAAAATAAACTTTAAAAAAAAGAATAAATAATAACTCCTTGAGGTATTTAATGTCTGGAGAAAAGTAAATTAAATACTACCATTATTCAAAATTATAAGAAGAAAAAAATTGTGGTCTCCCAAGCTCTAAGAGCCACGGGCTTGCTTTATTAAGTAAATATGTTAAAGTTTTCTTTTTTTTTAAATGCTTATTTATTTTTGAGAGAGGCAGAGCTCAAGTTGGGGAGGGGCAGAGAGAGGGAGAGACACAGAATCCAAAGCAGACTCTGGGCTTTGAGCTGTCAGCACAGAGTCTGATGCTAGGCTTAAACTCATGAACCATGAGATCATGACCTGAGCTGAAGTCTGGTGCTTAACCATCTGAGCCACCAAGGCACCCTTAAGTTAGTTTTCTAAGCAATAGTCTAGCCACTTCATCAGTCCTTAACTCCTAAATATTTAAGACAAAAGGTATAAGAAAGTAAGATAGACGCCCCAAAATTCTTGATTAAGTTTCTGTTCTAGAAAACACTTATAGCATATTCTCAAAAGACCATCCTTTTATTTTAGTAGGAGCTATAAAGAGAGTTTCTATGACCAGTAAAAGCATAGCAATCCAATGCGCTATCAACACACATAGTTGTACTTGAAGACTACCCCCTGAAGGCGGGGCGGGGGAAAGGAGATTTGAATAACATTAAAGATTAATTATTGTTTTTGGTAAGTCTTCTGTCCTGCTCTCTCTCTCACGTGCGTTCTCTCTCTCTCTCTCTCTCTCTCTCTCTCTCTGTGGGTCTCTCCCCCTTTCCTAAGAATCTAAGATTATATTTGACATCTGTATTAAAAATACAGCAAAGACTAAGACATGGAGATGATTTAAGTATTTCACGTGTCCAGATTAAAATTTAAAGACAAGCACGATATGTATTAAATTAAATATGTTATAGGAAAAATCTCCAACAACCTGACTTCCACAATCTTATAGTGGTTGTTGCCTTCTATCATTGACCCCACTACTTGTTTTACAAAAGGTAGGGAGCCCAAGGCTCATAGAATCACTTTGAGTTTTAGGTGGTAAAAAAGCCCAGCCTAAAGCACTGAACTCTGCCAATAAAATTATTTTGAGGAGCATCTAAAACACTGGGAAAACAAATGTCTGGATCAAAAACCTATCTATTCTCTTTTGTTAGTGTTTGTCGGCCAGGCACTATTTTTTTTTTTTTTCTATCTTGAGTCTCTTAATCAATTTATGCATATACAGTTTACTTTATGTATCCTGACTTTCTACAGTATTCTTAGTTTGTCAAACTCATATGCAATAAAGAACATTATGCTTGGCAACTCAACAAACCTGCAAACACCCAGGGCAACCAATACAAAGTGCCCTGGAATGTGGTATTTCAGAGTTACGGTTGCATTTTGTCCATGTGTGTATCCCAGCCTCTAGCCAGAGTGGCTATTTAAATGTAAGCTAAAATTAATAAAAATTAAATAGTTTCTCAGTTATGCAAGCCACATTTAAAATGCTCCATAGCTTGAAAATGCTCAAAAGCTCAAGTGTGGCTATTGGCTATTGGATTGGATAGTGCAAATATGGAATGTGGCCAGCACTGAACAAAGTTCTACTGAACATGGACAGTGCTGGTAGAGATGAGTAACAACAGTGGAAACAACATATTAGGGAGAGATTAGAGAGAAGGAAACATAGAAGGAGACAGTCGATTGATTGATTAGATAGATGGCAGATAAAGATGGAGGGAAAGGCAGAGGGTGAAAGGCAAAAAGGTGAGAGAGGAAGGGAAGAACAAGAGAAGAGCAACGGAGAGAACAAGCTGAGATTCTGAAGTATTTTAGATGTGTTCTGCTGCTGGGTAATTGTGTAAGAAGTTGGCTCAACAACACTTTTCTAAGCCTCATAAAATGTGAATCAAATCCTCAGTGCACAGTACAGAGGAGCCATGACTTATTATAGGCACCCCCTTCACCTCAATTAATTCAGCATACCCACCGTGAGGTAGGTGCTTTGAAGCAGAGTAAAAAATAGCGGCTTTCAAATTCTTCAGGCAAAAAGGAGACAAAAACAGCAGTAACGATAATTTAGGACATGGAGCCTCTGACATTTATATTAGTGGCATAGGGATACAAAAATGATAAAAATATCTGTATATCTGTGGTTTAAATCCATATTTATAATGTTTCCTTGAAGATTGTATACTGTGTTCCCTTTGCACCCATCTATCTGTCATTTCCTACTTGTTTTAAAATCATATTATTATATCATCCATAGAATTAAGTTTAACATTTTACAAGCCATTTACCAGAGCTAGTATGCACCTGTTATTAAGTATCACAGATTATCAATGAAGATTATGATCCTTGTCTAATGGCTACATACAGGATTCTTTTTTTATTTCTTAGAAATACATAAAATGAAAACTCTTGAAAAAATGCATCTATTAGTTTCAGAATCCTTTCCCAGAGTTGAATAGTTCTACAAAGAATGGTCTCAGCAGTTTTTTTGTCAGCCCATTTGGCATGCATATGCTGGCGTGGCTGCCTCTTCCCCAAGGAAGCTATAGTATCTAGAATGCAAGCTCCATGTCATCATAGAATCCTAAGGTAGCAGGGTGGGGTTTTCCCATCATATAGTGAAAAGGGAACATAAACTACCTATACGAAAATACATTAAACAAGAGCTTTTCTTAACTATGAACTTATAAATTTATTTATTTATTTATTTATTTATCTATCTATTTATTTATTTATTTATTTTGAGAGAGGGAGAGAGAGTGGGAGAGGGGCAGAGACATAGGGAGAGAATCCCAAGCAGGCTCCACACTGTCAGCACAGAGCCCAATGTGAGGCATGAACTCACAGACCATGAGATCTTGACCTGAGCTGAAACTAGAGTTGGACGCTTAACGAACTGAGCCACCTAGACACCCCTCAACTTACACATTTTCAAATTTTCATTCAAAGCATCAAATCATTCCAATGGGAAAGAGTCTTACTTTTTCTTCAGGAATGGTGACACTCCTGCAAAAATAGAGCCTGTTTCAGAAAGACAGTTTCCATTTAGATATGTCAGTATACTGAAATATTTTTAAAAGTCAACAATATGACCCACAAGGCAAATTAACCCACTATTACTGGGATACCAACCGACTCAAGATCCATTTCCCCTCATAGCAAGGGGTGCTCTCAATCCAAGGAAAGCTTCCAATCGATCTCCTTCTGTAAGTAGACAAAATCTGTTTTAGTTTCCATCACATATGTTTTTGTTCTGTATGGGCTGTATGTTAGAATTTTTTTTAATCTATTCAATTAACAGGTATTTTGCTATTCCAACTCTGTGTTCATTCTGTGGCAGTGAATAAGAAATTATAGTTTCAGATTCTGTGGAGCTTAGGGTTTAACTGCAAACATAAAATCAAACATATAATATATAATATGTAATATAGGATTCTGTGGAGCTTAGAGTTTAACTGCAAACATAAAAGCAAAAATATAATATATAATGTGTAATAAAGTATTATAGCCTACTATATATTATATATTTATCTATGTATATCTATGTATACATAGATATATATGTATGTATATCTATGTATATACACACAGTATATATATATATATTTTTTTTTAATGAAGGAAAATTACAGGCTGCCAGGAGAATATATAATGGGTGGACCTAAATAGCCTGAGAGGTAAAAGGAGCCCTCCTGAACCAGTAGTGTTTGAGTAGGTACTTCCTTGTAAAAAACTAAGGAAGAACATTCAAAAAGAGGGAACAGCATATGAAAAAGAGAGTCTAGAACGTTCTAGGAACTGAAAGGGCATGTGCCTAGAACAAAAGAGAGGGTGTGTGCACTGTGAGGCTAGAGAAGGAGGCCAAGGCCAGCAAGGAAATTGAGGAGGTGGCGGATCTGGGGAGGAGAGAGAGAAGCCTGGTGTGCTGCCATGGAGCACTGAGTCAGTGCTTCTGGGAGATTGGGGAGATGGGAACTCAAGACACCGTGTGGAAGATGGTACATGCCCTCTGTGAACGCGGTCTTGGTATAAATGGATGATTGTGCTGCCATCTTGACTTGCATTGGTCTTAACCAGCAGGTGGAGAAGAGGAGCTGAATACTGTAATTAGTGCTTTTGAAAAAATTTGGCTTGGAAAAGCAGAGATAAAACAACAATTGCAGAGAGTAGGTTTGTTTTTATTTTTTAAAGATGGTAAATACTAAATTTGATTTAAATGCTGATGGAACAGGTCCAGGAGAGAGAAGAAAGAAAATAGAGATAGAAATACAAGAGAGGATAATCACTGGCATAAAGAAAGAAATACAGAAAGAATGGAATTTTAAGTAGTTATTTTTCTTTAAAGTATTATACATGTCAGTCTGGGAAAACATTCTATGCTGCGCTATTCTATGGAAAGTCCCTTTGTAGCTCTCTCTCTTCTAATATTAGTTGATTAATTTAGTTTTAATATTTACTCATTTGACATTGAATTGCTTCCTGTGCAGTGTCCTGAAACTATCGTAATATTTTTTACTAGTAATCTGTTATATAACTTAGCATTTTCCTATTATTAGGAAGTTATTAGGCCATGTCAGCTAACATGACTAATAAAATTTTTATTTAATTGGCCACTTTCAATAGTATGTATCTGTTCTGAGGTGGACCCTTGTTCTTGGGTCTGAAGGAGTTTATGTGACACAGCAGACTGAATCTCTTGGTCCTCTGAAGAGAGACAGAAAATAAAGAGCAGAGACAGAGAGAGGGAAGATGGCAACCCAATCCAATCGCCAGGTGTGGTTGCTGGGACCACAGAGAGATAAGGGAGGGAGGTGGGGGCAGATAAAGCTAAAGGCTCCTCTGGTTACAATTAGAGAAAGCTCATCTCTGTGAGCTATGGGCAAACCAAAGAAACAGTGTCTAAGAGCTCTGGGTGACAGACCTGGAAAGAACTCAGCCAAAAGTTTTTCTGATCCGTAACAAGCAAAGATGGTGCCTGATCATTTGAATGGCTCAGGAAGGTCATGCTAATCTTCCAGAAACATGAAGAAGTCACAGGAGCTGAATAGGTAATCAGAGTCCTGTCTACCCTTGACATCAGAACATCAGAGGAGGTTCACCTTTGAATATGGAATATTAAAGGGAAAAAAATCAATTGAATTCTTATATAACAGCAATCAATATCTAGAATGTATAATTTTAAAATATTTAATTGGCAAAAGCAGAAGCAGGAGAAGAGCGGTGGGGGGGGGGGAGAAGGGGGGAAGAAGAGGAGGGACAGGAGAGGGAAGAGGAGAAAAACTTAATTTCAACCTTAATGATGACTTGAGCCCCACCACTCAATGGAAGAATCCATAGAACTTGTAAGACTTTATTTGGACTTCACATTCTCTGTTGTAATTTTGCTTCTGTTTATTTAAAAATTTTCTTTTTGTTTCACTGGAAAGAAAAGATAATGTTTACTTTTAAACATGTAAGGTATACAAATTGCTTTGCTTAAATAATACTAAACTTATACACATATGCAAATTTATTACAAACTTATTATAAAACTGTACTGAAATATATTGAAAAAGACCCAAATAGATGGAAAACTAAAACATATCTTCAGTAGGAAAACTCTGGCAAATATTTTGGAGATAAAGTTTGAATTTATACAGATCCTGTGACTTGGCAGTTCTGTTCCTAAATATATAGGTCAGAGAAACTCTGATACACGTATACACAAAGAGATACCATCATTCTCATCATCATTATTTTCATCACAGTTAACATTTTCTGTTTACCATACAGTTCCTATTTTAAACATGTTGTGTGTTAACTCATTTACACCATATGAAAATGCTGATATTTGACTCTGGCCTACAAAAATAAAAATTATGCCTGATTCAAGCTAATATTCTTTTTTTTTTCTTTTTTTTACAAATAGTTTATTGTCAAATTAGTTTCCACATAACACCCAGTGCTCATCCCCACGAGCGCC